>NC_133002.1:41487499-41788065 GCF_048564905.1 Vicugna pacos
AACTAACAAGATCTATTATGTTCCATTTACTGGCCAGTATCAGGAATATTAAACTAATTTATCAATACCTGACACATATACCTTCACAGCAGATTTTTAAAAATTCATTTATATATATGCAAATAATACGTGAATACATGTAAAGTAAAAATTTTACAGAATTAGTCATCCTTCACTGCTCCCCACGCCATCCTAGTCTCCTTTTGATTAATTTGAGACTGTCCTTCCAGACATATTTTTCTATGGATTTATTTACATGTATTTTTACAAACAGAAATATGTACTATTGTTTGTTGAGACTTTTTAAAAAATATAAATATGCATATACAGAAGAAGAACCTAATTAGCTATCTTCTTAAAGTCATGGATTACTGCCTCAAATTAATAAACTTGTGTTAGTTGGTTACTATACATACTTCCATGCAGTATACTAGTCAGGACTCCAGTGAAATTCAGTTAAAACAGACTTGAGCGAAATAGGAAATTTACTGGCTCATATAACTGAAAAGTCTTTAGCTACTGCTGACTTCAGGCTCTCTGGATTCAGGTAGTCAAGTGATGTTCGATGGCAGGAATCTGATTCTTCTCATTCCTTTTTCCTGTGTGTTGGCTTCATTTTCAGACAGGCTTTCCCCCATGTGTTTGCAAAAGTGGAACCAGCAGTCCAGGCTTACATTCTGTTAGCATATCAGTCCTTCAGGAAAGAGCTTTCCCAAATAGATCCAGGAAATATTTGGAAGGTCTCTGATTCAGTTAGGAATGTATTTGGTTATGAGTAATAGAAAACCTTACTTACAGTGGTTTAAATAAATAGAAGTTCCTTTTTCCCTCATACCATGAAGTCCAGAGGTAGGCAATCTGGTGATGGCATAGCAGCTCAATTACGTCATTGAGGATCCAGTTTTTTTCTTTCTGCTCTGTTATCTTTAGAATGTTGACTTCATACTGTCTTGCTTATTGCCTCATGGTCACAAAATGGCTGTAGCTTGTCCTGAAATCATATCCATATTCACAGCAAGAAAAGGGAGGAAAGAGGGAACACTAGCAGTATCTGTTCATTTTATCAGGAAAGGAAGTTCTCCCAGAAGCCTGCCCAGCGAACCTTTGCTTATATGTCATTGTCCAGAACTGTGTGATAATGTGGCCTCCTGGATGCAAGACAGGCTGAAAAATGAGTCTTTTCTATCCCATATAATAAAGGGACAAGCGGATTGGGGGTATGTGTTAGGTTAGCCATTCCATTGGTTGGTCCCATCCTGTTTTAGACTGTGTGCCCATCCTGGAACCAGTCATGTTGCTCAGGGGAATATGTCATTTGACTGGCCAGGCCGAGGTCAGGTACCCATCCTTGGAGCTGGGAGACTGAAATCAAGCTCAGCCAAACCACTTGATCTGAGAGTGAGAAAGGGAGCGTGGTTCTTGAAAAGTCAGGAATTGCTGGGCAGACAAAAACACCGTGTGACATTTATTTGTCTCTTTTCTACAACTCAGTCTTGGATGAAGGGAATCTTAGCTGCCATGGCTCAAGTGTCTGTTAAGGCAAATACTTGTTGGGGCATTGCCCTGTTGATAGGATTGAAAAGTCTATTATCAGCCCTCAGTCCGTTTGTTCTTCTCTTATAAGGTTTAGATCTTCATTTTCCCTCAGATTATCCTCAGCTAATTGTGTCAGAAATAGGTAAAATATTTTCACTGAGGCGAAAATAGTCCTGTCTCCTGGCAGGGACCTTATCTTACAGTTAAGAGAATCAAGGTATGCTAGAGGATTCATTCAATTTAAACTTCTTATTTTTCAGGTGGGGGTTTCTTTTATACAACCCCAGAGCACTTAGTGTAGTGCACTGAGCCTTGTGCATTGCAGTTAACATTGCAGACTGATGACTACAGCCTCTCTGCTGCCAGGTGAAAACTAACAGGAACATCCGACAGGGCTTACGCAGCCTGGCTGACTCCACTGCGGTGACCAGTGCCCTGCAGTTGGCTTATGATGACTGTGGCATACCATTTAGGGCCTCTCACCCAAGTCCAGAAGCTCATCCTTGCTTCATTTCCCTGGCAATCATAGTCACTCATAGAGCACTCTTTATAACCCTTCCTGTCCTCGTGATTCAGCACTGGCACCCACTCACGCCTACACTGTCTAAGTGACTTATAAACTTGCAGAACAAACAGAAAATGGACCAGTATACTTTAAAGGGAGAAGAGTAATGTGTGTGAGTGTTGGGGGAATTGGCAAAGACTTTTTTCCAAATGAGATATTTAGGACATACTTTTAAGCATTGTTTTTCCCTCTTATTCAAATTGATTCTATTGCACTTGATGAGAAATATAAACTTCTCTAGTTCTGATACCCTGGGCCCAACTGGTTCCAAACATAATGGCTGGTAAATTAGAGGGGAAGAAGGTGGAATTAGAAACGCAGCATTTCTAGTATTGCATCTTTCCTGTGGAGCCAATGCTGAATTATTAATGGCTATCATTCTGGAGAGCTATTGGCGTGACTCAAACTGACTCTTCTTTTTCTCTGTGCCTCTTTTTAACATGCATATAAAAACACAGAAAAGGAGAAAGCATATCAAATGACCATTTAAGCTGAAATGAAACAGCCTTAGTTTTAGCATATTTGTTCGATGTGCTTCTATAAAGAAAGATAAATTAGGGGGGATGGATTTTTTAAATTTCTGGTACACTTAAACATCCACTCTTGATTTTCACAAGCTCCCCGTCCCATATCCAGTTGTCCTAAAGTCATAAATTTTGCCTTCGAATTTGTTTTCTGTCCTCTATTCATTGGCCTCTGGAATGCCTTGTTCACGTTTTCCTTGCTCACCAGAGAGGTGTTCTTCGTCTTTGTTGTCTCAACACCTAGCCCAGGGCCTGGCATTTGGTGGATTTAGATGATTAGCAATGATGGTGGGCAGGCAGGTCTGTACTGGTGCAGTCAAATAGAGAGAAAGTCAAGGTTCAAGTGACTTACCCAGATCTAGTGATGGCAAAGTCAGAATTTGAGGCCACATCTTCTAGTGCTCATCCCAGTATTCCCTTCCCTAAACTATAACTTGCCTCTACCACAAAAAAAAAAGGATGACGGGTAGATTCACTTTGAGAGTGGACAGAGAAGAATGGCTTATGGAGAGACATTTTGGTCAGTAAAAATTGGCAGTAATTTGGCTGCACAAGCCAGTGAAAAAGAGGACAGCTATTCACAGTCAAACCAAAAATCAGAAACTTTCAAGAGTATCAAATTACTTTATTTTACACAGTAGGAAAATCCTTAGGGAAAATATATGTAAATTAAGTTGTAAATTAAAACCTCTCCCCTACACTCTCCACAATCCACTCCCGACCCCATTATCTTGACTAATACAAATAATTTCAGAGCTGTCATACACTTACATATTTTTAACAAGAAATAGTTCCCTATCTGTAAGCATGTAAATGCACCAAGGAATGGTAATATTTAAGTGCCAGCTATACATGGGTTCTGTGCATGGAATGCTTTTTATATGTGGTAATCATATCAAGTATCATACAATTTTAAAACTAAAGTAAACCAGAGATCATTTAGTCCAACCTCCTCATTTTGTATGTAAGGTTACTGAGATTCAGGCCTGTTGATTTATCTAATTAGCTAGTAAACTAGAACCCCCAACTCTTATGTCCCATTACTCCTGATCCTGAAGAAAACATCTGTAAGGTGAATAATGACCTCCCGATGATGCTGAGGAGTTTTGTTGCTGTTCTTTTTGGATTTTCCTATATGACTTAACTGTTGGGAGGAGGCAGATATGTAAAGTACTTGATGTTAGTAGTTATCTTAGCAGAATGAGGCTGTGATCGAGATCCAAGGAGACCTTTTAGTGTTACTTGTGTCGGAGACAGAGAAGTGGTGCCATTCACCTGCTCTGTTGCCTGCCTCACCAGGCAGTGAAATAGATACTTTGTAAGCTCTGTGGCTTCTCAAGTCATGAGAGCCATCTCCCTGCCTCGGTGCAAGAGGGTTAGATATGGGCGTGTGGATATGCCTGCCACTTAGAAAAGACAATTACTGGGTGAGAAATCAGTGCTAAAGGCAACGCAGGTGGAACCACCACAAGCAGTGTCATACTTTCTTAGAAGAGTCTGTGAATTCCTGAGTGTCCTACAGCTCCTTTAGGGCTAGTGTTTTTGCAACTTTATGGTAACATTGCCATAAGACATAGTTCACATGCTTACTTTGCACAGTGGAAATGCTTAACCTTGCATATGGCCAAGGTTTTAAATCTTTTCTTATCCCCACATCCCTGGGCATGTTTGGTCTTCCCTTCTTGCCAAAGCAGGTACAATATAAGACAGGAGCTCCATATTTACAGGATTAGCTTTCATTTTTTTGTAGGTTCTCTGGTGCTCTGATCTACAATGGGTAGTCATGCAATATAAAATATGCCACTGAAAGTCAGTGACTTTTTGCTTTTGAAGACTGGTTAATGAGGGGAACATGCATTCCCTTTGAGTGGAGACTTATGTATACACATCTTTTGAGCTGGGTACTTACCTTGTCATAAATTGGCTGTATTCCGTATCTATTTACACAAAGACTCACCTGCATATTTGAATTCTTTATTTTTTCACAGCCATCTCTTCCTGTACTTTATACCCTGTCTAGCCAGGCTACACATGAAGCTGTTCATCTCCTTTGCAGGATGTTGGTCTTTGATCCAGTAAGTAGTATTTGTTTTTATATTTTTTTAATGAATTAAAAATAAATGTGTTCTAAGAAAAACATTCTAGCTTTGAATATATGGGCAATGTAAATACTGACTTTTCAAAAGATAAACTTAAGCACCCCGGTTCCCTGTGTATCATGCTCAATTATCGCATATAAATTTGATTATTAACACATAACAGTCTAGGTGAAGAGAGATAAGGAACTGTACCATCTTTATTCATCTCAATATTTATAAAAGGAGTTTGATACCAAGCTAAATCAGAAGAAAAAATTTTAACATTATTTGAAAAATTCTGCCCAGTGTATTGCATAAGGAAATATTTACTCTGGGTTTGTTAAGACGGTAGCTTTTCCAAACGCCATTTCCAGACTTGACTCGTCTGGGACCAAGTTCAGTTCTTCATTTATTCATTCATCCAAAGAATATTTATTATCCACATCTGTGCCAATAACTATTGTCATAGAAGACTAAAAATTGGAAGCATTTGAAAAAGAAAAATTTACTTGCCAAGAGTACAAGGAAGTTAACCAATAACAAAACACAACAGGTATTTAAAGAGGGAAAATAACCCTCCCCACCAAATGCCCAGTTATTAAGTTTACATTGGTTTATTCATGAGAAAAGAGCAAATTTCTCACATGATTATTAAATCCACAAAGGTCAAAACTATCTTCAGATGTCAGTGTAACAAGATTAGGATAAAAATGTTTTCTTAAAGAGCCCAGGTTTGTGGAAAACAGTCAAGGTTCTGTTATTTGAGGGACCAGAACCAACCAGTGACCAAGTTATTTTTGTTACATCTCAGGGTACAAAGTGGATTTTTTGTTTGTTTGGTTGGTTGGTGTTTGTTTTTGTTTTCCTCGTGTTTGTTTATGTTGGCACGTGAGGTGCTTAGTGATACGGGAAGCAAGACAAAGTGGCAGTTCTCGTTTGCACAGTCCCTCCTTGTGGTCAAGTTCCTGCCATTAGGGAGTTTCAGCCACATAACTTGCTGAATGAGCTAGTGATTTAGTGTCATTAGTTTGATATTTTGTTTTATTTGGCAAGTTTACCCAGAGAGCTAACAGGAGATGTTGATTAATGCATAAAGACCTTTCATATGGTTGACGAAACTGGAGCCACGTGAGCTTCAGGTTTCAGAGGTCATGTCTGTCTACCCAGAGAGGATTTTGTAAAGGCCCTGAGGTTAAAATTTACTTTTATGTATCAGAAATTCTCTTTATTCTGTTTAGATTAGGAACCTACAACGGTGTCATTCACCTGTACCAGGTATTACCTGCCGTACTTACAGCCATAAGGTACCGTCTTGTTCTGAGATCCCATGTTCATTAACAACCCTGCCCTGCTGGGAGCTCATAGTCTTCACTACTCTGAGCCCGGAATTTCCTGTGCCATAGAGCAGATGCCAAGCACATTTCCTGGAAAGTCTTTAAGATACCAGTTCTATGTGGAAGGGCAGTCCTTATTCCTTTACAGTGGGATTGTCACACCTTGTTAAATGAAACTTTGGGTGTACTCATAGTTACAAATGAGATTTATCTATAAGAAGGAGGACGGATTCCTACTGAACTTAGTTTATGATTGATATTAAGGATTTTTCCCTTTCTGGTTCTGACAGTTCAATTAGAAATACCATTTTTAAAGAGTGTTTCATTCTAGTTTTAACCTGTTAAGTGGGGGGGTTAGTGATACATTAAGAAGCAAGAAATGAGGGGTTTTTTTAATGTCCATTAAAAATAAAACCTTAACCATAATGAAATCAGTTTATTTAGTCCATTTAGTCTGAAGTAATTATTACTTGTTTTGTTGATCTTGGGTTAAGCGGTCTGTTGCCATGTGTCTGCTCCTGGACTGAAACATTCTTGGAAATCCTGACCCAGTTACTTGGTTCAGTCTAAGAGGTGGCCGTCTGTGGTAATATCAGCTATATCCATGGGTTTGTACCCTAAAGACAACAGCCAGGAGCATCTGAACAATCCTTTACTGAGGTCTGTGTGATGTTTTGTATGGAAGATTCAATTCCTGACCTCTAGCTTGTAGCAAGAGCCTTTAAGCAAATATAAGGAAAAACGAGAAACCATCAGAGAATAATAAGATGAATTATAATATCATCAGTAATATTGAAAAGAATGGGGTATAATAAATAACTCATTTTAAAAGATGTAACTATTACCTCAAAATAGTGAAGACATTAAACAAATTTCCAGAGACTTCAGTTTATATAAAGGAAATAAACAGTTACAAGCAATATTTTTAAAGTACAACAATAATTATTAGGAATTTAGACAAAATTACTCACTTTTTCTCTTTGAAAACAAAAACACATCTGTTATCTTGCATATACATCTTCCTACCATCACACATTCTTTTACATTCTTTAAAAATACATATATACACATTAACCCAAAGGTGTTTACACATCTTTTTTAACTCTTTTTTTTAATTAAGAATTTTATTTTTCCCTTTTTTCTTAGATTCATAAAATACTTTCATTTATAACATTCTATTTGGCTTAATTTTTGAAACTGTTTATATGAGCAAAATTATTTGCTTTCTCCGGTTTTTTTTCCTATATATGTATTTTTTATTGAATTATAGTCAGTTAACAATGTTGTGTCAATTTCTGGTATAGCACATAATACTTCATATAGGAACATACATATATTTGTTTTCAGATTCTTTTTTACCATAAATTACTACAAGATATTGAATATAGCTCCCTGTGCTATACAGTATAAACTTGTTTTAACTGTGTTTTGATGGCTGCTCTATACTGTATTAATGAAGAACCTAGGTATATTAAAATTATGTTGTCCAGGTATCCAAATGCTATTTATTAACTCAAATTAATATTAGTAAGGCCTTAACTAAGACCTTAAAGGTGTTAACTAAGAATTAAGAGATTAAAATTTAACACATTAAGTCTTTACAGTTTGTAGCATTCTAAAAACCAATTTCTTTTTAGAAACATACTACCTATCATTCATCTAATTTAGTTGAACACATAATTTTGCAATTCCATTATCTTAGACAAAGTGACAGTAGTTTATCTGACCAGCAAAACCAGGGGAAAAAAAATCAAATTCAAAGTGATTAGGCTTTTTATGAGAAAACAAACTCAAAACTTACATAAACTAGAGCATTGTACTAATATTATTTGCATGTGGCAGTAAAATCAGAAAGAAAACAGTTTTTTTTTAAATTTTATAACTATTAACTCAGACTGATTTATCCAGAGTCATCTTGCATAGGAATATCACATGACCTCTTTGTTTTATACAATTACATACCAGATATTAAAACTTTAAAGTTTTTTAATAGAAATACTTTGCTTACTTTGTAATTTAGTAACTAAGAGTATTACTTTAACTCACAATGAAAGCTTTTTTAAAATCTGAGTTAAAAAATTTTTAAGAGCCAATATATTTCATTCATAAGGAAGAATAATGTTTTTAAATCTTTCCATTTCTTTTTATATGTCTTGTATGTGTTAATATTATTTTTAAAAGCCAGTTGGGAGTTTGCTCTATTTGATTTTAAGAAATCTCATAATATGATATATTAACTCCCCTCAAAAATATACAAAGTACATCAATTTATATTTGTAAAACAGAAAATTTTATCACTCTTATTCAAAACTAGAAGAGCCAATTTGATAAAGCAACAAAATCTAAGATAGTAACAAGTCTCCGTATCTATTACAAATATTGATCTGTTAAAGAAACAAGTTGTAATTAAGATATATAGGACATCATTAAGCACCATTAGGTCCTTCAAAAGAAGATCATTATTAAAAATGTGAGTAACTTTGAGATTTCTTTTTTTCAATTTAGCAGGACAGTTTTTCTTTTCGGTGTTAATATCCCTTACGAAACAAGTCTCTTTCTTTAGCCTTGTTTCAGAAGTCCCAAAGAGACCTTAATTTGTTTAGAGAAATCAAAGTTGATCATTGCACACTAGGGATTTGATTTACTTTTGGTCCACAGGCTTCTCTTACGTAAGATACTTTAGAGGACCCCGTATCGGTGCACACAGAGCATACAGTCAATGGTTAGGAGAACACCAAAAATCCCTTCACCTCTGCATCTGAAGTTTCAAGAAATATCAGAATCCACAGATAAACAAAAAAGACTAGCAGGGAACCAGATTCCAGCTGCTGATGGCAGCTGACTGGGTTCCAATTTCTGATATCTGCCACCTGATAGAAATGACTTAATGGTCCTATGATAAAATTTAAACCCAGATTCAATCACGACTGCCACCAGTGTGGACACATGCTCAGTCAGAAACAGAAATAGACTTGGCCAGTAACCAGATTCAGTGGGCAAAAGCCAAAGAGCTCAATCCTGCACGTGAGGCTGGCCAGAGACACTGAGGACTCAGGGGGGCCCAGACCCGTGCAAGGTGTACTGCCCTGTTTCTTTTCGTTCTGACAGTTGATCTTTTTCCAAGTGGAACCTCTAGGAATAGTTGGATTCATTTAGGGAAAAAAAGAAAAAGTTTAGTTGCTAAGCATGCTAGTGAGTCAGACTTCAGAAGGGCTCCATCACCAAATACAAAACACGACAGGTGGCAAAAGGAACAAAACCAAGGTCGTCAAGTTTACATTTGCCTCTTCCTGGTAGATGAACAGCAGCTTTCTGATCACATCCCAAAATGTCATGACATGCCTCTTAACATCAGCATATCAAAAAATCAGATAAAGCTTTTTTAGGGAATCCAGGTTTATGGGAAATAGTTAACATTTTGTTATTTGGAGGACCAGAACCAGTCATAGTGATCCAGTTATTTTTGTTTTATTTGAGTGCAGATGGTTTTCTTTTCTTTTTCAGTTGTGTTATGTGAAGTGCTCACTAGGATTGGAAGCAAGGCAGAGTGTCAGTTTTTGTTCTACTCTTTACTATCAAGTCATCCCTAAATCCTTTAAAACCCACTTTCTCTCAGTAGTATTTATATGTCCACTGATGAAAAGGAGGGACAGTTTTTTTCTTTCTTAATAGAGAAATGAGTTTAAAAGTTTCTGGCTTAGGTAACCTGACACTGTGTACTAAGTATTCTGATCTGAAGTCCCAGAAAACCCCAGGTTGCCTATATTCACACTGAGCTGGATATCAAAACATGGCATTCCGGCCATTATCTGCTGCCTAACTCCAGCGGCTTTCAGACAGGCTCTTGCCCTAAGTTGATTTGGTATTCCAAGAGGATAAAAGTCTCAAGCAGCTTTGTGAAAGTGCCACCATGATCACATCTCTTCTAAATGCTGAGACATATTTAGAAAATACGTTATTTAAAATGTAAATGTATCCCTTCCAAAGCATTACATATTTAAATGTCGTGATATTTGTCATTTTTGACCCTGCATACATCTATTTAAAGGTAGGAACTTTTCAGGATCTTAGCAGAAAGTCATTTCTAAGTGCTTTATGGTGGTGTACAGTGGTTTATAACAGTAGTTTGTTGTCTTATGTCATATACTTCTACTGTTACCTTACCCACTTCTCAATTCAATTATCCCTCTTGTCCTCACCATTTGCAATTATCCCTTTACACAGGATGCACCATAAATTAAGTATAAGCTGTGTAAAGCAGTTACTGTGGCTTGTGAAAGATCCTGTGCGGACAGTCATGTTTATCTGTAGTGTTGATGTGCTGGTCTCTAAATTTGATTTCAGTCCAAAAGAATATCCGCTAAGGATGCCTTAGCCCACCCCTACCTAGATGAAGGGCGACTACGATATCACACGTGTATGTGTAAATGTTGCTTTTCCACCTCTACTGGAAGAGTTTATACCAGTGACTTTGAGCCTGTCACCAATCCCAAATTTGATGACACTTTTGAGAAGAACCTCAGTTCTGTTCGACAGGTTAAAGGTGAGTATCTTTTTTGGCGTTCGGCCAGGCAGGATGACTAGTAACATTTTCTCCCATGTGGCCGGGAAAGGCTGAGACCTTAATGGAGATCCAAGTTCCTTGATATGTTTATTTTACAAACTTGCATATGACTGTTTTCCCAGGGCATATATGCCAAGAAAGCTCTGTGTGTTATAAAAACACTGATTTAAAATTATATCTAAGGGAAGGTCAGGCAGAGGAATGAACATTTTGTTCGTTTTCAAAGCTGACTTATTTAGTGAGTGTGACTCAGCGTATTTAATATGGATTCACTCAGTGTGATTTCATAGAATGAAACATATTGGACTTTTTTATATAGCATGTAAAGTTCTAAAAAGGATAAACATCCACTGAGGGAATCATTCCTTGGATGAGGACAAGAAAAGGAAGTTTCTGATAGTCCACTCATAAAATTTCCTGACATGATCTCCAATTGGGGTGGGGGTGGGGGTTAATGACATCCAAAATCCTGAGTGGTTTTTAAGTGTCTGCTCTAGGACATTTTAGAAGAGAGAGTAGTCCCCAAAGTAACCAGTCTGAAACTATGTACCTAAATACCAACTGAGGTTTTTAAAGTGATTTTCAAAAAGGCAGTAATTACCAGCAATTTAGAAGAGTTCATTTGTAATGCCAACCCGGTGGAGTCACTCTCAAATTTATAGACCATTTTACTCCTCCCACTGACGGGGTTTCCAGCCCATGTAATGCCATTTTGGTGGTGGTGTTTTTTTTCCTATGTTTAGCAGCAGCTGTCATTTTGGTTTCAGGGAAGTTCCACTGGATTCTGCCTGATAGATGACGTGTGTGTTTGATTTAACTAAACCACTAGGAAATGCTGTTCACATGCTGGTTAGAGTTAACCTAAGAATCCAATGCTCCCAGGCCTGCAAATTGGCATGGGTTGTATGATGTTTGTTTTCTCCACAGAAATTATTCACCAGTTCATTTTGGAACAGCAGAAAGGAAACAGAGTGCCTCTCTGCATCAACCCTCAGTCTGCTGCTTTTAAGAGCTTTATTAGGTAACTATATGTATGTAATTCTAACTTTGTTGTTACAATTAAAAGGATGCCATTGTGGTTTTGTTATTCAGCATATTTCTGGTTTTATTTAGATTAGATAACATACATAAAAGGGCCAACAGAAAGTTTCTGTTATGAGTTTTGGCTTTAGTCAAAAGCATATTAAAAATGTAAGCATGCATTTTCCTACCAGCTCCAATGCACTGTGGCTGCTGTGGCAGTTTTTTCCCCAGATGAACAATTTGCCGCTTGACCATGTACATGGGGATCCTCCTTCCACAGTGAGGCAGCCACTGTCCTGGAGTTGGACAGGGTCATCTCAGCTCCCACTACATCCCCACCACCTTAATAATAATTGCAAGAAAATTATATTTTATAGGTGGACAGCTGGTGTATCCTATTTAGAAGAGAAGCCAACAGTCTTTCTGGTTAAAGAGCTATAAACTTCCTTCAGGACTTAACAAGCCTCATTCTCTTTATCCTTTCCTTCTCCATATCTTTTTCCCTAACTCCTTGTATCAGTCAAGGCCCAGTCAGTAGAAGTAGAAAGCCAGTAATACGAACAGGAGAAATTTAATAACAAGAAGCATTAACTAGGAAAAAGATGGTTAACTACTAAAAGGCATGAAAGAGGATTCTGAAGAGTCCTGGAATAGCACATGCAGAAAGCAGGTCCTCCTTCTGCACTGCGGGAGCGTGAACAAGGAAGAGTGAGAACTTACAGGAAGCCCCTCCACCCAAGGCTAATAAGATTTGGGCCTCTTTGGAGAAGATCTGGCTGCCACAGGAACACAGCATGAGGGTGGTGAAGAAACTTTCCAAAAGGTGTGGGCAGAGCTGGTTCATCAAAGAGGCTGCTGGGCCTGGGTTGCAAAGAAACTTGCCAGAAAGTTTGGGTAGATCAAAGCTGGACCTTCCACATCAAAAAAAAGAAAAGAAAAAAAAAGAAAACACAGGCCAGAATCTGGAAGGGAAGTGCCTTCCTAATGCTGTGGACTTGCAGTGCCCTTCCAGCGCCCTCTGTTGACAAAGGCTAACATCAAGCCAGGTGGTGAAGAAGGGTGAACAGGGTCTGGCTCAGGTATCACACAGCAGAATGAAGGGTGGCTTCGGATCTGAGAGCCCACACTCTTCCTGCCTTTCTCCCTCACCCCTTTCCCTCTGTTCCCTGCTTCTCTTTCCCTTCCCCTCACTTTCAGTTGGCCTTGAGCCAGCATTGAAGTTGATTAAATTTACTGAGCCAAAGTCAACAATTTTTGTTTAGAATTTTTAAATCAGGTGACTTTCATTCCTTCCATGTATTTTTCTGTAGAAATTAAGTTGGTTTTCACTTCTCTGTGGTTTAAAATTGCTTTAATATTTTCCCCTAAGAGTCAGTGATCTAGTCAGTCAGGTGTTTTAATACCTTCCAGGTGCAAGTTATTCATTATCCTGGGCCCCGAAGAAGTAAAGTGATTACACACAACCCCCTCAAGTTTATAGTCTGGTTGGCAACATTAGACAGACATGTGAAATAACTGGTAAAAACAGATCTGTGGATAACAAGTGATAAATGATTATCAATTAAAACTTGATAAAAGAATGCTTATGAGGCTCATTCAAAATAGGTCCCCACTTAAAGTCACCTTATTTTGAGAAGCTACTTTTAAATGGCTAATTCTGTATCCTTTGAAGTTATTTTCCTGATTGAGTATAGGGATTATTGTTTATAATAGCTATCATTTATATTATGAAGTAGGCACTGTGGAAAGCACTTTACATATATTCTCCTATCACAATATCCTGTGAGGTGGATAGAGGAGAGGAAAGGTGAAGGGATTTGCTCAGTGTCACACAGCTAGTAACTGACATGTTGCTTTCAAGCCCATGTATTAGCCACTACACCGTATACCACTGTATCATACTCCTGTGGATACAGAGCCTTAAACAATTTGAAACAAATGCAGCTTTGCAGAAGTGAAAAGAAACAAATAAAAATCCAGAATGGACTTTATAATTTTTCTTTAAAGGAAGAGGGGAGAACAGGCAGCAGCGAATTGCCCTGTTGCCTTTTGTGATGCTACAACTGATTTCACTGTGTCTCTGATTTCTTCCAGTTCCACTGTTGCTCAGCCGTCTGAGATGCCCCCCTCTCCTCTGGTGTGGGAGTGACGGTGGAAGATAATGTACTACTGAAGATGTAATGTAGCTTTCCACTGGAGTCTGGGATTTGCAATTCTGGAGGTTAATCATGCTTGTACTGTAATTTTACTAATGAAGTTTTAAATTAACAACCACTACTTGTATGATATGAATAATATTTAGAAATGTTACTAGACTTTTAATCCTGTAAAGTGGTTGTGCTTTTAGAAGAAAAAATATTTTACCCAGAGTTGCACATGTTTTATGAATTTAGTGCAGCTGTTATGGCTCACCTCAGAACAAAAGAGAATTGAACCAAATTTGGGAGTTTGGGATTTTGTGTTTTTTGTTTTGTTTTGTTTTTCCTCTTTAAAATGAAGTGAGATTATTCACACACACACACACACACACACACAGTCATACATTTAGATATTTGAGCCATTCCTGAAAATTTGGGGTTTTCTAAAACTAAAGAATCTAGAAACCTTGCCTGCGACCAATCATGGAGCCACATGAGCTGATGGTGGCTGCACCGGGGCGGGGGGGAGGGACCGGGGAAGGGGCATGCCACCTAATGATCAAGCCCTTATAATTAGCTTCTCATTAGAGCCGTGACGGTGACGTGTGCTGTCTAAAATCCAATGTTGTGGGTAGAGAGAATGAGTTTGTGACTAGGAGAGACTAAACTTTTGTTTTCCTTACCCAGTATAAATATATATATATATATTTAATCTATTTTTATTAGAAGTTTTTCTGCTCTTTCTTACATAAAAGAACCTCCAAGCATGCATCTTTCATGTGTGTAAATAATTCATTTCTGGGCTAATTTCAAAAGAATCCCAACATTGCTGTATAGAGAGAGAACTAGCTTGCACATTTTAGGTCTGTGAAATTTTGTGAGACTTTTCCTGCACTGGACAGTAAAAAATAAAAAGACAAAAACAAATTTTAAAAAATTTAAGCCACAAAAAAAGGCACATAGGGAATTATGTCAAATGTGTTTGTGTCCTTAGGCAAAGCTGTGGGAGTCTTGAAATGTCACAGTAGTAAATAACTTATTACTTTTTGACAAATTCTTTTTTCTGTTGGAACACTGAATTCTTCTGTGCATATGTATATATGAATACAAATTGAAGGCCTCTACCTCCTGGAGTTATACAACTTGGCTTGTTTACCTCCACATGCTGATGATGACTATTTTTTTTTTTTAAGTTCAATGTGGAGACTTGAAACTTGAATGTCCCTTCCAACTTTTATATTAAAAATAAAAAGACAAGAAAATTGAAGATCGTTTTTCACCTGTACAAGGAATACTAATGGATCGTCTTAAAATTGGTCTAGGAAAAAACCTTGGTGTGTGTTATGGACAATTAACTATTAAAGTTATTGTAAGTTATCTGTATTTAGCAGAGTATTTTCATCTTGAGTGATCTGAGCTGAATTTGAAGACTATTAATAAGTTATGTTTGGAAGTTTTAACTTCAATGAAGTAATTATTTGCTGTGAAAGAAACAAACATTGAATTACTAAACAAAGATGGTGCAATATCTTTGTTTTTTTTTTATGAGGCTCCTGAGAATCAACCCAACTGAAGCATTTCAATTCACTTGAATGAGAAACGTGTTTAGTATCAAAAGAGCCCAAGAAGACACTGGTGTGAAAGGTACAATCTCAGAGGTTGGTCAATTACCGTGCACACTTACTGGTCACTTTGTACAATGTAGATTTGAAGTACAGTGGTGAAAACATTAAATGTGACATTTGAAAAAGTTGTGTCATATGTGTTATTTTCCTTTGTTTTCTCTTCAGTACAGTTTGTTTCCTGAATTTGCAAAGTTTTGGGACATTTCCTACTTATATTTACATTTTGATCTTTGAGGAAATTAGTTGTAGGATTTTTTTTTTAATCTTCCCAGAAACTTTAGATTACCAAAAACATATTAGAAACTACGTTAACCAATGTCAAAGATATTGTGATTTAAATATATATATGCAATTTGAACGTCTTTCCAGACCTTAGAGTGTAATCCAGTGGTTTTCAAACTTTTAAGAATCCTATCTATTCTCATGTGAAATCAAACTCCAGCGTAGTGGAGTCCATTGTATTAAATAAAGTGGACTGCTCTGGATGCAGCAGACTGCTAAGGGGGCTTGACCCCCTCCGTTCTCTTCCTTCCTGCCTCCTGACCCTGGCAGCCCAAAGGGACTTTCAGCTAAGGAAGAAGTCCCAGCTGGGTGGTGGCATAATTAAGACCTGATGCCAGACTGCCTAACTTCAGAATACTTTCCCTGAGGCTGGATAAAGCAACGTTACTCTTGGGTTTTTAGATGGCATGTGTACTTCTCCCTGTGTTTTCCTGATGTAGCAAAATGAATGCATTTTTTTCCCCTGACATAGGCGGAGTTGACTGTTCTAACTTATATAAACTAATAGTAGTTTTTTTATCCAACAAATTTTTGAATAGCTACTATGTGCAAGAATTACTTATAAGGAAGCCTTGTTAATAATGCTTAAATAAGAAAACTAGTTTATCACTTTCAAGAGTATTATGAATTAATTGCACATGTAACACTTTGAAACTGAAGTTCTTTACACATTAAGTATTAGAGAAAAATATATTAGCCTGTTCTCACTGGAACCTGCTCATCTAACCAAGGGATTTGTGCCTTATTTTATTTAAAATTGTTGATAATTGCAAAAATGTGGAATTTCCACAGCCAGTAGAGTCAGTATGGACAGGTACATTAGGGCTGTAGTCAGCTGCAATATAAGTATAAGGACCCAGAAGATGGAGATAATCTCTTATGGTGGCTCGTAAGGTTTGGAATTTTTACTTTGTTTTTCCTCTGTGGTATGTCATTTTTAATATTACTTTTATATTAAACTAAAATTATATTAAAGAATAGAATGCAAAATTTACATAGATTTTTAAGGCAGCTCTGGGGGTCTGTTCTCCTGTGCCTTAGTAAAATGTCCAGACAGCACGGTAGTAAGTGGACACTTTCAGGGTCTTCTCTGCAGTATCTGACTCTCCACCTGTCCTTCCCTAAATGGTCTTTCTCTCTTTTAGAGGCCACAGCTCTCCCTTACAGGCTCCTTCCCCTGCTGAATCCTCACATGTTCTCTGGGCTAGGGATCAGTCCTGGGTTTTCATCCTACTTTAAAGCCAAGGGTTCTTGGCTTGGCTACTGATTAGAATCACCTGAAGAACGTTTAGGAATTCCAGTGCCAAGCCTGCACCTCAGAATCTCTGGAGGCAAGATCAGGCATCAGTTTTGTGTTGTAAGTTTCTGTCTTTGTTTTCTTAAGTTCTCCAGTTGATTCCAATGTGCAGCCAAAATCCACTGCTAAGGGTCTATTAGAAATTTCCACTTGGGTATCATACAAGCATCTCAGACATGTCAAAAATGAAATTAATGTTTCCTCCTCCCTACCCACATTTTATTGTTAAATCATTCTCACTTCCCCACTAGCTTTTTTTTTTTCCCCTTCCTAGACTAGCAAAATGGTTGAGGCTTAATCTGCTAAAGCCACTCTCAACATTTCATGAAGAACTGTGGAAGGGAAAGGACTCGTGAGTATGCTTGGGGTGTGGCGGACAGAGTTGTGTGCTGAGCTGGGCTGTAGCCCCCCTCTTCATATTAGGTTAGGACCGGTGCCAGGGTGGTGCTCCTGGCAGCACAGCACCAGCTTTTCTTTTTTGGCAGGTGAGATGGAACAGAAGGACTCAGGTTACAGTGCTCCATCTGCTCCCTGCCCCCAGCCCTGGGCCTGGGCTTCACCGTCCACCCGTAAGTTACATAAGCCCGAAATCAGAGACTTCACTCCCGTCTCAACTCCAGAATTCATGCACATTTGGCCTTCCATTCTTTAATGTACTTTTATCTCAATGTTTAAAAATGTAAAAATGTTTTTATCTCAAGGTTAAAAAAATATGTCATATGGTGGTGACACACCATAAAGGAAAAAACAAAAATGTTCCAGTTAAAAAGTCAGATGCTATTGAATCTTGTTTTCCATTTTGGAAATCAGGGCTGAACTGAAGTGACTGATACTGCTCACCGAATTTAACATCCAGTTTCTACTCTCTCAGGTTTAAAATATTTTGAGAATCAAATACATAAGTGATAACATTTTTCCCTGAACTTTTAAGTGACTTTTATCAGTGAGTGAACAATGCCCACACACTTGGAAAGAAGTGGTAAGTTACAATTTCGGGGGGGGGGGGTTGCTGTTGGTAGAATTTTTAACAAGTGGACCTTCTTGCTAAAAGGTCACTGTTTATGCTGGGTAACCGACTTCAGGGGTCTCTGATACAGTGGTCAGTCGCCTGCTGTCTCAGGGAGCTACCCATCAAAGATCTCTAAGTAAAGAAAGATTTTTTTTAACTTATGTTTTAATAGTAATACTAATTTTCACAGCTTATCATCCTTACAGCCAACTATTATAAAAATGTCTTAATATATCATGGTTTTCTTTAAATGAGTGGCTTTACCTTAAAGTTTTTGAGAATGCTTATCCTTGAGAAGAGTAATCCTGTGAAGACAATATTGTGAGTTCCTTTTAAAAACTATATTGTTTGTGTGTGTATTAGTCATACATTCACAAGGTACAGCCTACAAAAGGATGGTGAAAAGGAAATCATTCTCCCTAGAGGCACAAACCACTGTTTACAATTTCTACGGATCATTCCAGAGATAGCGCTGCATAGTCAAGCTTATATATTTTTATAGGAGTGACTACAATATGTACACTGTCCTGCATCTTGCCCTTTCCATCTGATATATGTGGAAGGTTGTTCCACATGAACACACGTAAAGCTAAAGCTTTTGAGCCATTTTCTTTTTATAAAGGGAAACAACGAATAACTTGAATTTATGACCTCTTATCTATGTTTTCTCCTTTGTCATGACATGTTTCTCCATGAAGAAAAATAATTCAAGATAGAACCAATTTAACCAATTTCCCCCCCAGGTAAGCCATTGCTCGTCTGTGTAGTACATGTTTTCTAAGTCATTTTTTATTCTACTACAAATTTCCTTAAAAGACAAGTATTCAAACCACATTTTGAAAAAAAACTAACCATTTTTTCCATCCCACTAGACACATTGAAAAAATCAAGAGGCATTTAGCTGTACAAACTTTCTCACTTTTGCCAGATTCAGATGTGGCCCTCTTTACTCATTTGTGCACCTTTTCTCATTTCGTACTACTTGCCAAAATTTATTATTCAATAGTTCTTCAGTTGTCTTACCAACAAGGGCCTTAAAAATTAATGTCTTAATATACATCATCATACAAATGGCAAATAAAGACCAACAGAATAACCAAATCAGGCTTTCATCTAACTACGAAGAATCAGCTTAAGCTGAGTTTTGCAACCAGTTGGGTTCATATATTTTTGAGTACAGCAGAAATTTTTGAACTTGTATTTCCAGTAATATAAATGATTAGGTATTCTAAAAAAAAAAAAAGACTCTGAGGGAAATAGTATGGAGGTTCCTTAAAAACATATAGAGTTATTATATGATCCAGCAAACCCACTCCTGGGCATGTATCCAGAAAAGACAAAAGCTCTAATTTGAAAAGATATGTGTACCCCAATGTTCATAGTGGCACTATTTACAGTTTACTTTTTAGCCAAGATACAGAAGCAACCTAAATGTCCATCAACAGATGATCAGATAAAGAAATTGTGGTAAGTATATACAATGGAATACTACTCAGCCATAAAAAACGATTGAAATAATGCCGTTTGCAGCAACATGGATGGACCTGGAGATGATCATACTTAGTGAAGTAAGTCAGACAGACACACATCAATATGATATCACTTATATGTGGAATCTAAAATATGACAGAAGTGAATTTACTTACAAAAATAGGAAACAAACTTATGGTTACCAAAGGTGAAAGAGAGAAGGAATAAATTAGTAGGAGTTTGGAATGAGCAGATACAAGAGTGATCAGATACACACACACTACTATATATAAAATAAACAACAAGGTTCTATTGTATACCATAGGGAACTATATTTAATACCTTATAATAACCTATAATGAAAAAGAATATGAATATATATATTCTTTATATATATATATGTATAAAACAAATCACTATGTAGTACACCAGAAACCAATACAACATTGTAAATTACTTATACTACAATAAAAAATGAAAGCTAAAACTTGTGAAAACTTACCCAATATACATTACCTTGTATACAGTAAAAATACACAAATGCACAGAAAGTAATAAAAGATACCTGAGACTCAGGGATACAGTGAAGAAGGTTGAATCTGCATAAAATTGAAATTCCAAAGATAAAAGGTTAGAAGATAAATAAATAATAGCTGAAATTTTCTTAGACTTGAAAACAGGAATCATTGAATTTAGGAAGCACAACAAATCATAAGTGGGATAGACAGCTTAGTGAAACTGCAGAGTGACAAAGAGGTGGTCCTAAATGTACAAAGAAAAAAATTACCAAAAATAACATATTGAAACTTCTCAAGAGCAACAGCTGAAGCTAGAAGACAACCAAAGGATATAGTCAAAGTTTCAAGAGAAAATAACTGTTCACCTAGAATTATAAACCAACATGTAGTGTAAAAACATAAAGATCTCTTCAGAAAACAAATTGTTTATTATCAACAGATACTCATCAAAGGCAATTCTAAAGGACGTACTTCAAGAAGAAAGAATAACTACAAGCAGATCAAAGCAAGAATGAACAAGGAAACTGGTGAAGAAAATTAAGCAAACAGACTGCATACAGCAAAAATAATGTCTAGTTGGAAGGGGGATAAAATTAATTAGCATTCTTTAAACTAGGATACAGATATCCCTGCAGATAAATGAAGACTCTCCAGGAGGTGCATAGGTACATATTGTTAAGAATTAATTTCAATATGTTTTCTACCCATCCCCAGTCTCCTTCCAGCTATCCTTTCCACCTCCACGCTTCATAATCACCTTTATCACACTTTACAAAAGACATACTTCTCACGTGTCCTAAATGTTACTGTGACACAATGTCCCTTTGTGTAAAAACTTTTTGGGCTGCCAAATAAAGCGACAACTTGGGGGTTGGGTTGGTTTTGGGGGGAGTAAATTAAGTATATTCTAGGAAGAGTAACTCATTGAGAGAGAAAACCATTTAAAAATTTACATATAAGGCTTTTCTGGTCAAGATAGCTGAGTAATAGGACCACAAGCTCACTCTCCTCACAGCTACAACAAAACTACTACCGACTGCTAAACAACCCCCCCCCCAAAAAAACAGGCTGGAACCCAGCAAAAAAAGATCTTCAACTGGAAACAAAGAGGGAACCATAGCAGGACGGTAGGAGGGGTGTGCTCGCAATATAATCTGGCCCCATACCCCCGAGGTGGGTGACCCACAAGCTGAAGAGTAAGTCTGAGTTCTAAGCCCCACATCAGGCTTCCAAGCCAAGGTTTCCAACATTGGGAGGAGGAGACCCCAGGACATCAGATTTTGAGGGCCAGTAGGGCTTAACTCTGGGAGCCCCATGGATCTGGGGGAAACAGAGACTTCATTCTCTTGGGAAGTGTACACAGAATCTTGCATGTGCCAGGTCCAAGGGCAGAGGCAGTGATTTCATAGGAACCTGGGTTTTGGACCTGCCTGCTGGTTTTGGAAGGTCTTCTGGGGAGATAGGGGACAGATGCAGCTCAGCCAAGGGACATAAAAGCTGGCAGTGGACATCCCAGCAGCGTTCATGTACGTGAGCTTTCCTGGAGGCTGACATCTTGATTGAATCATTAGAATCAAGACCTAGCCCCACCCAACAGCCTGTAGGCTTAAGGGCTGGGAAGTCTCAGGCCAAACAACAAACTGGGTGGGAATACAGCCCCACCCAACAGTAGACTTCCTAAGCCACAAATGCCTCTAGATACCGCCCTACCCACTAGAGGTCAAGCTTTACCCAGCAGTGGGCAGGCACTAACTCCTCCTGCCAGGAAACCTGCATAAGCCTCTCATCCAGCCTCATCCACCAGGGAGCAGATACCAGAAATAAGAAAACAACAATCCCAAAGCCTGTGGAATGAATCTACAAACACAGGCCAGACTCTGCACTGGGAACACCTAGACCATGGCCCTTGGGTGATAAGAGGTGTGTACTGCTGGGACACACAGGATGTCTCCCACAGAGGGCCACTTCTCCAAGGTGAAGAAATGTAACTAACCTACCTAAAAACAAATAGAAAGATAGACAATATGAGGCGGCAGAGGAATATCTTCCAGGCCAAGGCACAAGATGAAATCCCAGAAGAAATAAGTGATGAGGAGATAGGCAATTTATCTGAGTTTAAAGTAATGATGGCAAAGATGTTCAGAGAACTTGAGAGGAGTATAGATGCACAGAGCAAAGTTTTTAGCAAAGAGTTGGAAAATAGAAAGAATACCCAGAGTTGAATAACAAAATCACTGAAATGAATAACAGAGAAGGAACCAAGAATAGACTAAGGAAGACAGAAGAATGGATCAGTCAGCTAGAAGACAGATTCATGGAAATCACTACTGCAGAACAGAAAAAAGAATGAAAAGAAATTAGGACAGTTTAAGAGAATGCTGGGACAACATGTATCGCAATAATATTCGCATTATAGGGATCCCAGAAAGAGAAGAGAGAAAGGACCTGAGAAAATTTTTGAAGAGATAGTAAGTGAAAACTTTCCAACCTGGGAAAAGAAACGGTCACCCAAGTCCAGGAAGCACAGAGAGTTCCACACAGGATCAACCCAAAGAGGAACAAACCAAGGCACATAGTAATCAAATTGAGAACAATTAAGGGTAAGGAGAAAATATTAAAATTAGCAAAGAGAAAAGCAACAAATAACATACAAGGGAACTCCCATAAGGTTACTAGCTGATTTTTCAGCAGAAATTCTAAAGGCCAGAAGGGAGTGGCAAGATATATTTAAAGTGATGAAAAGGGAAAACTTACAACCAAGAATACTCTATCCAGCAAGGCTCGCATTCAGATTTGATGGAGACATCAAAAGCTTCACAGATAAACAAAACCTAAAAGAATTCAGCACCACCAAACCAGCTTTACAACAAATGTTAAAGTAATTTCTCTAGTCATCAAACCATAAGAAAAGAGAACAAAAATAAGAGGGAAAAAAAAAAGACCTACAAAAGATTGCTTTGGCAATTCAAGGTCTTTTATGGTTCCATATAAATTTTGGAATTGTTTGTTCCAGTTCTGTGAATAATGTCATGAGTATTTTGACGGGTTGCATTGGATCTCTAGATTCCTTTGTGTATCGTGTCCATTTTGATAATGTTGATTCTTCAAATCCAAGAGCACAAGATATCTTTCCATTTCTTTGTATTGTCTTCAGTTTCCTTCATTAGTATTTTACAGTTTTCAGAGTATAGGTAACCTCTAGGTATTTTGTTGTTTTGGATGCAATGGAAATGTTTATGCCAGTTATAAAATTATGGTTTTTGAAGTGAAAAAAAAAAGTGAATGAAGGGCCACAAATGGCAAAATACTCTTTTTTGTGGGTGAGTTGTACTCCATTGCATGTATGTGCTACATTGTGTTCATCCATTCATCTATTGATGTGCATTTAGGATGCTCCCATATCTTGGCAATTATAAATAATGTTGCTGTCAATAACAGGGTGTATGTATCTTTTTGAGTTAATGTTTTTGTTGCTCTTGGATATATGCCCACGAGTGGAACTGCTGGGCCATATCGTGGTTCTATTTTTAGGTTTTTGAGAAACCTCCATATTATTTTCCATAGTGGCTGCACCAATTTACTTTCCCACCAACAGTGTTCAAGGGTTCCCTTTTCTCCACATCCTTGCCAACATTTGTTATTTGTGGTTTTTTTATTTTTATTTTGGCCATTCTGACAGATGTGAGGTGATACCTCATTGTGATTTTGATTTGCATTTCCCTGATCTTAGTGATGTTGAGCAACTTTCCATGTGCCTGTTGGCCACCTGCATTTCCTCTTTTGGAAAAGTGTCTGTTCAGTTCTTCTGCCCATATTTCAAATGGGTTGGTTGGTTGCTTTTTAATTGAAGTACAGTGGATTTAAAATGTTGTATTAGTTTCCGGTGTACAGCGTGGATGGAGTTGGAGGGCATTATGCTAAGTGAAATAAGTGAGAGAAAGACAAATGGTGTAAGATATCACTTACATATGGATTCTAAAAAAATACAACAAACAAGTGAATATAACAAAAAAGAAACAGACTCACAGATGTGGAGAAGGAAGTAGTGGTTACCAGTGGGGAGAGGGAAGGAAGAGGGGCAAGATGGAGGAGGAGGATTAAGAGGTACAAACTATCAGGTACAAAATAAGCCACAAGGATGTACTGTACAGCATGGGGACTATAGCTAATATTTTATAATAACTATAAATGGAGTATAACCTTTAAAAGTTTGTGAATCACTATACTGTATACCTGTAAGAAGTAATATTGTATACCAACTATACTTTGATTTTTTAAAAGCTATAAAGTAAATGCATAAATAAAATTTTTAAAAAAGAAGTGCTATGTAAGACCATATTGCATATTGGATAAGTAACAATACATATAAATTAACCAGCAGGAATTATTTTTGCTCTTAGATATGTATGGATGTCAAAAACTATTTTAATAAAATATAAGTAGCATTTTAAAGGCCTATATACTGAAACTATGTTTTAGGAAGTTGTTGAGGATTTTTATGTCAAAGATAACATTTAAAAAACTCCTGGAGTTTGAGATTTACAAATGTTAGCCACTATATATAAAAATAGATTTTTTTTTACATTTCTTCTCTATAGCACAAGGAACTATATTCAATATCTTGTAGTAACCTTTAATGAAAAAGAATATGAAAACTAATATATGTATGTATATGCATGATATTGTACTGTACAGTGGAAATTGACACATTGTAACTGACTATACTTAAATTTAAAAAACAAAAACAAAATACTCCCAAACAGGTAGCATCTACTAATTGTCAATACACCATACTAAAAAACTATTGTATTAACTGATTAGGCAAATATTGGGGAGAAATCAATTTGCTTTATCTACTACTTTAAATACTGTATGTACTATTATAGGTTGCAACTAATTAAGTAAGACTTCAACTGACAAAAAAAATAAAGTAAAATTTACATATATATACTGTTCATTGTTTCTAAGAACAGTTTAGAGCTTCAGCTTTTTAAGTTTACATAGTTATCAAAGGAATAAAGGCAACCACAAAATAAGAATCAACAGAATGTAGTAATCCAATCAAAAAGGACAAATGTACTTACCTATGCTCAAGAAATCAGTCTTCTAAGTTATAAATGTAAAGAGACAATTTAAAACAGTTTTTGTTTCTAAAGACCTCACTCACTCCTGTCAAGTAACACATCAATCCCAAAAAAGAACTCCTGGAAAGTATAGCAAAGAGAGCATTAGAAAGAAATATTGAAACTGGAAGTACTTTACTTCACTCAGACAACAAATTCATGGCACAGCTCTGTCTTGAAATTTAGAACTGAGATTTTTTTTTAATGGAAACATGTATAAAATGAAGTCAGACTTTTTCCAACAGAAGGTAAATCTATTTTGACCGCTTGGTTTGCTAATAAGGACTTTCCAATCAGTTTATACAGTAGTCATTTTTCCACAATTAGAATTAGGTGGAATCTGCAGCTACTAAGTTCTGATAAAAATTAAATAAGCAAAATATTTAAATATCAAAATTAAATATAAGTAAAAGATAAAAATATCAAAAAATGTCATACAGATGTTGGAGAGAATATAAGAACATGGAACCCTTGTGCACTGCTGATAGGAATGTTAAATAGTGCAGATACCATGTAAAAGTGTGACAATTTCTCAAGAAAAATTAGAATTGGCCTTTGATCCAGCAATCCCACTTCTGAGTATATACACAAAATAATTCAAAGCAGGGACTCAAACAGGTATTTGTGCACCCATGTCCTCAGCAGCATTATTCACAATAGCCAAAAGGGAGAAACAACCCAATGTCCATCAGTGGATGAATGGATAAACAAAATACCGTATACATGTACAATGGAATATTATTCAGGCTTAAAAAAAAGAAAGAAATGAGGGACTTTGGCACAATGGCAAAATAGAAGGACATGGAGCTCACCTCCTCCCACAAATATATCAAAAATACATCTACGTGTGGAACAATTCTCACAGAATACCTGCTGAATGTTGGCAGATCTCATACAACCAAAGCTGCGAAAAAGATCACCACATAACCAAGTAGGATAACGGGGGGTAGGGGGAAGGAATCAGGATGGGACCTGCACCCCTGGGAGAGAGCTGTGGAAGAGAAAAGATTCCCTCACCCTGGGAACCTCCTTCAGCGGCTAGGAGATCAGCTGGGACAGATAAAGAGCTTAGAGGCTCAGAGTGCAGCAGGCAGAACAGAGAAAGAGAGACCAGCACAGACAGTCCTAGCCACCTTGCTGCACTTCCCAGCCCAGAATGTGTGTCTGCTGGTACGTGGGGGATGCTGGGTGCTATCTACCCCCTAAAAGAATTAGAAAAAGAAGAACAAACAAAACCTAAAGTCAGCACAAGGAAAGAAATAATAAAGATCAGGGAGGAAATAAATAAAATAGAAATTTAAAAAATAATAGAAAAAAATCAACAAAACCAATAACTAGTTTTTTGAAAGGGTAAATAAAATCAACAAACCTCTGGCCAGGCTCACCAAGAAAAAAAGAGAGAGGACTCAAGTAAAACAAGAAATGATAGGGAAGAAATAGCAAATAACACCACAGAAATATTAAAAACCATAAGAGAATACTATGAACAACTGTATGCCAATAAAATGGACAACTGAGAAGAAATGGACATGTTTCTAGAGACATACAGCCCAACAAAACTGAATCAAGAAGAAATCGATAATTTGAACAGACTGATCACTAGAAATTAAACAGAATCTGTAATTTAAAAACTCCCTGCAAATAGAAGTCCAGGACTGGATGGCTTCACTGGGGAATTCTACAAAACACACAAAGAAGAACTTACACCGATCCTTCTCAAACTCTTCCAAAAGATTGAAGAGGAGAGAATACACCCAAGTTCATTCTATGAAGCCACAATCACCCCAATACCAAAACCAGACAAAGACACAAAAAAGGAAATTACAGACCAATATCTTTAATGAGTATAAACGCAAAAATTCTCCACAAAATATTAGCAAACTGAATCCCACAACATAAAAAAGATCATACACTACAAACAAGTTGGATTCATCCCCAGGGTCACAAGCTTCAATAAATCAATCAATGTGATACACCACATCAACCAAAGAAAGGACAAAAACTGCACAATCTTCTCAATAGATGCGGAAAAGGCATCTGGTAAAATTCAAATCTATTCATGATAAAAACTCTTACTAAAGTGGGCATAGAGGGAACATATCTCAACATTACAAATGCTATTTATGACAAACCCACATCCAACATAATATTCAACAGTGAAAAACTGCAAGCCTTCCTGATAAAATCTGGAACAAAACAAGGATGCCCACTCTCACCACTTCTATTCAACACAGGATTGGAAGTCCTAGCCACAGCAATCAGACAAGAAAAAAGGGATCCAAATTGGGAGGGAAGAGGTAAAACAGTCATTATATGCTGATGGCATGATACTATATACAGAAAACCCTAAAGACTCCACATAAAAACTACTAGAGCTAATCAATGGATTCAGCAAGGTAGCAGGATACAAGGTTAACGTACAGAAATCTGTTGTATTTATTTACAATAACAATGAAATACCAAAAAAGGAAAGTAAAAAAAATCCCTTTTAAAATTGCATAAGGAGGAAGGGTATGGTTCAGTGGTACAGTACATGCTTAGCATGCATGAGGTCCTGGGTTCAATCCCCACTACCTCCATTAAATAAGTAAATAGATCTAATTAACCCCACCCAAATAAATAAATAAATATCACATTAAGAAAAAACTTAGGAATAAACCTGACCAAGGAGGTGAAAAACTTACACACTGAGAACTATAAAACATTAATGAAGGAAGTTGAAGATGATTCAAAGAAATGGAAAGATATCCCATCCTCTTGGATTGGAACAATTAATATTGTTAAAATGGCCATATCCCAGATGGCCAGTGGGCTCATATCAATATCAATTATCAGAGAAATGCAAATCAAAACTAAAATGAAGTATCATCTCACACTAGTCAGAATGGCCATCATTAAAAAGTCTGGGTTTGGGAGGAGGGAAATAGCTCAGTGGTAGGGCACATGCTTAGCATGCACAAGGTCCTGGGTTCAATCCCCAGTGCTTGCATCAAAATAAATAAATAAATAAGAAAAAATATAAAGCTTTTATTAAAAAAAGAAGTCTGGGTTCAATCCCTAGTACCTCCATTTAAAAAAAAATTTTTTAAGCCTATGGATAATGCTAGAGAGGGCGTGGAGAAAAAAGAACCCTCCTACACTGTTGATGGGAATATAAATTGGTGCAGCCACTATGGAGAACAGGACAGAGGTTCCTTAAAAAACTAAAAAGAGAGTTACCATATGATTCAGTAATCCCACTCTTAGGCATATATCCAAAGAGAGAAGACTATAATTTGAAAAGACACATGCACCCCAATGTTCATAGCAACACTGTTTACAATAGCCAAGACATGGAAACAACCTAAACATCCACTGATAGATGAATGGATAAAGATGATGTGATGTATATATACAATGGAATATTACTCATAATGTCATTAAAAAAAATGAAATAATGCCATTTGCAGCAATGTGGATGGTCCTAGAGATTATCATATTAAGTGAAGTAAGTCAGATAGAGAAAGACAGATATCTTAGGATATCACTTATGTGTAAAATCTAAAAAAAGATACAAATTTTATTTACAAACCAGAAATAGACTTATGGGCATAGAAAACAAACTGGTTGCCAAAAGGGAAGGTGGGGGGAGGGATAAATTAGGAGTTTAGGATTAACAGATACGCACCGCTGTATATAAAATAAATAAGCAACAAGGACCTGCTGTATAGCATGGGGAAATATATTCAATTTCTTGTAATAAGCTACAATGAAAAAGAATCTGAAAATATATGTGTGTATATATGTATGTGTATAAATGAATCACTTTTGTGTACACCTGAAACTAATATTGTAAATCAAACACACTTCAATAAAAAATAAAATTTTTAAAAATTAAAAAAACATTTTTTATTTAATGGCCATATTACTCAAAGCAATCTACAGATTTAATGTGACCCCTATAAAATTACCCAGGACATTTTCCATAAAAGGAGAATAATTCTAAAATTTATATGGAACCATAAAAGACTCAGAATGGCCAAAGCAATCCTGAGGAAAAAGAACAAAGTTGGAGGCATAACCCTCCCAGACTTCAGACAATACCACAAAGCTACAGTAATCAAAACAGCAAGATATTGGCACAAAAAGACATGGATCAATGGAACATTACAGAGAGGCCAGAAATGAACCCACACACCTACAGTCAATTAATCTTCAACAAAGGAGGCAAGAATACACAATGGAGAAAAGACAGTCTCTTCAGCAAGTAGTGTTGGGAAAGCTGGACAGCCACGTGTAAATCAATGAAATGAGAACACTCCCTCACACCACACATAAAAATAAACTCAAAATGGCTTAGACTTAAATACAAGACATGACACCGTAAAACTCCTAGAAGAGAACACAGTCAAAACATTCTCTGACATAAATCATAGCAAAGTTTTCTTAGGTCAGTCTACCCAGGCAATAGAAATAAAAGCAAAAATAAACAAATGGAACCTAATCAAACTTAAAAGCTTTTGCACAGCAAAGGAAACCATAAACAAAATGAAAAGACAACCTACAGACTGGGAAAAAATTTTGCAAATGATGCAACCAACAAGGGCTTAATTTCCTGAATATACAAACAGCTCATACAACTCAATAACAAAAAAAAAACCCACCTGAAAAATGGGCAGAAGACTTAAATAGATATTTCTCCAAAGAACACATACAGATGGCAAACAGGCACATGAAAAGATGCTCAACATCACTAATTACTAGAGAAATGCAAATCAAAACTACAATGAGCTATAATCTCACATTAGTCAGAATGGCCATCATCAAAACGTTTCCAAAAATAAGTGCTGGAGAGAGTGCAGAGAAAAGGGAACCCTCCTGCACTGTTGGTGGGAATGTAATTTGGTGCAGCCACTACGGAAAAATACGGAGATTCCTTAAAAAACTAAAAATAGAGTTACCATATGATCCAGCAATCCCACTCCTGGGCATGTATTTGGAGAAAACTAATTTGAAAAGATACATGTTCTTAGCAGCACTATTTACAATAGTGAATATATGGAAGCAACCTAAATATTCATCAACAGGTGAATACATAAAGAAGATGTGGTATATATACACAACAGAATACTACTCAGCCATAAAAATGAAATAATGCCATTTGCAGCAACGTGGATTGATTTAGAGATTATCATATTAAATGAAGTAAGTTAGAAAGACACATATCATGATATCATTCATAAGTGGAGTCGAAAATATGATACAAATGAACTTATTTACAAAACAGGCTCACAGACATAGAAAACTTACGGTTCCCAGAGGGGAAAGGGTGGGGAAGGATAAATTAGGAGTTTGAGATTAGCAGATACAAACTACTATATATATAAAGTAGATAAACAAGGTCCTACTGTGTAGCACAGGGAACTATATTCAGTATCTTGTAACAAACCATAATGAAAAAGAATATACTATTCTTGATAGATCTGTATATATTAATATATAATAACGAATATATATGTATATCTCAATCACTTTGCTGTAGACCAGAAACTAAACAGCATTGTAAATCAACTATACTTCAGTTAAAAAGAAAAATGCTGAACCATGACGCATGGATGACCCTTCAAGACCTCATGCTAAGTGAAATAAGCCAGACATAAAAGGACAAATACTGACTAATTCTACTTATACGAGGTACCTAGAAAAGGGACAGAAAATAGATTAGTAGTTTCCAGGGGCGAGGAGGGAGGGGGATGGGGAGTTATGTTTAACGGGTACAGAATTTGGGAATCTGAAAAAGTTCTGGAGATGGGTAGTAACAATGGTTGCAGAACAATGTGAATGTACTTAATGCCACTGAATTGTATACCTAAAGTGGTTTAAATGGTAAATTTTATGTTTATTTTACAATTAAAGAATATAAAGCTGTGCTGTCCCAGAAATGGAAAGATATTTAATCATTATATAATCAATTCACTTTCAGTCTTTCTTTTCTAAGTAATAAAAAACATTTAGAGGACATCAAATCCATTGTAAACGTAATGGTTTATTTCTGGACTATCCCACTGATCTACGTCTGTTTGCCAGTTACCACACTGCTTTATTACTGCACCTCTGAAGTTTTGAAATCAGGAAGTGTGCATCCTCCAACTTTGTTCTTTCTTAAGATTATTTTGGCTCTTGAGTCCCTTGCATTTCAATATGACTTTTAGAATCAACTTGTTAATTTCTGCAAAAGGGCTAGCTGAGATTTTGATAGGGGTTGCATTTCTGTAAATCAGTTTGGGGAATATTGCCACTTTAATAATATTAAACCTACTCATTTAATATTAAATATTAAATATTAAATGAACATGTAATGTCTGTCCATTTATTTAGCTCTTCTTTCATCTCTTTCAATGTTTTGTAGTTTTCAAATGTACAAGTCTTGTATTTCCTTTGTCCAATTTCTTCCCATGTATTTTTTTATGGAATTTTTTCCTTAATTTTGTTTTCAAATTGTTCATTGCTAATACAGAAATTACAAGTGATTTTTGTATATTGTTATGTATCCTGCAACCTGGCTGAACACAGTGATTACTTCTAACAGTTTTAAAATGTACTCCCCTTAGGATTTTACAATAAACTTTAACAGCCTCTGAAAAAAAACACTGTAATCTAAAAATTTTATATAAAGCTCTTCTGAATTTCATTATTCCTGAGGGAATAATAAAAAGTTTCCAGTTGTGCTTTTTTAAAAAAAAAATTGATGCCATTTATTAAAGGAAAGCGTTTTTGTTTTGTTTTGAGGGTAATTAGGCTTGGCTGTCTCTGTCCTGCCAAAACTTTTGAAAGATGTCAAACCTATTGAAAAGTAGAAACAGTATAACAAAACCCATATACCCTTCACCTAGATTCACCTGTTTTAAACATTTGCCACATTTGCTTTATTAGTCTATTAGTATATGCATGTATACACACATATGTTTATTAATACTTCCTTATTTTTGCTGAAACGTAAAACTTCACCCCTAATATATCTCTTAAAACAAGGACATTACCCTACATAACTACAATTCCATGATCATACCACGGACATTTAACAATTAGTATATTATCTAATATACAGGATATATTCAAATTTCTCCAGTTGTCCCCAAAATTTCATTTATAGCTTTTTTTTTCCTTCCAATTCAAGACTGAGCCAAGGATCATGCCTTTTCAGCATCTTTTAATATAGGAGAGTCCTTCTGCCTTCTTTTTCATGGCATTTGGCATTTATGAAGATGCAAGGCCAACTGTCACGGAGAATATCCTACAAAATGTGGATACTTCTGATCGGGTCCTCTTAATTAGATTCAGGTTAAACATTTTTGGAAAGGCTTATTACAGAGGTGACATGGTATGCTTCCCATCCATTAAATCAGGAGACACAAATGTTTGTCCCATTTTTGGTGATACTTAGTTTGATCACTTGGTCAGGGTTGTGACAGCAAGACCTCTCCATTGTAGAGGTACCTTTTTCTTTTGTAATTAATAAGTAATCTATGGAGAGAGATTCTGAGACCACATCTCATTCCTCAACAAACTTCATCCGGCACCATTTACTACTGAGCCCATAAAAACTAGCAACACCGCACCTCGTGGCCTCTCACTCCCTCACCTTCCAAGATGGCCTGCACTCTGTCTATGAGATGTGCATCTCTCTGAATAAATCTACTTTTACACTACTATGGCTTGCTCTTGAATTCTTTCCTGCACGAAGCCAAGGACCCACACTTGGCGGGGGACATCCCAGAGACTCAACTGAGACCTGGGACACAGCCCATCCCCTTGCCCCACATTTTTCCTGTATTACTTTCACACAACAAATGGCAGAGCTGAGTAGCTGGGACAGAAAAGCCTAAAGTACCATCCGACCTGTTTACTGTTTACAGTAAAAGTTTGCCAACCCCTGCTTTAGAATACAGTAGGAACTCCACGAGAAATATTAACTTCCATTAAATGGGCCCCTTTACTTCCACCATCAAATGTATCTGAAACACATCTATCTTGGAAAAAGCCTGACCCTAATAATCCCAACTCTTTCCTTTGATAACTACAAAACTTCTGGAAACACACTATCTAGTATACAAACGCCAGTATGTTGCTTCCAGCCTCCCCACCCCCACCAGACCACCTTGCACACTGGAGCCAGACAAACCTTCCTAGGACACTGTTGTAATCCCCAACCACCTTGCTCAAGATCCCCCACTGTCCCCCTATTGCCCTGATACCAAATCTACTGGCGCTTTGCTTTCCAGCCCCAGTAACCTGACCCTTCTTCCCCAAATCAAACTTAGCTCCACTCCTCCCTGACAGCCAGGGTTGGGACCAGTAAGACATCTCAGGTGCAAAAACTTAGCCGGACACCAAAAGTTAGTAATCAGGATAAATAATATTTAATGCAATAACTAAAATTAATGCAAAAAGATCTACAAACAACAAAATATCCAAATTTTACGGTCTTTCAGAATTAATCCCCACCTGTTCTGTCCCAAGTTCACAGTTTCTTTGACATGAAAAGGAGGTAATCACTGAAGCCTAGGGGCCAGCTGCCTTCCGCCTCCGTGAAACCCACAGATCTCCAGGCAGAACATTCTGAATCTACCCCGAGCCCCAGCCTCCTTGCTAGGCCTCCAGCACTAACAGAATCTTAGCTCTTGTTAATGAACATGTTTTGGCTTTGAGGTGTGGAGCCATCTGCTGATCCTAAAGCCACAGGGGCTTTCCAGGTCTTACTATTTCCCATTAGCTGCAGAACCTCCTGAAATCTGATAGGTCTACATCTCGCCATCGGTTGGCTGTTCTTACACCCAGTTTTCCCTTTAGGATTACACCGGGTGACCGTCTCTGCCTCAGTGTGCAGAGGGGCCTAACTTTCATATTTAGTTCACTCGACAATGACCCCAGCTTTGTATTTGTAAAATAAAGATGCCAAAGACACAGTCTTCATTGTCAAAGTCCAGCAGAAAAGCTGTGCAGACACGTACTCAGATCATTGTTGCTCAGAGTGAAAGGAATGATCGGGTCAGAGACGACGTGGGCTCAGAGACGCCAGCAAACCACGAGACAGAGGCAATCAGGGCAGGAGGCCTCTGACTGGGCCTTAAAACACGGAGGGATCGGGGAGGCGGGCAGGGGTGGGGTGAGGAGGATGGGTGCATTTTAAGGAGAGAGAAAAGTCAAACAAAAGCAGAGAGGAGAAGAAAGCGCTTGGACATTTGCTGCCAAAGAAGAAGGTAGCAGGTCTAGCTCAGGCTAGGGTCACGAGACTAGAATTCTGTTTCCACCACTGTGGGGTCCATTGTTGGGCTAGTGGGATTTGTCTCATCACAATACACATAATTTTCAAAAGGTGCTAAACATAACCTCTTCTCACTCAGGACAGAGAAGCTGCTTAGGACTTTTTTTTTTTTTAAGTCATTCTTTCACTCAACACTTGCTTTGGGTGAAAATCTGCTGGTTAGCCATGTCCTCCTCCCCAAGGCCATTTACTTTTACCCTTACCTGACCTCGTCAAGCTGCAGTTCCCCCACTAAAGGAATTTCAAACATAAGACAGCAGCTGGACAGAGATTTTGTTGGATGGAGGGCCTTCCAAAAGTGCTTGGCCTTGAAAATCTTTACCTACAGATAACAAACTTGGCTGGGCAAGATGCCTTTGGAAGCACAGTCACTTCCGCAGCTGTATACTTACCACGTTCCTGGCAAATCCCAGCTGAGGGGCCCCACACTCCTTCTCCCCAGCAGGCAGTTACAATCAGCATGGAGCACAGCTTCAAAGGTGCTGCCTTGTCCCGAAAGCCATGCTTGGGGAGGAGGGAGGCCCCTCCTGAGTACAGGGGTGTCCCCCAGCAACCCCGGGATGCCAGAACTGTGTGTTCTGACAAAGGTCATCCCTTATTCATCAACCCAGAAAGAACTTCCCCCTCCCTCTCCTGCTGTGTGCTCCCTCCACCCTGCTCTGATTGTCCTCCCACCTCCTCTCCAGAGCCCAAGTACCTCTACTGTGGGGCTCACAAACCCCTCCACAGCCCCTGCCCTCACCTCCCACCGTGACTGACACCTGACTCCCCTGCCCCTAAGGTCTCGGCTTCCCCATAGCCCTCCCCATGGCAAGCTGTTCATTTTCTCACGATCCACAAGCTCAGGGGCAGGAGGTGGGGTCACCAGCCTCCCCGCTCCCCAAGGCCACATCCACACCATTTCCCCTCCACTCTCCAAGGGGTAAGCCAGACCTCAGCCCATGCCCACCTCCCTCCCGGTCACTCCCCTTACATACCAGAGACACTGGCAACGGCCTCACCACCTTCTCTCCACATAACTGCCACCACCATCCGAGGTGGCCTCTGAGGTTGATCCATCCCACACACTGGGCTCTCTGCCCCTTGACCTCATCTCCAAGTACCTCCCCCTCCACTCTGCTTCTGCCACAGCTCCCCCTGGGCAGAACCTCTTCTGATCCCAGAAGCCCAGACATCGCACCCCCTTTGTCATCCTCTCCCAACCTTCTGGCCCATCCATCCAGTTACTCCCATCACATTCATGCTTATTCCTCAGCCAGGCCTCACACCCATTCCCTTTCCCACTTTCTCCCAGTCCCCTCTGGCCTCATGTTACTCACTCCCTTTCCTGCTTGAACCGCATGCTCGCCCTCTTCAATCACTCTCTTGTTCACCTCCTTAGAATCACCCTGACCCTGGGTGACTCCAACAGCATTTCTGTGAGAAGACCTCACAATGGGAGAAAAGCACACAGCCTAGAGAGTGAGGCCTCCAGATCAATGGCCACACATCTCAGCTGGGTCCCCCACACTGACAACAATTTTTCTGTCTTAGCCCCCTGGGGCCCACTCTGGGGAGCACAGCTCTCCTCTGACCAACCCTAATCCATTCTCTCCAGGTCCTCGGCGGCCTTGAGCCACATTTCCTGCTCTCTTCCTCCTGTATGGACTACCTCTCCTCCTTGAAGGTGAAACTTCAAGCAGCATTTAAAGAGAAGTGTTCCAGTCTCTCTCTTCTGAAAAGTAAATAAGCCCTCCAGCTACTGCCTCGTCTCTCTCTCCTGCTTCATAACCAGATGTCTTCACTCACTACCTCGATTTCCCCACCTCCTTACCCCCTGCCCTGCTCTCATCTGGCTTCTGCCTCTATCAGCCACAGCTGCTCTCACAAGACCACAGGTGGGTACCATTCAGTGCTGCTTTGACACAGCTGACCCTCCCTCCGCCTGTGTTTCTGAGATATCACACTCCTGTTGTCCACCTGTATCTCAACGCCCTCTTCCCATGACCTCTGAGTTTAGGGCTCCTCTAAGATATCTTACAGACTTCCTGCTCTCAAAACTTCAACTACCATCAAATGCCAAGGCCTCACAAATCTACATCTTCTGACATGTTTATCCAACTATCTGCTAGACTTTCCCACTCAGAGGCTGCAGAGACTGCTCAATGAAACATGGCCGGAACCAAATTACCTTCTTTCAGTCACTTCTCCTCTATGTCCCTCTTCTCAGTGAATGGAAGCCCCATCTTGTCCCAGGCAGACCTGGGCCCAGCATATAGTTGAAATATTTGCAGAATGAAAATGAACCCTTGGTCCTCCCTCATCCTCCAATCACCAAGACTAGCCAATTTATCTCCTACTATATCCCTGTGCTTCTTTCTTAACTGAGGCTGGCTGCCTCCTTCAAAAGGCTTCCGGGACCCTCAACTACGGCGGGACTGAGCTCCTGCCCGCTGGTCCCACGGCACGGATCACCACGCACTGTCCTCCCGGCCCTGGAGGGTGACACCCCACTGCATTGGGAGCTCCATCCACAAAAGCGTCCAAGGCCGGGCATACAAGAGGCGCTTCGCAAGCGCTAAATGGATGGAATGAAGGAACGGAGGAGTGACGAGCGAAAGCGCCAAGGAGAGCAGCCGCTGCGGAGCCCAGCGCGCACGCGGTCCCGGCGAGGAGGCGGGCGGTCCTGGCGGAGGGCAGAGCGGCTCAGCGTGCACGCCCACCGCCCGGAGTGGTCCCACGCGGCGGCCGAGCAGCCCCGCCCACGCTCACGCGGCACTCTCCACAGCCAATTGAAACGGCCCGCGGGCCGCCTCTGCAGCCCCTCCCGGGACGCGCGCCGCTTCTCAGCCAATGGGAGCCGGCGGCGTCACCCTCAGGTCGGGTGGGGCGGGAGGAGGGTCTCAGACGGCGCGAGCCGGGGCCTGTTCCCACGTCGCGTTCCGGGAAACGTCGCCTCGAGTCCTGCCCGACCTAACCAACCGATAATGGGGCGTCTCGGCGCCCGGCGCGGCCTGGAGTGGCTGCTGGGCTTCTACTTCCTCACCCACATCCCCATCACCCTCCTCATGGACCTGCAGGCGTTGCTGCCGCGCGATCTCTACCCCGTCGAGGTGAGGGCTCCGTCGGTCCTGGCCGCCGGTCGCCGAGATTGGGGCCCCTCGGCCAGCGGTTCGCCCGGCGGCGCCGTGACCTCCCCTCCTCAGGCCTCGCCCCCCGCCTCGCCCAGTCAGGGTTCCCTTCCGCTTTCCTGGGGTCCTGCCGGCGCTGCGGCCCCTCCTTACCGGTCAATTCGACTTAGTTCCTCGAGGTTTTCTTCGTTTCTCCCAGCAGCTTCCCCTGGGCTTCTGTGGGCACTTTGCGTCTTTTAAAGACAGCTCTTCCCTGGGTTAGTTTAAGGCTCTCATACCCCAGCTCTGATCAGTTGTCGGTATTTGAGGGAAGTAATCTGGATGAACCAGTGCCCCAGTCATATGTTGGATTTGCTTTAAAATTGTGTTTTTTGGGAGAGCTTTAAAATACCGACTAATCCCAGAGAAATAATGCAAGTAGAATTAGACCGGCTAAAAGACACCCGCTGGGCGTCCTTACTTCACGATTAGGATCCAGCAAATTCCAAAGCTCAGAAATAAATTGACGACACCTTTTCAAATCAGCATGTTTAATTGGGTTTGAGTAAGAATGATCACCTGGGTAGAAACAGGCGAAAAGCCCCATTTCTTGGTTTTTGGAGAGTATTGTCTACCCCAAACTTTGCTTTAATGCTTTTTATTTCTTACGGTTTATTTTCATGTCTGGACCCTATAACCTTCTATCCCAGGATTCCAGTCTGCAGTTCTGCGCTTCTAGACTGTAGAAGGGTGGGCACGGCTGACTTGTCTACCTAAAGATTTGGTTTTGCCTTTGTTTTTCCTTAAATGCTTTTTCTCTGCAGAGCAGGTGTTCTTTGCCTGAGGTCTGTGAACCCCTAATGGGATATTCCAAAATTGTGTGTGTCTTGTGTTTTCTGTAGCTTCCATCAACTTTTCCAGGGCTCCGACCCTCCCAAAAAGGTTAAGAGCCACTGCAGACTCCATAGTCTGGTTTGTTTCTAGCTCCAAGCATAACTGGGAAGACCTTTGACCTACCTTTTCCTGGGTTGTGTGTGGCAACAGCACTGGCCCACAGTCTGGAAACTGTTCTTCCATGAACTGCTTGAGTCTTGGGCAAGACAAGGCTCTGTAGCTTCGATTGTCAAGTAGAAGAGAGTTGGGTTAAATTACAAGCTCAAACAGATACAGGGGGTATTAGTTTCCTATTTGTTACAGAACAAATTACAAAAATACAGTGGTTTAAAACAACACAACCTTAAGCTCTTTCAGTTCTGGAGGTCAGAAGTTTGAAATGAGTCTTGCAGGCTGGTTCCTTCTGAAGGTCTTACGGGAGGATCTGTTCTTGCCTTTCTCAGTTTCTGGTGGCTGCAGGTGTTCTTGGCTGGTGGTGACATCACATCAATTATCTGTTTCTGTTGTCACTTTTCTGCCTTTTCTTCATTAGTCCAATCTCCCTCTGCCCTGCTTTTATAAGGACACTTGTGATTACATTTAGGACCCACCAGATAACCAGGATAGTCTTCCCATCTCAAGATCCTTAACCCAATCACACCTGCAAAGTCTCTTTTGCCAGACAGGGTTACATTCATAGGTTCTAGGGATTAAGATGTGGATATCTTTGGGGGCCATTATTCAGCCTACCACATAGGCCCAGGTGGTACATGATCTTTCTGAACAGGTTGTCACAGCTCTGCAGTGGCTATTAGCTGCCTTGAAGAAAGGAGAGCCATGTCTGTGCAGTCTGCTGGCCAGCAGAACTCAGGCACACTACCTGTTTAGTCTCTGACATTATGAGTTCCTTTCATACTAGGCAGTTACGTTACTCCAGGCAGCCAGCCAGTCCAGACTTAACAGCTGTTGGTTTCCCTATCTTTTCTGAATGTGCCATTACCACAAGTTCCTTGCTGATCACTCACAAAATACAATTAAATGTGTCCAGCATCATAAAGACCCATTTAAACTCACATATTTGATTAGGTAAAGTTTTCTCAGCTTTATTTTTTTTAAATTGACTTACTGTAAAAGATCAAGAGCCAATGTAGGCAGGTTCTTACCAGAAACTGTGTGTGTGTGTGTGTGTGTGTGTGTGTGTTTTCATGTGTCTGCCTGATGCTGTTTGAAGGCCTTAGCAACACAGGGGCATCCCGGCTTGGGATGCCTGTGTCTTTATTCACTCCTGGTGCTTTGGGTGGGCAAAGATGGTTTTGTTGCTTCTGTATGGGGAAATATCGCGAATAAAAGCCTTGAGTTATCTTCAGATTCTCTTTGAAAAAGTGCTGAAATTTAACATCTGTTGTGTTTTTCCTCCCTAAACAGAAGGAGTTTTCCCCTAGAACTAAAAAGATTGTGGAGATCACATAATGATTGAGCTAAAATTTACAAATATCTGTCTTGGTTTGAACCAGATCAATACTTGTAAAAACCCTTAGTATGAAACAGTAAAACCAGTTTGGATTAGAACACAGAGGGGATGGGAAGCATTTGTAGTGCCGCGTGCAGCTGGGTAGCACTGCTTCTGTTAAAATAAGGAAAAACAGGTGAGCATCTAGGCCTGAAACCAGTCTGCACTCATTCTAAGGTAGAGGAGTGCAAGATTGTTCAGTAGCAACTCTGGTTTAGAAATCCTTGTGCATAGGGCTGGTGACTTGAATGGATGATAGTGGTAAATTGAATCAAATGTGAGTCACATATACACAGAAAGAGTTTTATTACCTTTTTGGGGGTCTTACCTAATAAGAATAATTCTTATGAAAGATCACTCACGTGCTGAGATTTTAATAGGATTAAATTTGAACTCCTCCAAATAAATATTAATTACATTCGATTAAGTAATCTTAACATTTGCTATGTGCTAGCTAGAACATTTACATTGTTCTAAAGACTAAGCATTAACTCCTTTCATCTGACCAACAGGGAAGTAAGTGCTATAAATCAGGAAACAAGCTTAGTGAGGTGAAGTGTTTAGCCCAGAGCTAGGCACCCTATCCCCAGGTCCCAATGCTCTTCATTCAGCTCAGGGGTTAAGGGCGTCGACCCTCTGCACAGTCGAAAATCCATGTATAATTTATAGTCAGCCCCCATATACCCACAGTTCCTCCCGATCCTCAAATTTTAGCCAGCCACAGTACTGTACTGTAAAGTACTGTAGTATTTACTGTTGAAAAAAATCTGCATGTAAGTGGAACTGTGCAGTTCAAACCCGTGTTGTTCAAGGGTCACTTGGATCGTAAATTTTGCTAATATCATCCTGCAGCCCTTAGAAATTACACTGTTGTACAAATCTGCCTAGATTTATGAAATGGGTGGATCAGAGAGAATGTATACAAATTAAATAGAAAATGAAGTTCAAATGAACCAGAATGCCTTTTTAATTCTGCAGTATATCTTTTAAAATAGTTCCTTCCTTCCAGGATTTTTTACAGTAAATTTTAAGTAATTGTTTTAAGTAAATCTAGAAAGCAAAAAGGATCTTAAGAAACATTTAGTCCAAGTCACTTGTTTTACAGGTATGGAACTAGAGCCCAGGAGAGGTGCCATGACTTAACCTTTGTGAATATTTTCACATTACCATCCTGAAAAGTGCTTAGGAAGAAGCTAAGGATATTGCTGTGAATTTAAATTTCAAGTCAAATACAAATTAAAGATCATTTGGTCAATAAATTGGTTATCTAGCTAAGGCCTTTTTGTAATTAATATTATGCTAACAGAATGTTGGTTTCTGGATATTTGCTTAAAGCTCACTCACAGCAAAGAGGCTTGTATTTCACAACTGTGAGCCTTTATCTTTAGATGAAAAATTAGCAGGAAAAATATTTTTGAATTTTCCATTGCAAGCCAAATTCTTATCTTGGGAGTTATCTTGATTTATCATAATAACAAGACATATATTTGGCTTTGAAGGCAGGTGTGTTAAGATGCTGTCTCCAGGAGGTTAACAGTAGTCTACATGGTATGGAGGCTTTGGGCTCATAAAAGAGCACAAACTAGGCAGCCTCAAATTCTCCCGCTTCCTTCCCCTGCCTGTAGCCACATCGACATGGATCTGTATCTTTTGATATGACAGTGTAATTATGAAAGTGGGGCCCAAGCTAGAACTGAGACCACTAACTCTCCAGCCTTGACATAACCTAGAAGCTACATAGTTTATGGTATAGGGGAGAGTTTGTTCTTCTACAAATATCCTACTGGTCTCCTAAAAGGAGAAAATAAATTAGAACTAGGGGGGTTAAGAATGATGAGGAACTTGAGATTTGGGGATTATTCAAATTGCCTAAAATTGCATCTTCACAGAGGTTTTCACAGAGATTTACCTCCCTCCCATCCCATCCCCAAAAAAGATGAGGAAATTCATTTCTGTATTTGAGGCAATCTGGCCCTTGGAGTTTGCTGTGCAGTTGCTATTGTGAAAGAACAAATATCAGGATGGTTTTCACATGTCATTTCTTTATGAAGAATGATGTTGGCAGATAAGTCACATCCATGTATTTGTTCAGCAAACTAAGAGCCTACTAAGTGCCAGATACTGTTGCTCTTGACAAACGCTGGGTAGCACAAAAGCCAGCTGGGTGTGCTGTCTGCTGCCAAGGGGCCTGGGTAATGAATGACTCTTCCAGTGGGTTGGAGCTGGTGACGCCTGTACTGCCCGGTGGCCATATTCATCGTGCGTGCTCTTTTCCCAGCTGAGAAACCTGCGGCAGTGGTACACTGAGGAGTTCAAAGACCCTCTGCTGCAGAACCCGCCAATGTGGTTTAAGTCTTTCCTGTTCTGCGAGCTGGTGTTTCAGCTGCCTTTCTTCCCCATTGCAACATATGCTTTCTTCAAAGGTTGGTAAATGGTGGGGAGATCCCATTTTTGCCCTGAAACCAGGTGCCAGAAATCTTTTGGGAGTGGGGAGTGGTCCCTGGAAGGAGACAGACAATCTGCTGGGAATGGCCAGGGTAGATCTTGTTAAGAGACGTTAATGTGGCTCAGGCTAGTGTCTGGTCAGCTGGGCTGCAGGGCTGCCTCAGTCGACTAGAAACCTCTTACACATGAAACCTGAGGCTACTTTAAAGATTGAACTTGTTTCTTTTTATTGTTTTTCCCCCTACAAAATTTATTATTATTATTATTATTGGCTTTTATTTTTCTGCTTTGGGAGTATCATACTGGATTGTAAGCAGTAGCATTAAGCTAATCCCTAAATGGTTCAACATCTCATTTAAAAATTATCCTTAAGTGTCCCATAAGACTAATGCTTTTATAAAGAAGGCAGCTATACCAGTGTTCATGGTAACCAAGCTTGTACAGCTTATGTCCCACTGGAGCCCCCCAGTCCTCTCTCAGCAGAATCTGTTGATCCCTCTCACCGCTATATAATTACTTAACAGATGATGCTGGCACGTCTGCCCCCAGCACCATTGCACTGTAGACCAACCAGGTTTAACTGGTAATGGCCATTTTACTGCCCCAGTTTTTCTGAATTAAATTCCAGCCCCCACCCTTAGTTCTTTGGCAGTCAGTGCGCTAGGCCTCCAGCTGTCATGTAAGTTTGCATGTTAGGCACTATTATAACGCATCCAGCTTTCCATTGGTTTCCACTTGGAAATGGAGGTAGAATGATTCAGCTGAAGGAGCAGGCAGAGATGGGGAAGGATGTTGTGGGCATCCCTGGAGTCACGAGCAGACCTGACGCTTCTCTCTCTCTCTCCCCCCACAACGACCTCAGGAGGCTGTAGGTGGATCCGCACCCCTGCAGTCATCTACTCGGTGCACACCATGACAGCTCTGATACCAATCCTCTCCACGTTTCTATTCGAGGACTTCTCCAAAGCCAGTTGTTTCAAAGGACTAGGACCTAAGACTTTCCACGAACGACTATTCCTTGTATCTGTCTACACTCCCTATTTTCTCATCCCTCTTATACTTCTGCTTTTCCTGTTGCGGAACCCCTACTACAAGGAGAAAATAAAGAAAAAATGAGAACCATGGGCCCCAGGAAGAGATGCCCACAGGGCAGTTTCCTGTTGACGCTGTACCAGGAAAACTGCTCAGAACCCAGGTTTTCAATAGTATTTGAAACACACCAGCAGCAACACACAGGAGCAAGACACCAGCAGGAGGCATATCAAACTGTCACCTTCCAAGGGCACTGGCACAAACAGACCCATCACCTGAGGACAGGCAGAGGGTGTGGGCCAGGTTATGGGGAAGTGGTGCCAAAGGACTTGCTGTGTGCCCAAGTTCCCTTGCAGGATTACTAAAGGCAGGACCAGACCAGAAACTAGATAAACTTCCAAGAAACATGGCCTACTTGGCATGTATCATGACTTTTCTGACCTACGTGTGACTAAACCTTGACTCCGGGGTCTACAGCATGTCGCGAATCAGCAAAATGAACAGTGGGATGTTTCAGGCCATTTTTAAGTTTGAAATTATGCCTCTTTACTATTCACTAAAAACTGTTTTCTTGCCCCCACTCCTAGGTGGTGGGGAGATAGTCTATAAGAGGTTTAAACTTAGTTTTCCTTAAGGTTCAACCCTAGTGAGACTCTAAGTCAGAAATGGGTCAGACTAGAAGGTGTATTATTTGTCTTAAAAAGGTCATCCCACAAGAAGAGATTTTTTTTTTGACAGCCACTGTCTTTATTGATTTAAAAAATTTTACAAGAACAGTAACTGTTCTGCCAAAAAGAGGACCAAATGGCATAAAACAGACCAGAGGTGAGGGTGAGTGTGAAGGAAGGAACCAGGCATCCACTCAGAAAAGCTGGTAATTGCTGACATGAAATTGGCAGGGAGAGAAGGGAAATGCAAGCAAGAGTGAGAACTCCAAAAAAGTTGAAATGGTGATGGGAGAGAACTCCCAAAGGACCCTGGAGTGCATTGGAGGTGTGGACCACAACAGCAATCTTTTCCTTTGTAGAAGACGGAGGAGTCCTCACTTGACTGCAAACTCTGGAGACTCAATACTGGGGCTAGGGATCGGGGTCTCCCCAGAGAGCATCACAAGAAGGCATCGCACCACTCTTGAAGGCACCCGAAGCAGTCCTGAGACTGCTTGGCGTTGGCGCCGCACGTGTCCTTCAGCCATTCCCAGAAGAGGTCTTCATCTTTCTTTAGAACCAGAACTGACCAAGGACCATATAGGCCTTTTCAAAGCCTCTTTTCTCCAGCTTCTTGCCCAGGACTTCACCAATCCCGGCCAGGTTTCCCACTGGTTTTTTCCCCATGAGCTCTGCCATGAAGTCTCAGTGCTTTGGGGAGGTTGTCATCTTGATCAGGCTTGATCCGCAGCTCCAGCTCTCGTAACCAAGAAGAGATTTTTTAGTCTCCTTGTTTATCCTCTTTCCAGACCTTAGTCTTCTGTTACTTTTTAGAGACCACCTAACATAAGTTGCTTTACTCTGAGGTCTGATGTCTCAAAACCTGATCTGGAGATGTGTTTCTTACTGAATAACTTCATCCACCCTAATAGTTTTAAGAATTCCTTCCTGTCTTGTTCCCAAAGGGGACGGGGCTGGGCATGACAGGTCCAATGTGTGCATATAGATTCTCTTCACATTAGTATTTGGTATTTTATTAGCTTTCTCTAAATTTGTACTCAAGGCCAACTCAAAAAATAAGACTGAACGCACGTGGAAAATGGTAGGCACTGGTCCTGGTTAGTTACCTCTCTTTGTTTGGTTTAGAAGCCCTAACGGTCTGATTGTTGGGAGTATCATCTGACTCGTGTGTCTGGTCCAAATAAAAGTAGCTGCTGACCACTGCCTGGTTTATTTTGTGGACTAGGGGCTAGGGAGGGCAGGGTTCTCTTATAAAGGGTTAACTGTACATTTCAAGGGTATCAGGAAAAGAGGTAGATCAAGCCATTTGAAAATAATAATTTATTGCTTCCAAAGCTTTGTAAATTTACCAAGAAAAAAAAAGTTCACATACTGCTCAGTTCAGACTGAGAATGCAAGAGGTGAGGACCTGGACCACCATGGCCACTGGGTATTCACCTGCAGATGCACTGACATCTGAAAAAAGCTCCCTCAGATTTGATTTATTATTGCTGCATTCTTCACACACCTTATACAACACACTGGGTCATAAGTCACTGGAATGGTACAGAGGGTTTTTTGATTTGGGGTTATGGGTTTTTTTTTTCTTTTTTCTTTTTTGCCCTCCTGCTACAAAATGAAGTTTTCAGTTCATTTCTGAAAAATAAATTGGTCAATAAATTCATTTTGTTCTGCTTCTACTTTACACAAAGCTTCATATTCAACCCGATACCTGAAAAACAAAATTGTTAGAAAAATGGATGAAATAAACCATGGACTTAATTCTTCTACAGAAGAATGGGTGATTTAGATGATTCCAAGAAATGGTGTGAGCTCAAAATGAAGTTAGTGAGGGCAAGAAAGAAAAAAGTAAGAGGCAATGCCCTACCTGGGGCCACCCTTGGAAAGCCTCTAGCCCTGAGAGTCTTCCTTTCAGAGAGCCAGCCAACTCTAGACACTACCTGTGCTTTCATGCCCTCAAACTAGAGGTTGTTTGAAATTAAATTTTCTTCCCATCAAATGTAATTTTATTTTTAAAATCTTCAAATCAGGATGACAAGACTATTCCCGGGAGAACGATGATGAAGAATACGGACAAGGTGACCGTTCAAGAAGGAAAAATAAAATCACAGTTGAGTCAAGAACTTGCTTTACATCAAAAATTCTTACCTTTCAAGCTGCATTTTCTTTTCTGCTATGAGTGCCTGCAGTTGCTGCTGTTGGGCTTCTCTCTGCTTTGCTATAGATTTGAGCAAGTTCCGAGCACCAATGGCCTAGAAGAACAGTGTTGCCAAAGAAGGCCATGGCTTCACTAAAAACATCTTCAGCATTAACTCCTCAACTGGGGAAGGGACACTTGGGGGCTATTTCAGTGCCCAGCAGGGGAAAGGTTGAGCCCCAGAGCTTTCAGTAAGTCAGAAGGAAGTTTAACCTCATGATCCCACAGCGCCCAGTGAGAACTAGACTGCAGCTCTGAGGCAGACCTAGGAGCACCCCCAGAGCCATTTAGCCTGTGTCCTTTGCCGAGTCACCCACACTGCACACCTTCATTTACAAAATGAGGATAAACCACTTATCTCAGTGATGATATGAAGATTAAAGGAAACTAGAGGGGAAGGCATAGCTCAGTGGTAGATTGTATGCTTAGCATGCACGAGGTCCTGGGTCCAGTCCCCAGCACCTCCATTTAAAAAACAAATAAAACCTAATAACCTAATTACCCCCCCACACCAAGGGAAAAAAAAAGATTAAAGGAAACAATGACTGAAAGTATCCTGGCATATGAGTTCAATAGTAGGTTAACTGATCAACCAGTGAATGGATAAACAAAATGTAATAAATTCATACAACGGAATATTAGTTCAGCAGTGAAAAAGAACAATCTACTGATAGATGCTACAACATGGATGAACTTCAAAAATTTAACACAACGGAATCCAGAAGCACAAAGACTATATATACTGTACAACTGCATTTATGTGAAAGGTTCAGAAACGGCAAATCTAGAGATGAACACTGATTAATGACCACCTGGAGCTGGGAATACAAGAAGGTACTGAATGCAAAGAGGCAGAAAGGAATGGTTTTGGGTGATGAAAATGTTCTAAAACTACTGTGGTAATGGTTGCACACCTCTATACTACTACTAAAAATCACTGCATTACACACTTAAAAATAGATGAGTCTTGTATAAAAATCAAGCCTCAATAAAACTATTTTTAAAAAATAGGTTAATTGGACCAAGAATTACTTACTTTTTAATTGAGGTACAGTTGACATGTTAGTTTCAGGTATACAGCATAATTCAATATTTGTACAGAACTTGGTATTTAAAATCTTATTTTAATTAAATAAAACAATCCCCACCCCAAAAAAATAAAAGGCAGAAGGATGAGAGGCTAGGGTTTCAGGCCAAGATTTGGACAAAACATATGCTGATCTTACCTTCATCTTCTCATTTTCTGCTTCTTTTGCAAGTTGGTCAACAAGCTCAATTAAACCACCAACTATTTTCTGAAACTGGCCAATTTCTTTTGGGGGAAGGACAAAAAAAAAGTTTTATTTTCTCAGCATCACCATTCTCCCTCAGCATTCCCTTACAGAGAAAAGACAGAGCAAAGTGCCCCTCCTAATTTGTGTCAAAAAAGCTTAGTGTCTACCAGCCTTGGTCCAAACCTAGAGAAGGGTGGCCAGGTGCCCAGAGCGGGACTGGGGCATAGGTGGACCCTGAGTCCCCACTGAGCCAGCCAGTAGCTGTTAGCTCAGACTAGGCTCCTGGTGGGCCAGTATTCTGGAGGGAACCCATCCTGCTTTCCCAGGAGTGACAGGAAGCACAAAGGGCCATGTTCATGAATGGACTGACTCAGGACAGGAATGCTGCCTCTAGACAGCCACAGATAAGACAACAGATTTCAGTTAATGTTGGGGTGGGAGCTTTCTGCCTGTATCCAGAGCTAACAAAAAGCTCAAAGCATTTAAGGACCTAATCTCCCATTTGCTTTTTTCAATTTCCTTGGGTACGGTGGAATTCCACATTACTGAAGAGTAAACTAAGGCCCAAATGGTAGAACAGCATGAACAGAGCAATCAGAAGACTGGTGGGAGCACCAACACCACCTTTTGCCAGTCAAGCTCTCTCCACAGCCTATAGAATGGAGCTCCCAGAAGGCCCAGAAATCCCTGCTCTAGCTCAATCTGCTCTATATTCACTGCCACTGGGCTTATTTGGCTGCTGGGACAGGAGGTATCCCGAGTATCCAGCTTAAAAAAAAAAAAAAAAAGACCTATTTGAGTCTTTTGAACTGCCTGTAGAAACTCCAGTCAATCAACTTTCATTCCAAACAATGGCAAGTCTGCTACTGAGAACAGTATTTCTCCCAAGAAATCAAATTATGAATATATAACTATTTCCCATCTGTAAGCCATGGTCCTGCCCGCATGAAGTTTAAGGTTCCTGAGATGGTATATCTAAATAAACACTCATCTCTCCCCATCACAGTATTTGTTTTGACTAGTGCTCTGGACCTACAAGAGAGCATAAGAAGAGAGTAGGCAAAGCAGGTAGCACATGAGAATTCACAAAGGCCAGGCTCAACCTCCTGGGAGCCAGCAGCTCCACTGTGGCAGGGCCAAGAGCTGCAGTCAGCTGGTGGGGTGAAGAGGAAGACACAGCCAGAACAGCTCAAAGCTGAGCGGTACCCTGTCTCCCCAAATGACACTCACTGTCCACAAAGTCCTTGCACTCTTCCTTGAGCTCTACGGTCTGCTGAGTAACCTCTGGGTCCAACACCCGCAGCTTGTTCAGCTCATCAAAGTGCAGCCGTGCTTCACCCAGGATGTCCTTGGCCATGGCTGTAAAGAAACCAGCCCCAATCCCAGATCACTTCCCAGCCACCCAAGGAAATGCATGCTTCCAGCCCAGCCCCACTCCTGGCCCCGGACACCAATGCCAAAAACCCAGGTGTTCCAAAGGCTCCCCCCACCCTCTGCCTCCGCCTCTCTGAGCCTCACCTGTTTCCCTCCAGCTTCCCTAGAGAAGAGAAGTTCTGCTTTGAAGGGGGAGCCAGGAGGAGGTGTGTCATAGGAGCAAGGGTCAGGAAAGAATAAAGTCCAGCTGCTTGTCACAGGCATCGTTCATTCAACACACATTTCTTGAGTGCCTACTACATGCCAACACTGCTAGATGCTGGGGGTAAAGATGAGTGCACGTGGTGCCCGCCCTGGAGGAGCACAGAGTTCAGCTGGAGGAAGACAGACATGTACACTGAAAAATTATACTGTTAAGTGCTTTACAGAAATATCACCAAAGCGCTGGAGGAGAACACAGCAGTTAACTTAGGGTGAGGGAGTTGACATGTCAACTAAGTTGTGAGCCATAAGCCTATTTATTTATCCCCATTAATGTATCCAAAGGACATGAAAAAGCTTTTCAGATACAGTACTGGAACAACACAAAAAGCAAGTAAAAGAGAAAATGTGAGTGAATTACAAATTAGATTTAAGAAAGTAAGAAGCCAAGTGTAAGAATACTACCCAAAATGTATGCCACAGGTACACGTGCCTGAACTGGGACCCAAAGCTTGGGTCAGTGTCTTTCTAGCAGAAAGCACAAAACAGAATGAAGTATCAGCAAGGACACACCAAGTAAAAAGGCCAGGGAAAGGCATTCCAAGCTGAGAAAACAGCCTGGACAAGAGTCTGAAGCCACTGGAAGGGCCTATCCTGCAAAGAAGACAGATGAAGCTGGAAAGGTCGGATGGAGCCGGATCAAAAAGACCCTGTGTGCTAAGCTAAAGAGTTTGGGTTTTTCTCTGTAGGCCAAAAGAACCAACAGAGATTTCTTTTCCCAGGTCACCTTGCATTCCTGGTCCAAAGAATGCCTCAATTCTGGGAAGGAAACACTGAAAAACTCATCCTCATCCTCATCCTCAAACCTCATTCATTCTCTCCCTCTCCCTCCCTCTCTCCCTCTCTCTCTCTAAGGGAGCACATGCTCTGTCTTGGCTGCTATACCAATTCCAAAACCCCAGGTGTTCCAAAGCCTACAGCAACCTGGCCCTGAGCCCTTCCCTCCCACCTCCCTCAGCCTCACCTGTTTCCCTTCCAGCTTCCTTAGAGAAGTTCTGTTATGAAAAGGGTGATTCTGAGAGTGACTGCCTAAGGTTGGTATACCATAGGAAGAGCAATGGTTTCAAAGAATTAAGTCCCACTGTTGCCAGAACTGATTTTCAAGAAGACTACAAATCCAGATTTATATATGTAATCTGATTTTTAAAGGAAAGTATCTAATTCAAAAATTTTAAGTAAGAAAAAAAAAACCCACTTTCAACACTGTGTGGGCCAACTAATGCATACCTGGCTGTGAATGACTGGCCCAGAGCCTTTGGCCTCACTAGAGTCCACACAAATAAATAGGCTTTTTGAAACATTTTAATCATCCAGAGGTTCCTTATAACTGGGCTTTTAAAAAAGATATGTCTTCCTATTTGTTCTATTTACACATATACTCAGAGCATTTAACACCTACCTGGTGATTAATCAGACCAGCTGGTCTAGAAAGCTTCAAATAACCTGAGGGCACAAAGATACAGTTCAACTACCACTGCTCTCCCTGAGGGTGTGCATTTATTCACCAACATCTACTGGGTCCCTGCTCTGGGGATAGAGTAGTGAAGAAAATGCTTTAATGCTTTAGTTTCTGACATCTGGACAGACAGTACACAAATAATCACAAATAGTGATAATAGTATGAGGAAAAGCACACGGTCCTATGTGAAGCCTTAGCAGGAGGAAGTAACTCACATGGAAACAAAATTACAAAAAATTTGTACATAAAAGCCTTCTGAAAGTGACGGTTAAGCTGAGGCCTAAAGGATGCCCAGAAGTTTGTCAAGTTGAAGGGAGAAGGAGGTATTCCAGGCAGAAGGAAAAGCATGTGTGAAGACGCTGAGGCTATAAAAAAAAATTTAACACATTCCAAGAACAAAAGTACAGTGTGGTTGAAACACTGAGCAAGGGAGAGAGCGGAAGAGGATGAGGAAGCTAGAGCTGGATGGTGGAGGTTCTGAAAGCAGCAGTAATGAGCCTGGATAAGTATAATTAATGGGCAGCCAGCAGATTCTCAGCAGAATGGCATAAACGAATATACCTTTTAGAAAAATCCCTCTGACCCAGGATGGAGAATGTGTTGGAGGGAACAAGAGGGTGAGGCCACACCTATCTTGTTCATCCCTGTAACTCTAGCATCTAGAATGGTGCCTGCACCAAACTGGCACTCAGCAAATGTTTGTGGAATGAATGACTGTGAAAACAGGGCAGGCTATTACAATGACCAAGGCTTGGAACTGAAGAAGTGTACTGATTTGAGATGTTTTGTAAGTCGAGTTGATAGGACTTAGTAAAGGATGACTGACTGGATTTGGGGAGAAATGAAGGAGAGTCAGGCAAGATTCCCGGGTACCTGGCTTGAGCCAGCTGTATGGTTGGAGGGGATGGTTGAAGGAGATGGGTCAGACGGGAAAAGTGGAGGGAGAGGGTTCACAGCCACCTACTGGATTCTCTGCCAACTCCCACCACACGCTCATCTGAGGAATATTAGACACAAGAGCCAGACTAAGCTCCCTGAAGATGAGGGCGGCTCCCCTGGATCCATGCTGGGTGCAACAAGCAGGCTCCACCAGCAGAATGTGGGGAAAGTTAAGGAGGCCTGGGTGACAGAGCTGGCTGTCTTCACTACATAAACTCCTTGAACTTATCTGAGCCGCAGTTTCCTCCTAAAACATTTGCGAGTATCGGCCCGTAAAGTTCCAGGCCCAAGCCTGGGGTAAAACCGCTTCCAGAGCCGGGCGGAATTCCCACGTTTCTCTCGCCCTGAGACTGTTTTTCCGCAGGGCGCGGGCCTGTCAGGCTCATTTCGCCCCGGCTCCGCCCAAGTCTCCCGACCCGGAGTCAAGGCCTACCTGTCCAGCCCGTAGCGGCAGCGTCTGTGGTCCAGGCTGACGTCAGCAGGCAGCTCCTCTCCCTGGTCCACGGCAACCAGCGCCCCGCTCGTCTGCCTCAGCCGCTGCCACGGATACAAGACCTGTTTATCCCTAACGTCACTTCCTGACGCCGGAAGCACTTACCACCGCCCAGCTCGCAGAGCCTGCTGGGAAACAGAGGCCTGAGAGGAGGGACGGTTGCCTACAAGACCCAGAAGCCTTTGCCCCGGAAAGGCTGACGGAAGTACCTGTGCGATCACCGCAACATACTCTCAGGGGCTCCTCCCTGCTGCCTGATTGGGTGCTAGGACTGCCCCGCCTTATAGTCTCAGGCTCCGGCCGGCTGCGGGCAGGGTCTGTGGGTGGAGGATGCGAGTTTACGCCTGGGATTGCTGGCAGGCAGGCGGCCACAGTCTAGGGGCGGCACGGTGTCGACTTGCAGCCCAGCTGAGACGAGGCGCCACCGGGGAGGGTGAGAGCTGAGCCTGCCCGTGCCCTAGGGGAAGGGATGGACGGGTCCCGGGCTGAGCAAAGAGCCCCATCCGGTCTCGGGGAAAAGGCGTGGGACGGCGAAGGGAGGTGGAGAGCTCAGATCCTCCCCTTGGGGTGGGTGTTAGAGCCGGTCTCGGTTTCTCGGTGGTGAGGTGGTGTAGGGGCTGGGGAAGACTCTACCCTGGCCACAGAAAGGTTGGGTCTCTAAATTTCCCCAGACCCTTTGGATGAAGCACAAGATTTACACCTTGGATTTCTGCTAGATCCGCCCTCTCTAGCCAAGATCGGCTCCTCCTCCTCGCTTCCCGCCCTCCCCATCCCCAGTGTGACGGATTCCTGGGACCTTTTTTCCCTAGGACCCCACCTTATAACACCGCCATGGTTGTTTGCCCTTTATTCGGCTTGGATTCCCATTAGCTTCGCCGAACGAGACAAGGATATGCCCCCTAGCATCCCCAAATATCCACACACAAAGTCCGGAAGGAAAAGCACTGAGGCTCTCAGTGGAAACTTCATTCTCACTGAAATTACTTTCTGGGGCGTCACCTGCCACAGGATTCCTGGAATCCATTGGCCTGGGCGGAATCTGAGCGGGCAGAATCTGAGCTGACGTCATCCAGGGGCTCAAAGCAATTGCTTTGTAGAAAAGGAATAGATTAGCTTGGACTTGCCTTCCTGTTAGTAGCCCACAGAGTCTTTGAGCTCCTTTGCTTTGGTGGAATACATATGTGTGCTTTCTTTGATCCTGGGGAAATTGGGGTCAAACACAAAATACATAGGGAACTTGTTAAAACCTCTTAAGGGGTGGATTTATTCCTTTGGGGTGGGCAAAGGAAGGTAAGATGATCTCATGCCATTCGAGTTTACTTACTGAATGGGCAGTCTGCTGGTGGGGGCTCATCTTACCCACATTGGACAACCACCAAAGGAATTCAGTATTTCATACAGCACCTGCCCTGGCCCTTCCTTGGACATTCTTCCCAAGGACCTACTTAAATCTTTGCAGGGATTTCAGTCTAACAGACTGACATATTAAATACTTTATTTTTAACATTAAATACTTGTAAATGTGCATAGCATTGTGCTGAGGACTGTTTGGAGAGTCGAGCAGTAAACGTGGGAAAACCAGTGCACTTAGAGATGATGTAAATGTCTGCGTGTGTGATGATGAAATGATGCCATTCCACTTTTTTTTCTGTATTAACCACCACTGTAGTCCAAGCCTTCATCATTTCTTGCCTAGACTACTGCTTCCTCTGGTCTTCCCACTTGCTCTCCTGCAACCTTACAATCCATTCTCTACAAAGCAGCCGGAGTAAACTCGGATCATATCACTCCACTGTTCAAACCCTACAATCCATTACTCTTACAATTAGTATAAAATCCAAAGTCTTCAATATGATTCAGCCCCTGCTTTCCCTGACTTTACATCCAGCCAACTTCCCCTTTCTTTCTATGCACCAGCCACCTTGGCCTTATTTCTGTTCCTAAAACTTGTGTCTGACTGAGGAACTTTGCACTTACTCTTCCGTCTATCTGGAATGCTCTTTCAGACCTCAGCTGGAATATCACCTTCCCAAAGAGGCTTTCCCCAGCTCCCCATCCAAATTAGTGCCTCTTATCTCTGTTTTATCATCTTTATTACATTTCTCACCTTCTGGAATTGCCTGCTTATTTGTTCATTTTCTTGTTGGCTGGCTGTCTTCCCACTAGAACATAAGCTCCTCGAGGCTGTGACTTGTTTGTTCTCTTCTGTATCCCCAGCACCTGGCACAAAGCAGGGGCCAAGTAAATGCTAACTGTTACTATTTTTATTCTTGTTAACATTATCATGCTTCTTTGAACTCCTTGAAGGCAAGGACAATATCTTTTCATATCTGTCCCTACTGCTTAACCTGCTAGGCACTCAATATTGTTTTATTGCCGAATGAATTAAATGAGCTGAGATGTTTTAAGTGCCTAGAATAGTACCTGGAACATAATAAACATGGAAAGAATGTTTGCTATTTTTTTCTTTCAATGAATGATTTTAGTGATTCTTAAGAAAACCAAAACATATGTAGAATCTAGATCACAAGAGGTGACCTGGCTTTGCCCTCTTTTGCTTTCCTCACGCCTCCCTTCTATGAACTCCTGTTAGTGTTTCAGTTTCCAAATCACTTAATTGTTTTTAGATTTATCATCTGGTCTTTTCTAATCCTATCTCCCCATTCTTGTTGGGCAGGAAGAAAGGAAGAGATAGGCTGGGCCCCCTCTCAGGAAAAAGGAGCAAAAATAGCCATCCTGTAGTTGTTCTATCCTGAAAATGGTGACAATTTCAGGATCTTGGGACAGGGATGATGCAAAAACAGGGTAAGGTCAGGAAACCCCGACTGGAGCCAAGGTAACCTCTGCCGGGCATGCTGGCTGGCTCCCTCCAGCCTGGCTCAGTCCATGCTCATCTGAGGCTGCTCTTACTTGCCTTCCTGAAGCCAGACTCTGGGTGGTGTTCAAAGGAAGCACTGGCGCAGGCTGCTCCTGAGCCTGGAATCATTAGAAAGGAAGTGCATCCTGTCCCTCGGACTCCTGGGAAACTCCTAGGCTGGCTGGATTCCCAGTAGGCTTTTTGGCTGGAAGCCTTGGATCCTGGGAACCTTGAGAAGAAAATAACTGGAAGCTGACTGGTGGCTCCCCGGGATAAGGACTTCTGCTCTGCCCAGTCTGTTCCTGGAGCTGTCTCTGACTAGTTCTAAGGGTTTGCTTGCCTTGCCACCCAGAGCTCAGCTGAGTCTCAGGAAGGCTGATGAGGTGACCAGCACCAGGTTCTGGGAGACTGTGCTCCCGGGCCTGGTTCCTGGTACCATGAAGAATATCATGGCAGGAATGTCTTTTTCTTCCTCCCCACTCCTGGCTGAGGGCTCTCCTCCACTGACTCCTATCTTCTCTCCCATCTCCCGCTCACAGCGCTGAGAGCATGAGGCTCTGGCCTCCACTGGCCGCTCGCTTGTGACCCTTCCACCACGGTGGAGCCTTCCAAGCCGACCTCCTGCCGTGTGGTGATCTACCTGCAGCGGGAGATGTCGGGGGATACCTGTCTGTGTCCAACCTCAGGGGCCAAGCCCAAGCTAAGCGGCTTCAAGGGAGGAGGCCTGGGCAACAAATACGTCCAGCTCAACGTGGGTGGTTCCCTGTACTACACCACCGTGCGGGCACTAACCCGGCACGACACCATGCTCAAGGCCATGTTCAGTGGGCGCATGGAGGTGCTGACTGACAAAGAAGGTGAGGCACTGGGACTTGTGAGGCGGGCTGGGGAGGGAAGGAGGGGCTCCTGAGGAAATGACTTCAGGGCAGGGCTTAAGCCTGGCAGGTCTAGGCCCATTTTTCCTGTTCACCTAGTGTAAGACTCCTTCCCCTGGAGTTCTTAGTAGAGCTTCAGAATTCTCTGAAATTGCGTATAGAATGTTGTGTGTTTACACGTTTTCCAGGGAGAAGATGCATACTTTAAAAATATTCACTAGAACCAATAGTGACCAGGCAGTGGGCAGAAGGCAAGCAGGGCCTGGTGGTTTCTGTTGCCAGGAAGCTGGCCTGTGGGCTCTTGAGCTTACATCTCTGTGGGCCTCCACAGAGCCTGGAGGGCCTGGGTCTCCCACAGTATGTTCTTGGTTTCAGGGAGGAGGGGTAAAAAGGGAGCTAGAGGTTCTGTTCCCACATCTGTTCCTATGCTGTGGGCCTTACGCTCCTGTGCTTCTTAGCACCTGCCACCAGGCTCGTCAGGTGGCCTTTGCCTGTGGCCTGCTCTGACATACCTGGAGGCAAACAGTAACCCTCTGGGGCCCGTCTGAATCCCTAGGCTGGATCCTCATAGACCGATGTGGAAAGCACTTCGGCACCATTTTGAATTACCTTCGAGATGACACCATCATCCTCCCTCAGAACCGGCAAGAAATCAAGGAACTGATGGCTGAAGCAAAATATTACCTCATTCAGGGGCTGGTGAACATGTGCCAGACTGCCCTGCAGGTATGGAGGCGGAGTTGGGGCAAGTTGATGAGGTCGGGATGGGCCCCCTCCTTCGAGGACAGAATGGTCCAGTCATGGAAGGGTGCGTGGCAGGGATGATTGATGAGTTCAGACGTAGTTAGACACACCAGGTGTCGCCCAGGCTGAGCAAGCTGGCAGCCAGTCAGTTTGTTCGGTGACAGACTCAGGCAGTGTGACTAGGCCCAGCTTCTTGTTTATATACCTAGGTATCTGGATTGTAGGTTTTCTGGAAATAGGGGTCTGCGTGCCAGCTGGAAGTGTCTGTTGCCAGGGGCCTCCTGATCTCTGATGCCTCCTCAACAAGCATGAGGTGGCCGTGCAGAGGGGCTCTGACAGCTTCTGGGGAAAGCCCAGCTAAGCCTGGCAAACAGAAGATTTCAAAAAAGCTTCTCGGCTGTGTGTGTCCCAGGACAAGAAGGACTCTTACCACCCTGTGTGCAACATCCCCATCATCACATCCCTGAAGGAAGAGGAGAGGCTCATTGAATCCTCCACCAAGGTATTGGGACCTCTGAGGGATCTCAGAGGGCTGTGGGCTGCGGGCTGCGGGTCTCAGGCCCCTGCCTGGCCCTCATGCTCTCTCCCTCACAGCCTGTGGTGAAGCTGCTGTACAACAGAAGCAACAACAAGTATTCTTACACCAGGTAGGGAGGTGTCCTGGCGATGGGGTGGGGTGCACTGCCTGGGGAAGGACTGCAGAAGCAGCCGAAAGGGGCGAGCAGACAGAAGGTGGGCAGCTGACCACAGTTAGCATGGGTCTGGGTCTCTGGAGGAGACAGAGATTTGAAGGGAAATCAGAGCCACGGCATTTGGAACTCGATTCAGGGCCCTGGCTGGGACATAGATGAGACTGAACATGTAATACTCTGTTAACATGTGTCATGTCGGGCAGCAGGCCAGGTGTTTTCCCAGCATTCTCTTACAGAGTGGAGGAAGGCTGGGAAGCCAAGGGGCTGGGACTCCTCCTAAGATGGCCTTTGTACTTCACTGCTGGGCCAGTGTCCCCCTGTCCCCCTGTATCCTCTCAACAGACCAGTTAGGTATATGCAGGAGGCTGCAGGCTTGGAGACCCAGACCCTCTCAGTGACTCCTCGTGGGTAGGCATGTTGCCAGTGCCACCCCCACAGCAAGGGCAGGGGTCCTTCTGCTGAGATGGCAGTGACCTCCTTCCTTCTGGGCCTGATGAGAGGAGACCTCCCTCCCCCAGTTTTCTCTACTTTAACTTAAAACCAACCACCTCCTTTTCCTTGCAGGCCCCCAAACCCAAAGGGTGCCCTGTGACTCTTTCTCTCCCTGTCCCTCTGGCATCTTGACTTTTCCTTATCTCATAAGCATGACAGGGGAGAGGTGGGGAGAGGAGGGCCTAGCTAGCACCTGCTCTTGTGCTGGGACCCAGGCCCGAGGGCCCTTACCGGTTTTTCAGCAACTCTGATGACCACCTGCTGAAAAACATCGAGCTGTTCGACAAGCTCTCCCTGCGCTTCAACGGCCGAGTGCTCTTCATCAAGGACGTCATCGGCGATGAGATCTGCTGCTGGTCCTTCTATGGCCAGGGTCGGAAGCTGGCAGAGGTGTGCTGCACCTCCATCGTGTACGCCACGGAGAAGAAGCAGACCAAGGTAAGGGGCTTCTGTCTGCATGGGTGGGGTGGCCCCAAGTGACATTTTGCCGTCTTTCCCAAACTCACTGTGAGGTACTGATCATGGACCAAAGCTAATAAAAGAGGTTTAGGGAATGGCACACAACTCTGCTCTGGTCAGCTGAGAGGTGGAGCTTTTGACCAGCAGGGAAGGACCAGGTCTTTGGAGTTGGCCCAATTCATGTTTGAATTCTGGCCCTGCCGTTTATCAGTTTTCTGACTTTAGATAAGCCCTTTAAACCGTCTGAGCTTCTATTTCCTCATTTGAAAACTCAGGAATGATAGTATGAATTTAAAAGAGCTGCTATGAAAATGAGACAGTTCTCAGGAGAGGCAGTGCACGGCAGGGCAGTAGAAATAGCTGTTCAGATCTCCTCTCTGGCCCCCGTTGGTTGAGCGTTTCGGGTCAGTCAGCTTAGCCTCTGCAGTAACCACACGGCGTCAGGCGCATGTGAGGGATTTGATAGGAGACAGTTAACACAAAACCAGCTAACTCCGTCCCTAGACTGCAAGCAGGTGGTACCTCCCTCGAGAATAGCTACCTCCCCACCCCCACCCCATGAACGTGTTTCAGAGACAGCAGAGCTTTGCTGGGGTGGGAGGGCAGCTCATCTGGGGGAGAAATGTGTGCATGTGAAGGGCTCAAAACAGCCAAGCTTTTATTTATGTATTTGCTGGTTTGTTTACTGTGTGTCAGGCTCTCTGCTAAGCATTTTATGTCTTTCATGTAATGTTCACAATAACTCTGAGGCAGATATTGACATGTGGAAACTGAGGCACAGCACGGTTAAGCCTAAAGCCCCACAGCTAGTAAGTGGTGGAGCTGAATTTATACCTAGGCCCAACCACAGAGCCAAGGCCATAACCTCTACACAATCCCACTGGCCTGGGATTGGGTGGGGCAAGGGAGGGATGCTAATCTTCTGCATCCTTCTGTCTGTAGAGTACATCTCCTCATACCTCCTTCAGAGGGAGATCCCTGTCCTCCCTCAAGAGACAGACAGCCGTGTCTCTTGAGAGAGTTCTGGAGGCCTTATGGAGTCCACCAGGGCTGAAGGCCATGACATGCTGCTCCCTCTTTGGGATGAAACCCCACTCGCTCCTCTCAATCCCCCTCCCCAGGTGGAATTCCCAGAGGCCCGTATCTATGAGGAAACACTCAACGTCCTACTCTATGAGACCCCCAGAGTCCCTGACAACTCCTTGTTGGAGGCCACAAGCCGGAGCCGCAGCCAGGCTTCGCCCAGTGAAGACGAGGAGACCTTTGAACTACGGGACCGGGTCCGCCGCATCCATGTCAAGCGCTACAGCACTTATGATGACCGGCAGCTCAGCCACCAGTCTGCCCATCGCGACTGACAAGACCCTCCGGGAGTCAGGGCACGGGATGCCCTGTCTCCCCTCCTGTGGAGCCCCGCCCGATTGGCCACCCCACGCTGCTGCTGGCTCGGTCTCTGCTCCAGCACCCAGAGGCATGACAGGCCCTGCCTGGGAGGTCAGAGGTTCTGAGCAGGGGAGGGATCATGCTTCTTTGCTCTGCTCCCCCAGCACTTCAGGAGGACTGAGCCCTGGCCCCTTTGCTCAGCATCTCCCTTCCTGCCACAGGGAGCCACTGCTGCCCTGGGCTGAGTGGACTGCCCTGCCCACCTCCCTGCCAAGAGCAATCCCCTTGGCCGTTTGCTGAGTGTCCCTTTGCTCTACTGAGGGGCTACTTCAGGCCTCAGTGGAGGCCCATGGGGAATGGGTTCACTCTGGGGAAGGTGGCTTCTGGTGCTGTGGGGGCCCAATTTAAGGAAAACGGAGCTCCTTTTTTCCTAAGGTGTTTAAGCATAGGCTTGATGAGTTTGGTTTTAAAAAAGTAATCTAGGAAGTGACTAGTTTTAAGTCTAATAATGAGGGGACTTGGTATTTCTGCTACCCCTCCAGGGTTCCAGGACCCTGAGTAAAGCAGAACCCTTGGCCCTTTTGATGCCTTTGGGATCTATTTCTTTAAAGCACTTTGTACTTTTATTCAGGAGATTTGTATTCTGCCCTGACCCATGTCATCTTTTTCTGATCCTAATCCCCTCTTCCCTGCAGAATCAATCTGAGGGAGGGGAAAGAAGCAATAATTGAAAAAAAAAAAAAACTAACCAGCTTTGGCTTTGCCAAACCGGCCAAGCAGCCAGCACAGAGAGCACAGAGGGGAAAGGATGTGTAAGTTAGGACCTGTGGTCCTAATAACACCCCTTTGAGAAAGGACATTTTACCCTCACATACTGATCTCTAAGGTCTAACATGATTGTTCTCTTTGATTCACTTGCCCTTGGCTCCGAGGCATGCTGTCTTCACTTACTGTAAAGCCAAAGAGCCATCACAGGGGCCAGGAGCTGCTTGCAGCCAGGAGCGAGAGCCGCAGCAGGGAGGCTGTGGAGCCCACAGGCACTGGGCCCTGCAGGCCTGTCAGGTAGCGGCAGCAAACGCAGAGTCCCGCATTACTGGCAGCCCTGTGTAGAGGCGGCTGTGCTTCACCACACACACACCCTGCCTCCCACCCATGCTACTGGTTTTGTGTCCTGGCTGGAGACGGTGGTTCTGTCCAGTGGTGAGTCCCTGAACACAGGATGATGTGAGTAGCCTCAGCACCTTGAAAGCTTGCTTGCTTTCTTTTGGAGATGCCAAGCACCAGCTCTTGGGCAAGGGTGCAAGATCCTCTTCAGGGCTTTGGTTTTCATTCCCTTCTGTTTGGCTTGGCCCTTGGGAGGCTGCTTATCCAAATTCTTTTCCAAAGGAATGCTGCTAGGGAAGCTGTTCAACCAGCCTAACAAAGCAGCATAGCCACTTAGCAGTACCCAGTCAGGAAGGGACATAGGTTATCAAGTTCATGTCTCTTGACTACTCTTACTATAGCTAAGTGGCTGCTCATGGCTGACCCCACAGAGCCTATGGGCAAATGCCAGGCCAGGGTTAGCAGACACTCACAAGGACCTGAAATGACATGATGGGGGGTGGGGAAGGAAGTGACTCTAATCAGGCATTTTACACTTGTCACAGTCTTGAATGTATAAAGACTTTCAGATGGGGCACCTTAGTGATCAGCTACAAACAGTTCTTCCAGCCCTCACTGGAGTAACAAAATGAAGACAAATCCATTTCTTCGGCCAGATTCCGGCTCTGGCTTTGTGGCTTTCCCACAGTGACTGGAATGCTTCTGCCTGAGGCCACTGGCCTGTTTCTTCAGCTGCCTTCCTGAAGCCTTTTAATACTCAAAAGTCCCAGCTCCCCACTGAGGTATTTTAATGCTTGTCCTCTGACCTCCCCAGCCCCGTGGCCTCTCTTTCCTGCTCTCACATTCAGATCCTCAGCTGTGTCAGTGGCAAGCAGTCTTTTCTTCCTGAGAAAGCACAAGAGTCTGGGACTTGGGCACTTATCTCCTCCAACTGAAAATATCTCCTTGGTCTTAAAATACTAACACTGAACTCACTGAAATAATCTTAGCTTTTTAAATCAGACTGTGGTGTAAAGGTTTGGGGATTTTCTTTGAGTTTCCCAGCCCCATTCAGAAAGCAGCTCTTGGCTGTTTTGAATTTTTCAACTCCGAGCAGCCAAAGGGAGTGTAAACAAAAGGTGTGGATAAAGGTCAAACATTCTTGTCAGTTTCTGAGAAAACTGGAAGCCTGCTGTTAACCACAGGGACCAGTATTAGGTTCTAATCAATCTGTTACCCCACCGAGGTCTGCCTGAAAGACAGCACAGGTCCCGGTATGAAAGAACTTCCTTCTTTATCATGTAACTACGATTCTTTGTTGCTCAGTATAGGTGATGAAAACAAACACTAATTTCTAATAAAATTGTGTTACACTGCAGTAGTACAGAGCCGTGCTTACAGTGAGTACATCTTTGTCAGCTTGCTGCCTTGGATGTAATTCTTGTATTTCAGTTCATCACCTGACTTCATTATGTTCTCGCTGGGTCCCATGTTCCATTGCAATCAGTTGCCCTGCATCCCAGGCTCCCCCTGGTGGAGGATTAAGGACAACATTAATAAGGACTGGAACTGAGATTTAATATTAATTCAAAATGACCTCTTTAACAATGACTACAGTAGTGTGCAGGGATCCTAAGAATCGGCAAAAATGCAACACATTTTATCTCTGGCTCTTGGAGATCTGTGAGAAGCTCAGAAAGTAGCTTGGCTTGGTCACCGTCCATACCAAAGCTCCTTGGCTGAGTTTCTGCATTTGTGATCTTGGAGGCTTGAGACTTGAGCCCACAGCTGGCAAGCCCATTGCTCCGGGAAACCCAACAGGCTTGCCTCACTCCTCTCCCAGGCCCAGGGAGGCCAGAGATGCCAACAGTTGGCCAGCACTAAGAGCTAAGCCACTCCTTTGACCTTGATGCTGGCCTCCTGCTCTGCACTTGGCAGAGGGTAAAGAAAAGAACAAGAATCCAGTCCAGCCCCCATTCCACTGGCTAAGAGGCACGGTGACCTGGGAGACGTCAGCCGACCCCCAATCTCAAGAAGGAAACAACCTAGTAGAAGGGGCAGCTTCCTGGGAGGGCAGTAAGGAAAGCAACAAAGGGCCCCTGCCGGGTCAAAAAGGGAGCCTGAGACCCCGGGGGCAGAAATGGCGAGGATGGCCAAGCGTGCACTGGTTTATTGACCAAACCTCACATTCTAAACAATTTGTGTGACAGGCTAGGAAACTCCTCCAGGCCTGGGCAGCTGAACACAGAGTTCCTGATGGAAGGGTTTACTGGAACACAGCACAGGCAGGGCTTATGGGGGAGGCCAGCCTTGGAGGAGTCCTACATGGGTCTTCTGGAGAGAACAGTTACACTCCACCCGCCAAAACAAGAACCCCACAATCAAATGGCGCAAAGGATTAAGAGACCCACTGTGGCCCACGATGGAGAGAGTTCTGCAGCAATCGTGGGGTGTTCTTCAGGGGCTGAGGCTGGGTACTCAGGACCTCAGCTGGCCTACCAGTGAAGGCCTGAAGGTGGTGTCTTTTCATCTTTATTGCTTTCGAGGGAGAAAGGCGGGATCCGGACATCAAAGTGGGAACCATCAGGCCTCTCGAAGCGGAACGTGCCCCTGTAGGTCAGAGAAAAGCTGGTTTAGAGGGAATGAGGGCTAAGGCCCTCCTGAGGTCTGGAGAGCCCATTCTGGCCCTATATGAAAATAAGAAACACAGCTGTCCTGATACTGGTCCTTAGATGCATAAGGCATAAGCTACCCAACTACACTTTCAGGTTAAGGAGTGAAACAGCAGGGCAAAAAACCAACTACATGGGCAACTCAGTACAGCATCAGAGTCACCAGACTTCAGGGGGTGGGGATATAGTGCAGTGGTAGAGTGTACACTTAGCATGCACAAGGTCCTGGGGTCAATCCCCAGTACCTCCATTAAAGTAAATAAATAAATAAAGTACATTCTTAAAAAAAAAAATAGTCACCAGACCTCTCTGATGTAAGTCCTTAGTCCACAAAACCACAGGGAAGTAGGAAACAGACAGTCATAAAAAATCAGATGACACCCACACAACAATGAACAGGAGATAAGGCTCCACCTCAGGACTTCAGAGTCCCAGAGTTAACTGTCAGCTATAACCTCTCACTTTGACCTGCAGTCTCCGTGAAGTTGAGCTGCCCCCGCCCCAACACATGCTCACTCACCACATGTGCCCACTGGAAGCTTGCAGGGAGACATGGCTGCTATACTGGAATGCAGGCTGCTCCTTTGATAACACTGGTTCCTGTGAGGGTTCAGGCAAAAGAGGTCAGGCCAGACAAGCTCCCTGTACCCTGGGGCCCCATGCTGACTGCCAGTCAGGACTGGATGCCCCCCCATGCCTCCCACCATAACTCGACCAGTACCTCCTCCCACAGCACAGCCATTGACCTGGTCCTTTTATTCTGACCTTGGGAAAGATAATCTCAGATTGAATGTCTGAGGTAACTAGGGCCTACTCTGTAAATACCTCTTCCAGCGTCTGTTCACTGAGTACCTGAGTGCCAGGCACCATGTGGTGTTCTGCAAACTCCTGCTGACTTAAGTCTTGTGATAATCATAAGATAATGGGTGTTATCCCCATTTTAGCGGTAAGAAACTGAGATTTTGGTTAAATAACTTGCCCAAAATTATGCAGCGAGTAAACAACATAGCTGGCATTTGAAACCAGACTAACTCCAAAGCCCTATTTTTACTATCCCACCCAGCTTCCCCAAGTCCCTGCAAACATCGATAAATGCTTGTTGAATGTGGCCCCTTCTCGTGACTTTATTTCTCAAGAGACGGTGGCGTAGCAAACGAATTGCAAAATCAGATCTCTTCAAGGACCAGCAAAGGATGTACGCATATAAAGAGGCAGAGGAAGGACAACCAGGAGTGGTGGGGAGTGCATGCGCCGCCTGAAGGCATTCCAATTCAGTTTTGTTTTTTCATTTTTTTTTTTAAGGATATGTGTTGCCAAAGCGAGCACCCAATTCAAATTTTTTAAAAAGCACTATGCCTACAACCACAAGCTTTGATGTCAGATTCACTTGGATTCAAATCCAGGCCCTGCCACTATTAGCTATAGGACCATGGGCTAGTTAAATTTAACAGTCTCAGTCTCTTCATCTGTGAATGGGTGGTTATGAGGCTTCTCACCCCAAACAGCCTGACGCTTTCACACACTGAGCCTCTGTCCCTAACCACAGAGGAGGAGGAAACCATGCACTAAGCTCCCAAGCCTGCTGTGCAGGACCAGAAACTGGGCATTATTGGCCCAAAGATGCTCACCCTGCCCACCACCCCTCGGCCTCGCACTGTCTCCAAGGTGCCGGATAGACTGAATATCCTCCAGTGCCGCTCCCGGAGCTGTACCACGTCACTGTCAAGGTTCTCCAAGCGGATACAGTAGCGCCACTGTGAGGGTAGGGAAAAGAGTTCACATCTGAGAAGGAATAGACCCTGGGCTAGCCCTCTCAGAATTCTAGGAGAGCAAAGGGCAACAAAGGCATCTGCATTGCACAAGCCCCACCTCCCAACCTGCCCAAGTAGGCACACCTCCTGAGCTCCCCTCCTCCCAAGGAAGACACTCACCCAGTAGACATGGGAATTCTGGGCCTCCTGGGGAAAAAACACAAAGAATTTCAGTGCCAGAGGGCAGGGACCAAGTCTCTTCCCATAAACATCTCTCCGAAGAAGTGATGTATTCTAGGAACGTTGCAAAGATAGAACAAAGCTCAACTATGTCTGAACTATGGCCAACAAGCCCACAGGGAGGCAGTCTCCCTTGGGTCCATCCCTGGCCTCCCTCCTCTTCATCCTATCGAGATCACCAACAGAGCTGGACGCCAACAGAAACCAGCCTGGAGCTCTTCCTTTACCACCCTCCCTGTCAGCTGCCACCTCCCATCACCGCTGGCCCAGGCCACTGTCCTCCTCCTTGGCCCTCCCATACTCCAGGCTAATTATAATATTTGACATGCTATATGTTGGTCTCCCCCGCTACCATGAGCTCCCAGAAGGCAGGAACGGTGTTCCACTTTTATTTGTATCTCCAGGACCCAGCTTACCACCAAGCAAGAAATAGCTAAATGAACGTTTGACTAACGCATAAAAAGTGTAAAGATGGGCCTACACTGATTTAAATAAGCATGTGTATATTCTTCATAAACATGGCCCCTTCGAGTCTGAAGAGAAAAAGGAAGGGTTAGCCAGGAGGACTCCTTCCTAGGACCAGGGTTTCCCTACTCTAGGTCTTGGTGTCAGCTGTCGCCAAGAGGCTGCTCAACCCCAACCATGTATGCAGCACTTGAAATCAGAACCACAGACATGGTTTAAATTTGGAACCCACGCCAGCAGTCACTGAGGATACCACACAGAACCTGGGGCCTAGCTCTGAGGGCAGGTATCCAAGCTGGGCACATACCCTCATGCCCATGTAGAAGGGGATGACAGTGACACGGATGTTCTCAGTGGTTTCCCGGTGGACATCAGAGAGCTCCAGCCAGGGGTGATTCTTCTCTTGCCAGGCCCGTAGCGTCTCTCGAGCCACAAAAGGGGGTGCTGGGACAAGAGATGACTAGTTAGTCCAGGCCAGAGTCCAGTCCACTCTCCAACTGCCCCTTCTAGAAAACTCTTCCCAGTGGTGGCCCAGGTAAACAAGACACCCAAACATGAGCCAAGCACAGGTTGGAAGAAGGCAGGGAGCTGCCTACCAAGAATAAGCCCTGAGGGGCTGACATCAGGGGAAGAGAAGCAGACTAGGAGTTAGGAGCCCTGATTTTCAGACCTCGCTCCGCACCACCTCGCAACCTTCAGTCCCTTCTCATCATCCCTGAGCCTGTTTCCGTATCTGTTAGGAGGAGATAATAGCCATCTATCTGACAAGTCTAATGGGAGTTTGAATAAGGTTGTGGAAACAGAGCTTTGAAAATGCTTCTGTGATACTCTCTTTGAAGAAAGGGCCCTCCTATTCCAGCTTCCCTTAATAAGAGAGGATACCTTTTGTCTGGTCATACAGAAGAAATCTTTCAAAGAGCTCATGCTGGATGGGAACCTGATCAGTGGAGGTGTAGGGGAGGATGTCTTCATGGCTGACATAGTCCAGGCCTGGCAGAGAAAGGCAAAGGGACAGTGAAACTCATGTAGGAGGAGACAGGACCAGGGCTGAGAAGAAACACAATTCCTGGCCTTGTCCCAGGTTGGGATGACCACCACTGCTCTCAGCATCTTTACTCCCTCCCAGCAGATTAAAGGACATCAGAAAGGCATCAAAATCCTCTCCCTAAGACACACTACACCGACCACCACAGGCACCATTCAGATGCTCACCACTTACCTGGGATGGCATAGAGGGCCCGGCTGTCATCATGGTTAGCCAAGAAAGTCACAGCTTCTGTCTGAGATCTCTGAGACTAAGGCAAGAAGTGAGTCAGAGACTTTCTTGGTCACTATCCAGTAGTGAGGGCTTGGGGCCCAGTGCTGACCCAGGCCTGTTTAACCCCTCTCCTTCCCTTAGCCCCCATCGGGGTTCAGGCCTTTCTCATGGAGAGGGTAAACAACCCCAGGCACAGCCATCTTGCTTACTTACTATATGTGGACAGTCTCGGGCATCAATCAGCACCTGATAGTAAGTGTGGGTTTTGCCTTTCACCTCCTTAGAGCCATGGCCAGCAGGGTTTTCTGCTCTATGGGGCAGGAGAAGCAGCCCAAGATCACCCCCAGAGAAAAGAGAAGCAGTGCTTGCCCCAGGTCCCTACCACCTCCTCACTAAACAGAGTGGTGCCTGAACTGAAGGGGCTTAGCACCTGCTGTGTACCTGTTCAGCAACACCCCAGCCAGGTGCTCCCCAGTCAGGGGTAAGCAATGGAGTATGGAGGACCTATGGCATAGGGTCATCATTTATCTTACTCTCTGGATGCCTTTTACAAGAAACAGGCCATGTTGAGAAAATCAAACTGCTGCCTCAGTCCCTGAAACCCAAAGCACCCCATTCTCCTCATGTCCCAGGGGCTGTCTGTGATTATTTAACAGAGCTGGGCCTTTTCTTTTTTAACGTACTCTAGTGATAATAAAAGATTAAGGGAAAGATTCTAACTGAACATCAAGAAATCAAGAAGCCTAGTCCCCCAAATGCCCTCTGGAGTACTTATAATGCAAATTGTGAATCCCTCGGGACAGTATCCTGGGGAGACCTAAAGGGATCCTCTGACTTAAGACTGTCCCTGGCATGCAACACTTCTGTCTCCATGGGTATTAGTGGCCTGGGACTGTTTCTAAGGCCCAGAAGGATGCTGTCTTCACCCCTGGGGCCCCAATTATGTATGTCTGCCATGAAGCAGGTCTCCTCCTGAGGATATGTGTGGCACAATGATGAGGAAACTTACTTTTCTGGAGCAGCAGAAGCCACATCCCGGTCGTATAGTCTGGCTTGCCAGGGAAACAGGACGACACCTCGGTAGCCAAAAACACTGTGAAGGAAAAGCTGGGAGGGAAGAGAGGCCTCAGTGAGTCTGCAGCCCAGCAGGTCCAGCTAGGTGGGGCCCACACCACTAAGTGGCACAGGTGTTAGCAACTCTAGCACGAGGTCTTGCTACTCTTTCCCTTGAATTCTGCGATCCACCTAGGCAAACTATGGAACACTCTTACCGCCTCTTCAACTAGGTGACTTCTACTCATCCTTTAGGCCATAGCTGAGGCCTCTAGGAAGCCTCCTTTACCTCCCCTCCACTTAGCACAGTGTACAGCTGTTGACCATTTGCATATTATAATTCCTTTCTAAACTGTCAACTCCGTGAAGGTATTGCTTTCTGATTTAACACCAATGCATAACGCTCAGTCCATTGCAGACATACAAAAAAAAAAAGTTAGGCCTAAATCTATCTCAGTGGAGCTCATACAGAAAAAAGTGCCTCACACCAGATCTTACTTCACTGCAACTATGATAAAGCATCAAAAAGCAGGTTTGCTTTTCTGAAAGCTCCCTCCACTAGCTTCCCACCAACCACTATGTTAGATGACTCTTCAGCAACTGGCCTCTCTCCTCATAACAATCCAAACCATCTCTGTCCACACTAATTTGGAAAGAGAACTGACTGACACATGGAAATACATTCAAATGCAGGAAAACAGAAACTCCATCTTAAAAACAAAAATAAAATAAACCCCACCCTTGTGATTCTGGTCTGGCACCAAACACCAAGGCAGAATACCATAACATTCAGGCCTGTGACCAAATCTGACCTTTTCAGAAGCAGAACAAACCATAAAAGTGAAAGATGACCCAGACCAGCACTCACTTGTCCAGTCTCATATTTTCCATTCTGTTTTGGCACCTCGAACACACCAACTGTCTCCAAAACTTTGCCCTCTGGTCGGTTTCTGATTAGGAAGGAAAAGAATAAGCAACTGAAAAGCTGAGAAGGGAATGGATTTACTAATGCATCTGAAAAAGCTTCCAGGATACTGAGGGGCCAGGGCAGTAGCAGAGAAGGGTCAGGGCAGTGAAGCCAGCTGAACCACGTAAGGGTCCTGCCAAACCACCACTCCAGAGATTCTGCCTTTCCTCCTTTGAAGTCCAGCTAGAGATGCCTCCTTGGTTTCCATGAGATCTGTCTGTTCACAGATCACTTTCTTCTGATTCTCAGCATTCCTCAAATCATGCCCTCAGACCCTGCTTAATTAATTGTATCCCTTGCCTCCCTTTCTTCCTTGACCCACCTTCCTGACTTACCACAGCATTTTAACTGCCCTTTCCACCTTGCATTTCAGTTATTCATGTCCCTGTCTTATCTCCACTAGAAACTGTAATGGTAGCAATGGGAGCAATGCCTGTGTCTGATTAGCCTGTGCTTCCTCTCAGAGCCTAGTGTATAAGGGGTACTCAAAATAAAAAATACTTGTTTTGTGTTATATGATTCCATGTCCATCTCCCCTCTAAACTGCAGTCCTCACCCTGCCCTTGAAGGGCTAATCATCCCTAGATTTCCTACTGTACTCCCTGCACTGCACCTAGTAGTATTCTCCCAAACTAGTTTTTGTTCAGATTTACATCAGTTTTCTCAGGGGTCTTAAACTGCAAATAGCTATCATTTCTCCCCAAGGTCCGTGTCTAATCTCAGCCATTAAAAGGTCAGTTATCTCAGAGACCTCGCTGGACAGAGCTGCTTTTTCGAGGGGGGCCTTCAAAGCAATGCTTTCTTACTGTTTTGGAGATGTGAACGTTATGCTTCCTCCCACTTGATCCACCAGCCCCAATCTGATCAGCCTGTCCTATCCCTAGAGGCACTACTCACAACATCCCCATGGCCTCAAACCCCCTTCCCCAAGTTACATAAATAAAAGGTGTATCCCCAAGGTCACACTGAAACTTGGGACCCACGCAGGGCCCAGACTCGAGTCCCGTTTCCCACTTCTAGCATCTTTCTGAGGGAGGCCTTGACCCAGTCATGGGCTGAGGGTTCAAGTCAAAAGCCCTGAGACTTAATTAAAAGGCTGCCCACTAACAGCGGCGCTCGGATTCCCCCATTCGGAGAGGCAGGGTTCTCCATGGGAGGGTTACCAGTGTCCCCTCAGAGCCAGCCCTGCACAACCCAGGGCTCCCTTCTCTGCTCTTGGCACGCGTCCCGGGCAACGCAGGTCGACTCTCGGCCGGGACCCTCTCCCGGGTCGAACTCCAATCACCCTCACGCAGCCCGGCCCCGTGGTCTACTCGCTGGCTGGGAACAACTTCCCAGGGCTCCCGCCCGGCCCCCGCGCTCCGTCCCTCACCGGGACGAGAGGTGCCTCCGCGTCATCGTGGTCGCCGCTGGTGGGAAGGCCCCAGCTCCACCCGCCGCACAGTACAGCCTCGGCCCCCGGGCCCCGGCCAGCGACCGGGACCACCAGCGACTGCCCACCGTCAGGGCCCGCCGGGCCACACAGCCCGCCATGTCCCGAGAGAGAGCCCGCCGGGCTGCTGACACACAGACGCACCCGCGGCCGGGCGGCCTTCCGCCCCCGCCCCACACTGCCCCGCGCCGTATCCCCGCCCCTTTGGCCCTCTGTCCCGCCCCGTGAGCTCAGAGCTCCTTCCGGCGGAGGCAGACGGAAGTCCAGGCTCGGGGTCACTGACCCTACGACTGGCTAGACATGGCGTCTTGCTTGTTAGCTGGTGAGCGACTGATACGCGCTTTGGGTCCCGGCGGGGAGCTCGAGCCAGAGCAGCTGCCGCGGAAGCTGAGGGCAGAGCTTGAGGCCGCACTAGGGAAGAAGCACAAGGAATGTCAGCCGGGTGGCACCGAACGCCTGATTTCCTTCCACCTGATCCGGGCTCTCCACCAGTACCTGAGAGAAAGGGGTGAGCCCCAGTCTTCAGTCCACAGTCGCCTCATTTTTCTCTGATCTTAATCCTTCGACCTCAGCTCTATGCATCATTATGTTTGTGGAAATATTTTCTTCCCAGATTCCACACTATACCTTCATGAGCTCCTAGAAGGCAGTGAAATCTATTTCCCAGAGGTTGTGAAGCCTCCTCGGGTATGTAAGGGATATATCTGTGCGAGTGGGTGTTGGCTGAGTTGGATTTGTGATACATCCAAATTTATGAATCGATCTTTGGGCTAAAATATTTGTCTTTTAAATCCCCCTGAGCTGGGGTGGGGGAAGAAGATATTGTCCACCCTGTTTGACAGCTTGGAAAACTGAGACCCAAAAAACTAGTTTCCAAAGCAATGGAGGCAGAACTGGTATATGGGTCGCCTGACACCTTTAGCATGCTTTGCGCCCGTACTTTCTAGCAAGTTGGGAATATCATTCTTCTCATTTGATTTTTATGCTTCAGAACCCAGAGCTAGTTGCCCGTCTGGAGAAGATTAAGATACAGCTCGCCAATGAGGAATATGAGCGGATCACCCGCAATGTCACCTGTCAGGTAAGGGCTCACTCTTCAATTCATATATTGTGTTGCCCCTGAAAGTAGGGCCCAGCACTGGGAAGAGGTACAGATAAAAGAAACAGCATAGAAACTTGGTTTGTATACTCTTCAGAGACCATAGGGACTCTGTGCTGGGTACAGGCCAAATACAATTCCCAACTTATTTACCAACACTCTGAGCTCAGATGTGACTGATTTTTTAAAAGTTGTAGAAGTGGAGATGAGCCTGGAGCCTTTCTTCTGACAGGGCTCCCTACTGTTCTCTGGTATGCTCCTGCCCTGGAGAAGGAGATGGGTAGATGGGTACTGGGAACCTACACGCCTTTTCTGAAATGCTTGATCTGTGGTCCAGAAAAGATTCCAATTGGTCCCAGACAAAAATCCATGGAGAACGCAGAGTTAATGTGTTGCAGAATAAAGAGGGCTGAGCTCATACTGACAAATGAATACTCTCTGGGCTGCCTCTGAGCTGTGTCTATTCTGAAATCATTTGCTTTTCTTTCTCTCAGGATTCAAGGCACGGTGGAACTCTCAGTGACCTGGGGAAGCAAGGTGAGGTACCAGGAAATCAGGCTGCTAAAACCTCTTCCTGTGACCGGTCGGTCATGGCACTCCTTCCAACTCTGTATTTAAGCCTGAGCTATTCAGGCTTGAGGGAAACCCATTTGATGGGGGAGGGAGCTGTGAGATAAGAGGGCCTCCTGGAGGATGGCAACCTAAAGGTTTCTTCCCTGGGCTCCTCCCCAAAGTGAGGTCAGTGAAGGCTCTGGTCATCACCATCTTCAACTTCATTGTCACGGTGGCAGCTGCCTTTGTCTGCACTTACCTTGGAAGCCAATATATCTTCACAGAAATGACCTCGGTGAGTAGTTACTGGGCAGGGCAGGCTGCTCCAGGTGGGAGTATTGGTGGGAAAGGGAGAATGTATGTGAAAATGCCTTGCACAGGTAAGGTATTTGTGTGATAAACAAGGGGCGCATTTGAGCTGTCCAGTAGTCATGGGGGGTAGATGATAACCTCAAGAGAATTCAGATCCTCTTTTCTTCCCTTTCCCCCAACTTGTGGGCTGGGTTGAGGTCCTCTCCATCCTTATTAGTTGCTAGAGTCTGCAGAGCTGGAAGCTGGCCTGCATCTGTTAAGCCTGGTTCTCTTTCTTCCCAGCGGATACTGGCTGCATTGATTGTGGCCTCTGTGGTGGGTCTGGCCGAGCTGTATGTCATGGTACGGGCAATGGAAGGCGAGTTGGGAGAGCTCTAACTGCACTTCATCATCAAAGTCTAAGGATTCCAGGCTTCCAGCTGCCAATCATTGATTCTCAGTCAACCCATCAGGCTCTCTGTACTCAGCTCTGGTTAGTCAGAGGGCTGAACCAAATCCACCTGCTGTTCCTGTGGGGCACCCCATCCTGTGTCAGTTTACAGAGGGGGCAGTAGAGGAGACTCAGACAACAACTGAAAAGACCTGGTCTCTCGATATGTTCTCCTCAACCTGGTGCCCATCTGCCTTCTCCAGTCCATTCTGAGCATTGCTGGGACAGGGGTCTTTTTCCATTGGGAGTACAGAGAATCCAGGCCTTTTCAAAAGTAGACCATACTGCCTTGAACTTGCCCAGGTTCACAAATCAGTGGTCATCCTTGCTGCACACATCTTGATGCAGACCTAAAATTGAGATCAGAAGACTCCAAGAAAGCAGAAGGGATTCCCTTTCTCCAGTTTGTGCTGGAAGAGGAACTGATCAGAGGACGTCAAATAGGAGAAAGATGGTTGGTACACAATGGTGGAATTGGAAGCAAGGCAGCTACCTTTTTTAATTAGTTTCTGTCTTCATCCTCTTCCTTCTGCTTGCCTTGTTCGTATTTTCTGTAGCTTCTGCCTGTCTCACCACTCACTACCCCTTCTGAAACTTTCCACCTTCCCGTCACCTTTTGCTTTCAAAAATGAAAATGATTCAGATGGCAAAACAGTGTGCCTGCTTTTAGTTGCGAAATCCCTTGTGCATGTTTGTGTTTGTGGGGAGAGTATGTCTTCTGTGGATTGTATCAACCAATAAAGGGAGACGTTCTCTGTAGACAAGGGACTGTTTTTAGATTTAACTATATGTGTAGCTATATATATACGAATGTGAATATACACATCACATATATATACATATTATATGTAAGCTTAATACAGGTTATTTTGTGTAGATTCTTCAACACGTTTGGGTGAGTATGAAAAATAGTGTGTAAAAGTTCTCAGTTGACTAACTGTTTTACGTGATTGCTTTTGGTGTTCACAGTAATCCCAGAGGTTGGAAAAGGAAATGGTTTTAGGCCCCTTTTCCAGAAGACAAAACTGAGGCTGAGAAAGATCAAATGACCAGCTGAGGTCCTTCCTCTGTTAAATAGAGCCAAAGACTTTTAGGTTGCCCTGAAGTCTCTGTGTAATGTTAAACTTATAAGAATTTAGATTAGTGGTGTGCTGATAGAATCTGTATAAGGCACTTAAAAATGATATCAGCATTATTTATCCAATAAATATTTGTTGTACCCAGCATATTCTTACTTCAAATCCTGTGAGAACACAAAAGCCTAGAGATTTCCATAGTTGGGAGAATTGGCCAGGGTTGTTCCTAATGGTGGACTGTTTTTGTTCAGTGTATGAGCTCCTGTCATCTTTTTCTTTTTCCAGAACACTCTTCTGTTCTTAGAAATTATACACTCATTGGCTCAGCAGATGTTTCCTCTATAGTATTGCCAGTTTCTTGAATTATAGCAAGTCAGCCTCTCAGGGCACTATCCTCCATGAGAGAGAGGATGGCTTAGGCCCTTCTGTCCCACCACAGATCACTGTGTTGAGAAATCGTAGGGTTTCTATTGTTGGTTGGAAGACATGTCAGCCACGAGAAAAAATGGAGGTGGACTTCTAGAGTGTTTCTAGCTACTCAGACAGTTTTAAGATTGAGTTAAAAAGCTACACCTTGGTACAGCTGTTATGGAAAACAGTATGGAGATTCCTCAAAAAACTAAAAATAGCCTTACCATATGATCCAGCAATCCCACTCCTGGGCATATATCCCAAGGGAACTCTAATTCAAAAAGATACATGCACCCCAATGTTCATAGTAGCACTATATACAATAGTCAAGACATGGAAGCAACACAAATGCCCATCAACAGATGACTGGATAAAGAAGTTGTGGTATATTTATACAATGGAATACTACTCAGACAAAAAAGAATAAAATAATGCCATTTGCAGCAGCAGTGATGGACCTAGAGATCATTCTAAGTGAAGTAAGCCAGAAAGAGAAAGAAAAATACCATATAATATTACTCATATGTGGAATCTGAAAAAAGAAAAAAGAGGACACTAATGAACTCATCTACAAAACAAATAGACTCCCAGACATAGATGGTTACCAGGGAAAAGGAAGTAGGAAGGGATAAATTTGGGAATTTGAAATTTGCAAATGTTAGCCATTACATATAAAAATAGATTTAAAAAAAAACAAATTTCTTCTGTATAGCACAGAGAACTATATTCAATATCTTGTAATAACCTTTAATGAAAAAGAATATGAAAATGAATATATGTATGTATATGCATGACTGGGACATTGTGCTGTACACCAGAAATTGACACATTGTAACTGTACTTCAATTTTTTAAAAACTAAAAAAAACCTCATAGGATTTCTATTGTTGATTGTGAGAAAAAATGCAGGTGGACTTTTACAGTGTTTCTAGTAACCCAGATGGTTTAAGATTGAGTTAAAAAGGTACACTGAAGCTTTGTGGAGATTCACAGCTGTATCTACCTGTGCTAAACTCCATGGGTCAGAGAGACAACGTACCCTTGAGCTTTCACAGCCTCCATGTACCTGGATTCAGGTTGGAAGACTTCCACATTTTAGATAAAGAGCAGACCTCCTTAAAAAGCTTCTGACCCAGGGCGTCTTCTCAGGATGCAATTGGAGTCATTCTCCACACACCCCTCTTTTTTGGAATGGGGTCTTTACCTGGTCCCAGCCCCCTACTCACAAGCCAGTAGGCTTCTGTGGCCTTGAGTACTTGTTGAGAGTTCCTTAATGGGCCAAGCACTGCCCTGGCTTCTCGGGCTAGAGGAGTCAAAGCCCTGGGGCCTGCCAAGGAAATGGCCACTGTGCAGGTGGCTCCCATCTGTAAGGGCACGAATTAGAATAGGAATGGAGATGGGGGAGGGCCTGTCATCCAGTTTTCGTCCCAGAGAAGGGAACTCTCTGCTCTCAGCCACTTCGTTTGTGTCACCATACCATGCTTTCTCTGGTGCAGCCTGTGTCCAGGGCGTCCCAGGGAGAAAGGGGAGTCCTTGGCAGCCAGCCTGCAGAACAAGAAGTTTGAGGCCTTCCCAGTTCCTCAAGACCTGTCGTATGGGGAGATGGTGGGAACTACCGTGTATTGAGCGCTTTTACTACATGTGCACCACGTGAAGCCCTTCATCTGTATTATTGCTTCTTGTTCCCCAGAGAGATGAGTGTTATCATCCCCATTTTTTAGGCTCATAGACTTGGTGAGTTACAAGATTACACGGCAGCCAGGATTTGAATCCAGCGCAGACCAGTTGTAAACTCCCAGCTTTTCTCTCTGAAGCAGAGCAGCTCCAGAAGTGGAGGCAGCTGGAGTGTCCGGGAACCAGTGGGAGCAGAAGTGGGTACAGCTGAGGCTCCCGTCTCTCCAGGGTTTGTCAGCCAGAGGCCTAAGCCCTTCAATTAACTATCCCTCTAACTAATCCCAACAGAAGCCTGAATAATACCTCCCACCCAGAGTCTATGTGGAACCTGGCCCTATTTAGAGATTAGGTGATGGAGATAAATTTCAAAAGCAAACAGCCCCCATCTCAATTCATTTGCAGCACACAACAATCCAGATTAAGGTACAGAGTTTGGGTTTTATTTGGAGATTAGTTGGCATTACAGATGACAGTGATACCAAAACCCAATGCTGCTGTGCAGACCACCCCCCACCCCCACCCCATCCTGAATCTGTCAGGTTGTCTGCAGCCCCAGGTCAGAGGGCAGCCAATCTGATTAACATAAGCCCAGACTCCTATTTCTACTTTATTACTTTAATATCATTCCCTCTTCAGATCTGTGGTTCTGATTAATTTGTCCAGGCAGTAGGAGGGCAGGAGAGGGGGCCCTGAACTATGAAAGGATTGGTCCCTGCAGTCTAGAATTAGGATCAGCACTCTCCTAGTTCACTTAACAGTCAGTTTATGGCTTGGAGGGCCCTTGGGTGAGGGGCAACTGGCCATTCTCCTTTAGTGGGAGGAGGTGTGGTCAGCTGGGGAGAGAATTGGGAACGAGGCCTGGAAGGAGAAGTGGGAAACATGAGCCCTGACCTCATCTCTTTGTAGGTACCGCCTGCCGAGATGATAGGCATAAGCCCCAGGAGGGGCAGGGTGCTAGGTAGCAGAGCCAGGCCTCTGTCACTCCATAGGACCCACATCTAGGCTGGCCTGGAGGACAGGGGAAGGGAGGGATCCCTGAGCTAACCCTTCTTCCTGTAAGAGAACTCCCTTGTTAAAAAGAGGGTCCACTTCTGATGTGTTCAGTCCTAAGGGGTAGAGTGGGTTACAGGAGTCACAGAAGGGGTCTTCCAAGTTCTAGACCTAGATTAGGAGTGGTCCAGGTTGGTGACAATGGCCGAGGCATAGATGAGGTCAGACAGGCTGCCCAGTGAGTTCTGGGGGGTAGCTCTCTCTGAAGTTAGGTGGACCCCTGCAGCCCCAGCCGGTCCCCATAGGGCAGTAGCTTTAGCCCCCACCCATCCCTGCCCTGGACCCAAGCCAGGAGCTGGGCAGGAGGTGTGTCGACACACAGAGGCATACTGAGCTGTGCTGTTGGAGGGTGGAGACTGGCCCAGGGTTCGGGCCTCCCCAGACTGCTTGATGGTGTCTGGAAGAGAACAGGATCTCTGGGGTGGCTCAGGCCTAGGGCTTAGGCCTCCTGGCTTTCTATTCTTGATTCTCTTGGCTCTGCGGTTCTGGAACCACACCTGATAAGGAAAGAAGGAGTCTCTTCTGGCTACAGCATCCTTTCCCACCCTCCCCTAGATACAGTGAAAGCAGAACCTGGGGGCAGGATACCCAGAGAGAAGGGACTGTGGGTCAAGCTTAGAAATTGTCTGTGCGAGAGCATTCCCAATGAGGGCAGGGGTAGGGGGTCACAGCTTACCTGAATTTTGGCCTCAGGAAGGCAGGTGACCTGGGCCAGGTGCTCACGGGTGCCAATGTCGGGGTAGGGCCGTGCTGCAAACACCCGCTCCATCTCCAGCAGCTGCCCTCTGCTGAAGGTAGTCCTCTTTCTCCGATGGGGACCCAACCCACTGGCAAGGCCTGTAGGCCAGGGTGGGGGTCAAGCCAGGTGTCCCTGCGAGAGCCTCTACCCCAGCCTCAAACCCCCAACAGACTTGGAAGCCCCTACTCCCCACCCCTCTCAAACTTCCCCATCACACCCTCCCCACATCCTCCCCCTGCCCACCCTTTCCCCACCAGATCACCTGCAGAAGATGCATCCACTGAGCTGGCCATGGAGCTGGCAGAGTGAGGAGCCAGATGGCCATGCCAAGGCTGTGCCCACACCAGTCCCCTCGGTTTGGGGTTTTATCCTGCTCCGAGGGCTGGCTCCGCCTCCAGGAGGGGGTAGGTTTAGCATCCAGCTCAGAGGAGGAGGGCGGAGAACTCCCAGAGAAAATAGGGGAGGGCAGGGGCAGTGTTGGGGCTTGTGGGGATGTGGGTTGGGCAACCCTATTCCTCTGGGCTTCATAAAAGAAGCCCACCCCCCTCTTCAAACCTCAAACTCTGGTAGTCTGTGTCTGAAATCCTGTACTTTGTGAAAATCCTCTCAGGGTTCTTCCAGGAAGCCAAGGCGATCCCTTTCTCCAATGCTGCCAGTGTTTCAGCTGCCTATCCCGCAGCCCTCAGTGCCCTGGTACTGGCTGCCATCCAGAGAGAGTGGGTGGAGTCCTATACCACAGTTAAGGACAGGGCTAGGAGATCTGAACAGAATAAGGAGGAAGACAGGGGGCAGCATTGAGCTGGAGCCACCCTCCTCTCAGCAGGGCTGGGAGCAGATGTCACCACCAGATCACCCTCAGGTCCACTTTAGAGCTTTGTCTGCATCTAGCCCGTTCTTTCTGGCCCCTTGAGAGCCCAAATGGGCTTTCTAGAGCCCAGGAATCTGGAACCAGAGAAGATTCCACAGTTACATTGAGGGGTTTTAAGAAAGATATTTGCTTTTACAGTGTACTCATCCTTGGAAGTCTTCTGGGCCACTTTTCTAAGAGAAATGGGTGCATTTGTATTTCCTTTTAGTTCCTGCCCTTCCCTATCTCTCCTGACTCAGTGCTCCGCATCTCAGATCCAAGACAGAGACCTCAAAGGTCCATCATCGTTGGGGTGGGTTTGGAGGAGCACAGTGACCATTTCCCCTGGAACTCAAATATCTAAGCTAACAGCGTTTCATGTCCAGTATAGGCAGAAAAGCTGAGCCAGAACCCATCACTTCCTGCCCCTTCTCTCTCCTCCAAGACCCTAGTCAGTGACAGGCAAAACAAACCCAGGGCTCAGAAGTGTCAGTTGGTGACTCCTGTCATCCTCAGAGGGGTTCGAGCTCCTGCTTAGGGGCTGGTAGGTTGTGGGGGGCTGCTCAGTGCAGGGGGAAGTCTTGCACTCATGGGGCCCTCCCAACCCAGACCTTTTCTGGCTCACAGAGTGGGCCTATCCCCAACATGAGCTGGACACAAGGAGGATCTGCTCTGTCCCCTCCCACTAGCCACCCTGACAGCCCAGCTTCCCCTCCTCTACCCAGGCAGATCCCTCCCTCCTGCCTGTCCAGCCCAGCCAGGACAGTAGTCTTTAACTCAAGACCAAGGGACCTTTATTGGGCTGGGAAGAGGAAGTTGGTGGAGGGGGCAGCAGAGGCCCAGCTGTGTGGACTCAGACTCCTACTCGTGGATAGGGACTGGGCAGCCCAGCCAGTACTGAGCGATGGAGCGTGGGTAGGGAGGGATCACAGCGTCCACTCGCCGTGTGCGAAGGTTCACTCGGTAGTACTTGTCTGGAAGAGAGGTTGGGAGAGGGTGTGTGAGACCCAGCATTGGCCTGCCCACTCCTGCCCAGAGAAGACCTGGATCTCTCCTAGAAGGATAAGTTAACATCCACAATGCACTTAAGGACTCCCATCTGGCTTTCTGGAATCATCACCCAAGAGCTGTGTTCAGCCCATGGGGAGCAGGGACAGCAGACCAGCTATAGGGCTGGCAGGGTTCCCACCTCCTGAGAAGAAGTAGACGCTCTGGATGGGCTCACAGGTGGCAGGCACTAGCCAGTCCATCTCATAGTCATAGTTGTAGGCTCCAGGACCACTCTCCTCACTGGAGAACAAGGGCAGCAAGACTGAACGAGATTTCCGATGGGGGTTCTGGCTGCGTCTACGGCTATGGCCACGGCCACGGTGTGAGCGGTAGCGCTTGCGGTTGCGACGCTTAAACTTGGTCATTTTGATCTGAGAGGAGCGGGGAGTTGAGCTTGAGATGTAGATATGGCCAGCCATGGCTGCATCCACTTGTCCAGGCAAACCAAGCCAGTCCCTGCTGATGAACCGGGGCTGTCCAACACCACCTGTGTCAGGGAAGGGGTTAATGGGGAGCCTTGGTAGCCAAGGATGGGCCCGAGGACACACAGCTAGCCAGAGGCAGAGCCTAGCATCCTGGCCTTCGAAATCCCTGTTCAATGCCCTTTCACCTGGACTCCCTCCACCATATCCCTCCCCAGTTGCCACAGCCCCTCCTTCTGCTGGCTGTGCTCTTGGCTGTGCTAGGCAAAGTCCAAGGTGTGGGGTCCAGCAGAAGGCAAACCTCCCCGACAAAGGTCAACAGAAGCAAAGTCTGACCTGAGCAAACAACTTTTGATCAATAGCTCCACAGTCACAGCCCCTCTGGCCAGCCCAGCCCTACCTCTACCAGCAGATCCCAGCCCTGTTGAGGGGGAAGAAAGACTTGCTCTTTCTCCATACCAGAGGAACTGCCCCAGAAGAGAATTTTGAAGATGTCCTCCCAGCTGTCCCGCTGCATCAGGGCAAAGTGTTCAAACACGGCCGACTGGGGGCTGCCTTCACACTCCTCTTGACTGGGCTGCTGCTGGAACTGGTACTCCCAGTACTGTTTGCCTGGGGAGGGGTGGCCATGAGCAAGACTGGAAAGCCCAGGGGCTGTAGAAGTTACAAGATCCCGGCAGGGGGTTGGCAATAATGTGAGGCCTGTCCCCAGTGGAGTGTGGAAGAAAACCAAGACTGCTCCACTGCCTGTTCATCCTCCCACCCACCCCCTGAGTACCTTTGAAGAAGTAGACCCGCTCCCGGCCACTGTAGCTATGAGCAGGAAGTGCAAAGGCTGCGTCCAGATTATCCGGAATGCCCCTGAAGCCTTCAGAGATGTTTCGGGGGTAATCAGGGTCCAGGACACCATCCTCAAAGCGCCAGTACTGACTACCCTAAGGGGTCAGGAAGAAGAGAGTGAGGAGGCAGCTGGCTGGGCACAGAGGCAGAGTCCCCTACCTAAGGCAGCAGCCCTAGTTCCAGGTTTGTAGCCCCAAGACCTGGAACCTGGGGCTTTCATGTCCATACAGAGACCCAGCCAGGGACCACAGGCTGGGATCTAGCCCTCTTTCCCACCCTGGTCCTGGACACAGCAGCCCTCAACCCCTACCTTGATACCCTTGACCCTAACCCACAGCCCCTGGACCTGGCACCTTGAAGAGGTAGGTCTTCCCCTGACAGTTGATGCGGGTAAAGGCGGCATCAATGGGACCCTCAATGCCCCAGACGTCTTGGATGAGCTTGGGGTACCCAGGCCTCACTGCCTTTTCATCCAGCTCATAGCAGTACAGCCCTAGAGGGAGGGAGGCTATGTGAGAGGATGCTCCTGGGGCAGGCCCCTTCCCCTGAGACCCCTCCTTGAGTCACCTCGGAAGGCAAAGAGGGAACCATTCTTGAGGTCGGTGAAGGCATCAAAGGGCTTCCCGCTGCACTTCTCCTCCTCTGCTGGGATCTCAGGCCTGAGGAGCTCCACCTCAGGTTCTGAGTTCCCCTGCCCAGATATTGGAACCACTTCTTCCTGAGGGTTCTGAGTAGGTGCCTGTTCAGGAGTCTCTTTAGTGTGGCCCTGCAGTCTGGGCCTCTCTGTCTGTGGTTGGGCACTCATACTAGGTCTGGTCTCCTCGCGGTAGTCGTACAACCTGTAGTCATCTTCTGGCTGAGTGAATACATCCCCTCGAGTCACTGCAGGCAGGATGGGCGGTGGTGAGTCTCCAACTGCAGAGGGGACCCCAAGCCCACCCAGCCACTCTGAACGCACCTTGGGGCTTGCACTCAGCCACGTAGTCGGCACAGCAGCTCTGGTAGTAAGAGCAGAGCTCGTCACACTGACACTTCCTGTCGGCGTTGAAGCCCTCAGTGCAGCGGTCCTTGCACGACTCTGTGGGGAAGGGGTATAAGTTAGCACAGCCAAGCCCAGGCCACCCTTGCCCACCCTACATTGACCCAAATGGCCACTGACACCCTCCCACACCTTGGTCAGCCAGAACAACCCATGCCAGCAGGGCCAGCATCAGAAGGGGCCTTGGAGGTGCCATGGCAGGGCCTCCAGCCTTGAGCCTGGTAAAGTAGAGAAACTGCAGTCTCTGCTCTGATGCCTGAGGAAGGGAGGGAAAGGTGAAACAGGGAGGGAGAAAACTGGAGAAGAGGAGCTGCCTTTTCTACTGCTCTGTTTGCTCAACCTCCAGCCCAGCCCCTAGAGCCCCAACCCCAGAGGCAGCAAAGGGTCAGGTTCCTGGAACTCCAGGCCCAGGAGAGCGGTGTATAGGATCCTTGCCAAGCTCAAGGTCATCTCAGAAGAGGGCTAACACAGTGGGTCTGGAGGGCAGAATGGAAGCCCACTCTGCTGCTCACAGGCTATGGGACCTTGGGCAAACTTCTTTACCTGCCTTAGTTCTGAACTAATCATGCTTGTCGCACAGGGTGGGAGCTAAAGCAGACAAAATGCCCAGTGCTTGGAGCACCCCCAACTTCATTCTCCATAAATGGTTATTGACCCATGATCTGTTTGATCAGACACATCCCTGGCTGGGTGGCTCCCCCTCCCCATTGTGTATTTAGGGCAGTGAAAGTGGGGTAGGAACTATGCTGGTAAGCACACTGGGGAAATTTGTTTTTCTTTTGGGTGCATTGATTTCCCCAAGCAGGTCTTCATAGCATGGTAAGTTGGGTGAATATTAACCCCTTAGACTGGATGTAATTCCTGAGTCTTCTGCTAATTTACTGCCCCTCAGCAGGCCACTCCCTATCGCCCGCCACCCTCATCCTCCCCATAGGCCAGTTCCCCACTTTCGGACTCTAGTGAGAACTAGGCTCCCTCTATCCAGAAAATGCTCACTGGCACAGAATGCTTGATTTTGTGCTCACTTTCAGGAGTCCAGAGACCTCTGGAAGTCCTCCCATCACCTGGAGGAAGTGATCCTCAGAGACTCCGCTGCCTTTTTCTGTTCTATAATCAGAAGACAGTGTGATTTCGGGCAATCTTTTCTCTATGGGCTTCAGTCCGTTCGGCTGTGAAATGGGAGCACTAATTCCTACCTCTTAGGAATGTTTTAAGGCCTGAGAAACAGGCATAAAGGGCCTCAAAAATTGTTATTATTACTGCATTAACCACTAGTAAGGCAGGGGCACCCAACCGTGTTGCCCTCACATGCCAGTGTCACCAGGGTAAAATGGAGGCAGTCCTTTCGCTCTCCACTCCTTCCCCCTGCATCCAGCGGAAGGGATGGGGGAATGCGACTGGAGGAAGAGGCCTGGCCGGGGTGTGGGCGTGCCTGGGAAAGGCTGGGTGTGGGGCTACGCAGGCGGCAACCGGGAGCCCTGCGAGACCAAGAGGCGGGGCGTCTGCTCCGGCCAGTGGCTTCTCAGGGGCGGGGCTGCTGCAGAGCGTTTCTGCGAACCCATCCCGAACTGGAGCCGCTTTGTTCTGGTTGCTGCCTCCTAGACCCTCCCGCGCCTGGGTCCATTCCTCTCCTCCCCGCTTCCTCCTATCGCCTAGCCCCTGCATCTGGGCCTGCATCCCCTTCCACAACCGCTTCGTCCCAGATCCTGCCCTCACCCCTCCCCCAAATTTCTGGTCAGTGCCCTTGCCTGGTACCCTTCTCTCCACCCTCCCTCCAGCATCTTCCCCCTGGTCCCCTCTTGGGTCCCCTTCTTCCCAAGTTCTGGGTCGCTTTTCCCGGCCCCGCCCCTTCAGGCTGGGCATGTCCCCAGCAACCCCGCGCCCATGGTCCTGACGCTGCTTCTCTCCGCCTACAAGCTGTGCCGCTATTTCGCCATGTCGGGCCCACGGCCCGGCGCTGAGCGGCTAGGGGTGCCGGGGCCGGACGGCGGTGGCGGCGCTGGCCCATGGTGGGCCGCGGGCGGTCGTGGTCCCCGCGAGGTGTCGCCCGGGGCGGGCACTGAGGTGCAGGGCGCCCTGGAGCGCACGCTGCCCGAACTGCAGCAGGCGCTGTCGGCGCTGAAGCAGGCGGGCAGCGTGCGGGCGGTGGGCGCCGGCCTGGCCGAGGTCTTCCAGCTGGTGGAGGAGGCCTGGCTGCTGCCGGCCATGGGCCGCGAGGTAGCCCAGGGTCTGTGCGACGCCATCCGCCTGGATGGAGGCCTAGACCTGCTGCTGCGGCTGCTCCAGGCGCCGGAGCTGGAGACGCGCGTGCAGGCCGCCCGCCTGCTGGAGCAGATCCTGGTGGCTGACAACAGGTGAGGGGGCCGGGCTAGGGGGAGAGCGCCGGGGTAGGGGGGTGGGGGCAGCAAGGGCCACCTAGTGCCTTGGTCTCCGTTTACCTCGCATCGGGCCTTTCCTGCTTCACCTCACAAATCCCTGCACCACATCCCTGTTGGGGACCATTGTGTCCATTTTACCAGAGGAAACTGAGGTTGGGAAAGTTTAGTGACTTGCCCAGCGTCACACAGTGAAATAATGATGCAGCCAAAATTCATTCCCAGGGCCAATGGGGCGAGGAATTTGACTGGGAGGGGAGGAATGGAGTAGTAGGACAGGACACTGTCTCTGATTCTGAGAATGAAGGTGGGACCCTAATGCCAATTCCCTCTAAACCCAGCCCTCCTCCCCGCATGCCTGGGTGTCCTTCTGTGCTGGCTTCTCTCTGCCATACCATCTCCCTCTCACCAAAAGAGGAAGAGAAACACTGCTCAGAAAACAGGAGGAGGACCCCTCCCCTCTCTCCCCAGGCTGAAATGAGTGCTGAACTAAGGGTTACTTGCTGCCTTCACACCACCCCCAATCCACTTCCTGCTTCTTCCTTTTTTGTTTTGGTACATGTAACAGACCAGATATGATCTCATTCTGTGGTTGCTAATGGGGAACGGAAGGTTTTCTGCTGGGATGGTGGGTGGGGAAGAGGAAACTCAGGTGTGGAACTAGGCAGGTGTCAGAGTATGTGTTCCCCAATCTTCCTCACACAGTGCCAAGATACAGTAGGTGGGGTCCAATTGAAGCCTGGTTGCCACTCTTTCCTGCCTCTTGGGATCTCCCCTGGAATGAGAGGACCCTGGCCCACCTTCTATCCCCTCTGAGGCCAGAGCAGACCAGGCTGTCACATTCCAGTCTCATGTTGAATTCTTGGGCCCCTCAGATTTAGAAGGGTTTTGAAAGGGTCACTTTCAGTTTATATAGCTCTCACAAGTGTGATGAGCATGAATTGGGGGTGTTTTCCTTGCCATTTTCAAAAAGTAAAAATAACCTTGTGGACAGTGGAAATGATACAACTGTCAAAAATACATCAATGAAGCAATTTAAGTTAGGAGACCAAGTTAGGGTTCTGCTTGTTCAGCAAGTCTTTAATCTCCCATCTAACATCAGATGTCCTGATAGGAATGGGCTGTAAATGTGGAGGGCTAGCAGATGGAGTGGGCACTCACTGGACGTGGTGGGCCTGGGTTGACGAGTCTGCCCTGTAGACATGATATGTGGGATGGGGCAGCTATAACTAGAACTCCTAGAGAATGGGTGCAGCCAACACCCTAAGACGAGGAAGGCTTTAAGATAGAAATAGCCCTGACATTTTTCAAGGTTGAAAAATAACAGTTTTCACCCGGCTTAGAATTACTGAGGAGTCACGTTAACCAGTGTCGCTGGCCCCAAGAGCAACGTGCTGGTGCTGGCATCACTTCAGGACCAAGGACAGAGCCTAGGGAGCCTGGTCGCCATCAAAATCCTCTCGGAGATCTCCCCACACCTCTAGACTGCACCGGAAGGAGGCTGGAAGGGCAAGAAAATGGGGTTTGGGGGGGTGACAGAGAGAATTTGTGTTTATGACATCTTTCCTTCCTCCACCAACCAACCTCCTCTTAAAGAAGGTTCTTCCATCACTCCTTTTGTCATTCCCTTTCCTGCAGCTCTCTTCTTCCCAGGGTGCTGCCACAACCACTACCCAGGAGCCTATATCACAGCTTCACTCACCCCTGAAATCCAGAAGAAGCCCAACAGGGTAGGGCCCTCTGAGCCTGGACCCACAACACCCAGTGAGGCCCTCGTTGGACTGCTAGCCCTCTAAATTTACAGTTGGCCCCCCATCAGGGGACCATAATGAGGTTAAACGGCTTTCCAAAGAATACATAGTGAGTAAGTGGAGGAGATGTGTTAAAAAACAAACAAAACACAACAAAAGCCAAAAAAACTATTGCACATAAATTCAAATGCCAAGGTACAAAAAACATATACCTTTAAAGTTTTTCTTCCCATCCCTAGAGGCAAACCAGTGAAACAAGTTTCTTGTATATCTTTCCATAAAGTCTATGCATATACAGATACATATATATATATATTATAATTATATATATATATTATATGTATATATACAGGCTTGTATGTGTGTGTATGTGCACAATTTACCCCTCCTTTGGAGCTGGGATTTGAACCCAGACCCACAGCTTCTCAGGCTGCAGAAGAATTGGGAATTAAGTGAATAAGTCTCATAATAAGCAGAGTTAACTCTATAAAGGTGCCAGGTGCATAGGGGAAGGTGAGGGCTGGGGCTCAAAAATGCAGAATAAAGTCCTCTCTCTAAACTGATGTTCCTGAACGTGCCCTTCCCCTCAATGGGCCTCAGGAAACGAAGGTGGTGTTGGATTAGATGATGTCTTAAGCACATCCTAGTTTCGATAGTGTCAGAGTTTATGTAGTCAGATAGTTCTGGAAGCAAACAGTGCCAACAAATGATCTTGAGCCCTGGGAATGGACTGATATGAATTCAAATCCTAGCTCTGTCTCTCACCAGCTGTGTAACCCTGGGCATGTCATGTAACCTCTCTTGAGCTTTGGCTTTCTCCTTGGGTAAAGGAACAACTGCAGTGCCAGCTGCCCAAGTGGATGGTTAGGATCCATCTGTTCCTTTGGGCTGGAGAGAAGCTCAGTGATCAGCTCAGCAAAGCTGTACTGGCCTCAGGCCATGTTCTGGGCTCAGATGGGCCCTGCAGTGGACACAGAGTCACAAGCACTGTGATGCTTACTGGGCGAGGACTCCATGACTGGCTGGGCCTGTAAGTCTTTGTGGGTAACATCATCTGTGGAGGACATCATTTGTGGAGGTCAGGAAGACAGGACAGTTTTACCTCTGCCAGGAATGTGGCAACTCCCCTGCCTGCTCTGCTGGTCTCCATCCTCTCTCCTGTGGATCTGTCCTCCCCACAGCAGCCGGCGCAAGTTTCCTAAAACCCACGTGTTACTAAGTCACTCTCCTTCCTGAAAATGGCTCCCCATTTGCCATCAAAATAAAGTACAAATGCTTTGAGATGGCTCAAAAGGCCCCCAGAACACTGTGCTCATTCTTCCTTTGAACCCTCCATCACAGCCACTTAGAGTAGCTTCACTTCAGCATGGCTGAGATGGGGACAGTCCCCAAGTACACCAGACACCTCCAAGTCTTTGCATACGTCTATGCCTAGAATGCAGTCTCTCTTTCTCCTCTTGACTGCTGTCCCACTATCTTTCTAACTTAATCCCATGGGCAACCATCCAATATGTTTAATGTGTATCTTTCTATCTGTGTTCTGGTAAAATCTCTACTCCTGTTTTATGTGCAGATTCTTATTGTACACAAATGGTGCTGTATTATATAGCACATTCTATTTCTTGCTTTAAAATAGTGTTGTTTTTAAGATCCTCCTTGTTGCTATGTTATCATCTGCTCAGTCACTTGTAAGTGCTCCAGAGTGGGCACCTGCCTGTGTTACCTCTCCACTCTCCCAGGCTTGACACTGGACTGCCCCAGCTTCCCCCAGCACAAATAACACTGCAATGAATGGACTTGTCCATGTCCTCTTGTGGAGCTGTGTGACAATCTCTTTGGGATATAAACCCAAGAGCCCTCATTTGTGGTTCATAGAGTTTCTGTCTCCTTAATTTCACCCACACGCCCCAGCCTACACCCCACCCACAGGGCTTCAGGGTGTTCATGGCCCCACACACCACCAACTTCCTGTATTACCCAGTTTCTGCTTTTTGCCCATCTACTAAGTGTAAAGTGATAGCTGTTTTAATTTTTATTTCTCTGATTACTAATGAATTAGAGCATCTCTTATTTGCTTGTTAGCATTGTGGTTTTCGTCTTTTATAAACTGCATTTATTGTGTCCGCTGCCCCTCTTCTATTAAATTTACTGCCTTTTTCTTGTTGAATTTTTTATATATATTCAATATATGAATCCCTTGTTGATTTTAGACACTGCAGATATCTTTGGCTTTCTTTCTCTTCCCCAAACATGCCAAGCTCATCAGCCCTCGGGGCGTTTGTCCTTTTTCTCTCTGCCTGTTGTGCTCTTTTTCCAGATACTTGCAGGCAGGGGTCTCTGGATGTTTAACTCTCAGACATCACCTCCTCAGACATATCCCTCCATCCAGGCTCTCTCCATTACATCACCTGGTTTTACTATCATTATGGTCATATAACTATTATCCTATCCATTCATCATTTACTTGCTCTATGTTAGCTGTGTATGAGCTCCAGTCACTCTTAGTCACTGTTTAACTTCAGCCTCTACCACAGTGCCTGGCACACAGTAGGCCCTCAATAAATGACCTCTTAAATGAATGGACAAATACACTCCAATAACACTACATGGAGTGAAGAGAAGTCTGAAGGCAAGGCCAAGAGTGGTGTACTTCAAGTGGCACTTCAGAGATGAAAAGCTGACATTTATTGAGTCTTTTTTATGTGCCAGGCACTGTGCCAAGCACTTTACATGGATTATAAACTTCATAATAACCCTATGGGGTAGGTATTCTTTTTATCCTATTTACGAGATGAGGAAACCAAGAAAGATAAAGGTATCCAAGATCTCACAGCTAGAAAATGGTAGAGAAGAAACCAGGACCCAGGGAATCTGCTCTAGAGGTAGAATTCTTAGCCACTACATATACTGCTCCTCCAGGGATGGGTGTCAAGAGTGGAAATGAGTGTGGCCAGGATGGAGTACCCTTATAAGCAGAGAAGTCTGGTTCTCCCAGGGCAGGAGGTGAGGGAGGAGGGGACCAGACTCATGACATTATATGACACTAGCAAGGCCCAGAGAGGATGAGTGATGAGGCCATTGCTCCTAGGAGGCTAAGATAAGCGTCTTGGCAGGGACCGCGTGGCGCGCATCGGGCTAGGCGTGATCCTGAACCTGGCAAAGGAGCGCGAGCCAGTGGAGCTGGCTCGGAGCGTGGCAGGCATCTTGGAGCACATGTTCAAGCACTCGGAGGAGACGTGCCAGCGGCTGGTGGCAGCCGGCGGCCTGGACGCGGTGCTCTACTGGTGCCGCCGCACGGACCCGGCGCTGCTCCGCCACTGTGCGCTGGCGCTAGCCAACTGTGCGCTGCACGGGGGCCAGGCGGTGCAGCGGCGCATGGTAGAGAAGCGCGCCGCCGAGTGGCTCTTCCCACTCGCCTTCTCCAAGGAGGACGAGCTGCTGCGACTGCACGCCTGCCTCGCCGTGGCGGTGCTGGCCACCAACAAGGAGGTGGAGCGCGAGGTGGAGCGCTCCGGCACGCTGGCCCTCGTGGAGCCGCTCGTGGCCTCGCTGGACCCCGGCCGCTTCGCCCGCTGCCTGGTGGATGCCAGCGACACCAGCCAGGGCCGCGGGCCAGACGACCTGCAGCGCCTCGTGCCACTGCTCGACTCGTCGCGCTTGGAGGCTCAGTGCATCGGGGCTTTCTATCTCTGTGCCGAGGCTGCCATCAAGAGTCTGCAGGGCAAGACCAAGGTGGGTGCAGGTGTGGGGCTTGTGTGGAGTAGGGTAGGGTGGGGGTTAGAGAGCATCTGGGAAGGCTTCCCAGAGAAAATGCCATTCACCTGAGACTTGAAGTATGCATGAGTTAGGTGAAGTGAGGAGGAAGGTGAGGGCCAGTCATTTTGGCCTTGAAGGCAAGATCAAGGTTTTACTCGGGGAACACCTGTGTTTTACAAAGTCACCCTGGCTGCTGCATGGAGATGAGGTTGGCAAGGGTGTGTCTGGAGGCAAAGGGACCAGACAGAAGGCCATGGCAGGGGGCAGTTGGGATAGTGAAGGTTGGGACCTGGGCATGACAGCAGAAGCACAGAGAAGCAGACACATTCCAGAGGTGCTGAAGAGGCAGAATTAGGACTTGGTGGGTGACTGGATGAAGGGGAGGGAGGAGCCGAGGATGGCATCTGGCTTTGAACATAGGAACCCAGTGGGTGGTGGCACCTGGTACTGAACTAAGGTGAACTGTGTGAAATGGGTGGGGCACAGAGTGAGTTCATGGGGACAGATGGAGTTTGAAGTGCCTGAGAGATGACCAGTTGGGGCCCTCCAGTGGACCTTTTTGTCATTTGGGTCTGGATTCCAGGAAGGAGATGGAGTAAACAGAGGCAGGACATCTGTTTGTCAGTCAGATAACTCCCACCCAAGTCCCAAGAGGTCCCCAGTCTCAGAGCCTGATCTGCAGCCTTTCCCCTCTGCTTTAACTTGCTATGTGACCTTAGGTACCTGGCTTCCCCTCTCTGGGCCTTTATATGCCTCATTTTTGTCCTCTGGAAAATTGAAGAAGTGGACCATAATTGAAGGAGTGGACTGTAGCAGTGATTCTTATCCTGGATGTGGGAATAGTAATAGTTAAATTGTCAAAAGTTTTCAGGTTTTGTTTTTAAAATATTACAGAATTAATTATCCTATAATGTCACTCTCCCTCCTTTGCATCCCTCTAGGGGTTTGGGAGGTTAGTGACCACTGGTGCACAGGGAATGGGGCATGCTGCATGGACCACCCTGTCTGTATGACAGTGGTCATCTGGGGCTGCTCAGAGGAGTGTGTCTCACAGGTGACTGTCACCCATCATGTGTATCCCCATAGATCAAGAAGAGACTGTTTGCGCCAGGGAGATCTCTGAGGCCTCTTCTGAGGTCCAATGCTTTAGGAGCTTCTGATTTTCCTTTCTGCACCCCAGAATTGGGCCATGAGAGGACTGACTTTGCAAAGCAGGTCATTCTGTTTTGGGAGAAGGACTTAAAGGGAAGTAGGGAGTAAGGACCCTAAGGAGTGGGTCTGGGCAGCAGCCATGACCACCAGCTCTGGCACTCCTTTCCCAGCAAGGCCAAGTGAGTGCAGTTAAGAAAAGACAAATGGAGCCCTGACTCTGTGCCCTGCAGTGTGCCTGTTATGGAACTCCAGGGGTGACTAAGACATGACTTCAGCTTTCAGTCTAGTGGAAGCTGCATTGTCAATTAATGACAGTGGCATTGAGAGTGCGGTACAAGGCATAATTGGAGGTATGGGCCAAACTGTGGATAAATCAAAGCAGGCTGTGTGGAGGAGGTTCCAATCAATTTGGATTCAAAAGATGAGTAGGATTCCCACAAGCAGGCTGGAAGAACTAAGTGTCTGGAAACACCACAGGCTGAAGCCCAGAGGTGGGAGAGCCTCTGTGGGTGGGTGTCAGAGGAGTGTGGCTTGGTGAAAGAGGTGGAGAGCTGAGAGTGGTGGGAGGGACTGCACTGTGCCAGGCCTGGCAGCCATACTGAGAACTAGACTTTATCCCACAGCAGATGGAAGCTGTAGAGGGGAGGAGATATGGGAGGGACTTACCTGGTCAAGAGTTGAGGGAAGTCAGGAGGAGGAATCCACAGGACTTGGTGATTTAGGTGATGAAGGGAGACCTAGGGTAGGTGGTAGGGCTCTCAGCGGTGAAAAGAGGCGCGGGGAGGGACCAGGCACGTCTAGGGCAACTGGTGGATCCAAGACACCCTCTTCCCATACTTCGCCAGGTATTCAGCGACATAGGTGCCATCCAAAGCCTGAAACGCCTCGTCTCCTACTCCACTAATGGCACGACGTCGGCGCTGGCCAAGCGCGCGCTGCGCCTTTTGGGCGAGGAGGTGCCGCGGCCCATCCTGCCCTGCGTGGCCAGCTGGAAGGAGGCCGAGGTCCAGACGTGGCTGCAGCAGATCGGCTTCTCCCAGTACTGCGAGAGCTTCCGGGTAGAGCCGCGCAGAATCGCGGGACAGCGGTCGGGAAGCGGGTGCTTGCCTGAGTGCCGCGCGGCCGCTAGGGGCGCCCTGTACACAGGCGACCAATCTCCATCCGGGACCTCACGCCTGCGGCACTAGGGTGGCCTTTTAGGGGTGGGGAGCTTGTACTCGGCCACTTTCCGAGTCAGTTGGTTCTCATCTGGGTCCCATTCTCCTCCCCACCGCCATCTCTAGGTCCCTGCCCTTGACATTGTGTTGGGTGGGGTCCAAATGATGAGGAGGGGAGCCTTTCCTTACATCTGACCCCTCCTCCAGGAGCAGCAGGTAGATGGAGACCTGCTTCTGCGGCTTACGGAGGAGGAACTCCAGACCGACTTGGGCATGAAGTCGGGCATCACCCGAAAGAGGTATAGAGCCTCTAGCCAGCACATCCCCCTTGGCAGGTCTAACTAAACGCCCCCTCTGCCTCTAGCCAGTCTCCAATCAAGACCTCAGCTTCCTCTCCTCCCTCCGGTGCAGATTCTTCAGGGAGCTCACGGAGCTTAAGACCTTCGCCAACTACGCTACGTGCGACCGCAGCAACCTGGCTGACTGGCTGGGCAGCCTGGACCCGCGCTTCCGCCAGTACACATACGGCCTGGTCAGCTGTGGCCTAGACCGCTCCCTGCTGCACCGCGTGTCTGAGCAGCAGCTCCTGGAGGACTGTGGCATCCGCCTGGGCGTGCACCGCGCCCGCATCCTCACGGCTGCCAGAGGTCAGCTGCTCCCACCCATGCCCCGGCCCCAGCCCCAGCCCTGGAGGGGTGAGGGGAGCCTCCGAGCCCCACTGCGGATTGATTGAGCACGTTGGCTGTGCCAGACTGGGCTCTGAGAATGGGAAGACGAATATTTTGCACTTTGCCCTCAAGGAGTTCCCAGTCTGAGGTGGGTAGGAGGGTGGGAGAATACACAGGCAGGTGACCCCAGCAGGTAGCATGCCCAGGACTCCAGTGGGAGTCCAGAGGAAGCACCACCTATCTCGTCTGCCCAGACCTAGGTTTTGGAGAGGAGAGGATACCTGACTAGGTCTGGAAGGATGTATTTCGGGGTGGGGGAAAGAGTGGTGGCAGAAGGAAAGGGCAACCCAGGCAGAAGGAGCAATATATACAAGTAAGGAGGTAAGACAGCATGGGGGGTGCACAGAGTGAATGTGGGTGGGAAGACTAGGGGCTTATCCTGTTAATCAACAGCCTACAAAGTGTGGGTGCTTTAGGGAGGTCGTGAGAGCAGAGTGGATTCTCAGGTTCTAGCAGCCCTCTTTATTAATTTATTTTAATTTACTATGTAGCTAATATTTATCATTAATTACTCTAGGCCAGGTCCTGTGTACATTTTTTTAACAGATATTACCTCATTAATCTCTACATACATCCTATGCAATGGGCATTAATTTTTTTTAACTTTTTAAAGAATAAAAGAGATATAATTTAACTTAAAAGTGTCCAGTATGGACAGTTTTGAATGTATACCCCTGTGTAACCACCCTCATAATCAAAGATAAAGAACACTTCCATCATGGGTGTTCATTTTAAAAATGATGAAACTCAAATTTAAATACTTTAAATACATTTCCCAAGGTTATGAGTTATTAAATGACACAACTCTGACTTGAACTTCTGCCTTTCTTTGTAAACAGACAGAAGTTTTCTGTGTTAAATCTGAATATTATAAGATGTTGGGTTCTTTTCATTCATCTCACTCAGTAAGTATGTATTAAGCTCCCATAAGGGGCAGGGGACTGGGCTTTGGCCCCATTCTTTTTGCTTCAGCCAAAGCAGACCAGCTTCTATCATTTTTCCAGTGTGGTTCCCAGTAAACCCCTAAGATTTATTTTTTTAGAATGAGAGGGTCTACAGCAAAAAATAGCTTATAACTCCCTTTTGTAGGGAGACATGCAGAGGTTTTTAAGTGGGGGCAATGACACGCTCAGATTTGGATTTTAGGAAGATCTCCCTGGTGGCTATGGCAAACAGATTAGACTAGGCAAGTGTGGATTTAGGGAGACCACTGAAGAGGCTGGATTTGGGGGCCTGGACACAGGGAGGGCCCTGGGGCTGGAGTCCAGGATGTTAGAAGGCAGAAGCCACAAAGCATGATGCCTGGCTCTGAACACTGAGTGCCAGCTCCATGAGGGCAGGGTTTGTTTTGTTCATTGCTGTATCCCAAGCACTAAGAATAGTGCCTCATACACACAAAGCGCTTGGTAAATATTTGTTGAAGGAATGAATGAGAGGCAGGAGTTGAGGCTGATAGCCAGGTTTCTGGGTTTGGTAGGAGACTAGGAAGAAGAGGGTCAGAGGAGGATTCGGGATGTGTTGGATTTGGAGTGCCTGCAGGCTGCTGACAGCTCTAGACAGAGGGCAGAGCCGGAGGTGCATATCAATGTCCCTAAAACATGATGTCTGCTTTCTGAGAGAGCCTCACCCCTGGTTAGCATCCTGCCTTCCAGTAGGTGTCATCTCACCGCCTCCACCTTTTTGGAGCAAGCCGCCCGGGCTGAGCCGGGCTTAGGGGGCTGAGTGTGTAGGGGATGATGTACCTCGTGGTGAATGATGGGGAGCCACCCTCACCAGGCTGTCTTTTATCTGCTTCAGAAATGCTACACTCCCCACTGCCCTGCACGGGCTGCAAGCCCAGCGGGGACACTCCAGATGTCTTCATCAGCTACCGCCGTAACTCGGGCTCCCAGCTGGCCAGGTGAGGAGAGGCAGGCAGGCAGGCAGGCAGCCTGGGACCTTGGGGCGTAGGCCATGGCAGTGACATAAGACCTTTTTGCAGCCTCCTGAAGGTGCACCTGCAGCTACACGGCTTCAGTGTCTTCATTGATGTGGAGAAGCTGGAAGCGGGCAAGTTTGAAGACAAGCTCATCAAGAGTGTCACGGATGCCCGCAACTTTGTGCTGGTTTTGTCAGCTGGGGCCCTGGACAAGTGCATGCAGGACCATGACTGCAAGGACTGGGTGCATAAGGTAAGTGCTGGCCTCTGTGGTCCCAGCATTGGCCTGTGGCCCAGGGGACAAGGTCCTCGTCCCATTCTTTCTCATCTGAACACCAGCAACCTCCATGGCTCCACTGGAAGTTAGGAGCCACAGCTCTGACTGTAACAGGACTTTAGCCACTTACTTAGGCTCTCTGAGCCTTAGTTTTCTCATCTACAAAATGGGGATAACTTGCCTGGCTTTTATTTTGTAGGATTGTTGTCAGGGTCCAGAGAGGGATGAAAATGCTTTGAAAAATAACTTCTGTGAGGGAAGGGGGCAGGAGAGCATAGTGACAGGCACAATGGCATTGTTAAGAGCACAAAGCTAAGAGTTTGAATCCTGGCTCTGGCTTTGGGCAAGTTATTTAACCCTAATGAGCTTCATGTTTATCACTGGAAAGTAGAATAATTATAGTACCTAACTCCCTAGGATATTGTTATAAGGATTAAAAGAGCTAAAATTTGTAAAGTGCTTAGCAGAATGCCTGGCATATAACTGCTCTATAATGGCTGTAATTAGTAGTAGTAGTACAATTATTATGAGTACTAGCATTGTTTAATTCCCCATTGTATCCTCAGTGCCTAACACATAGTAGAAACTAATTGAATACTTGTAGGATGGATGGATAGATGGATGGATCCATGTCACATCTGCTGGTTATTAGTCATTAATCATTAATCAGCGAGCAGGACCTGGGGCCAGGGCTAAAGGAAGCAGTAGTCATATGTATAGGGCCCTTGTCCTAAAGACAAGAATATGCCCAGAGTGACCAGATCATATGGAAATTAATGTCAATGTAAAGCCAGGTAGGCCAACCTCTTACTTGCCGTAAGAATATGGAGAAAGGAGAAAGCATCGAGGGCTGGAATAATCAGGGGAGGCTTCATGGAGGAAGCAGGACCTAAGAAGAGTCTCAAGAATTTAGATCAGTGGAAGAGAAGGTATCCCAGGCAGGGGAACAGCGTGAGCAAAGAACAAAAGTAGGGATGAGAAAGATACAAAAACCTACATTATTACTGGTATTGGCCTCTCCATTTTACAGATGAAGAAACTGACACTCAGAGAAGTAGAATACTTTTTCCCATGGCCACACTGCTGGTATAGAAATCGGAGCCGGGCTTTGAACTCTTGTCTATCTGACTTCAAAGCCCGTGCTCTTTCTTAGGATCCAACTTTGTCCTATGGCTCAAATCTGAGGGGTGGGGGGGTGGGGTAGGTGGTGGGATAGGACTGGATTCAGCTGACACCAGAGTAATCATCTCTCTTTCCAACTCCAAGTTCAGTGACATCATGTCAGTAGCCTGAAGTCAGCCATGCTGGGAGTAGTTACACTAAGGAAATTGGTAAAAACTACAAATTAGGGTTTTATTTGTTTGTTTGGTTTTTTTTTTCCCCCTCTGGAGAGTTACTTGTTAAACATGTATCAGCACACCACTGGCTAGATAAGAACTAAGGAACCAGGTTATGGGGTTCCTAAAGGCAGAGAGAAGACCTGTGCTTAAAGCACTGGAGAAAGGGATCCCATGAGGGCAGTGATGCCAGGCCAGTGGGTTTTAAGGAGTAGGCTCTGACAAAGGATGCAGCCCATATTGACAGTGGGGAAGAGGATCAGGCCCCAGAGGCCATGTAGGAGAGGCTGAGTTTTGGGTTTGGTTTGGGGAGGAGGTGCTGGGTCAGAGAGACATCCTGGAGGATCATGACTGATGGCCTAGAGCAGATGGCTGGTGACCTTCTGAGAAAAAGAGAGGAATGTCTGTGAGCTCCATAAGATCTCAGACCTTGCCTTATTCATGCTGGATCCCTGATGCCTAAAACCATGCATAGTACAAAGTAGGCTCTTGAAGAGTTTATAGAATAATTAAATCAATGATTAACCAGATGAGTGATACTGATGAAGCTGAGATGACTAGGAGAACCATACACATCTTCTAACTTTACTGTGTAATTCTGGATAAAACAAATGTCTAAAGGTTCCCAAATAAATTGCTGCAAGGTCAGAATTCATTCAAGTGCTCAGAAGAGAGGCAGAGGGCTTGGTTGAAACAGCCTGAAACTTGGAATCTGAATGCTTGAGTCAGAGGCCTGGCCCCTCCTGGGCTGGGCATGTATGTGTCTTGGGAGCAAGTCCCTTCCCTTCGCTGGGCTTCCTTCTTCTCAGTCATAAAATGGAGAGGAAATCAATCAGGATTGAAGTTATGCAGGTTCCTTCCCCAGGAAGGCTCTGCTCCACAAGGGTGTGTGGCATCCATCACTGGCCCAGCAGACTGCAAGGAGGGAGGAGCATGAGGGGTGGTGAGAGCCTTTGCCTTGGACCAGTCCCAAAGGCTCCATTATCCCTCCTTGGTTGTTTTTAGTGCTTAATTGCCTCTGGTTTTAAAACTGCTTTCCCCAAAGCCACATTTAGTGGGTAATCAATATGGAAAACCACAAGTGAACTGCACTCAAAAAGCCTAATCCCTGTGGCTCCCCCTTGAAAGGAAAAAAAAATATTCAATAAGCACTTACCAGAGCACCCATTAATAGTCGTAGCCTCACAACAACCTGATGAGGTAAGCTTTATTGTCCCCACTTTACAAAGGAGGAAATAATTACTTGTTACTTATTAAACATACACTACTTGCTAGGTGCTATTCTAATCACTTGCAATGGGTTATCACAGTTATGCCTCCCAACAATCCTACCAGATAGGGACTATCATTAACCCTATTTTTAGAAATTAGAGATGTTGTTTTTGCCTCACGTGACAGAGCCTGTGTCAGAGACTCAATATGAACCCAAATCTGATGATTCCAGAGTACAACCCTTAACTGCTATGCAATGTTGTCTCATTCTTTCATTCAGCCAGTTAGCCATCAAGTATTTAGCAAAGGCTGGCTATGGGCAGGGCTTTGTGCAAGATCCTGAGACACAAGGTGAGTGAAAACCAGACATGGACCCGTCCTTATGTCTTATGTACGGAAGACAGGTATTAAGTAAATTACTCATTAGTTAATTTAAATTTGCAACTGTAGGTGCTGCGAAGTCTATGAAAGCCTAAAATAGGGGATCTGAACTGGTCAGAGAAGTGAAGGAAGACTTCCCTGGGAAGGCTGATTGAGTTCAGATGAGAAAAATGAGTTGGCATTAGCTATGTGAAAGGGCAGGGAAAAGTATTCTAGACATAGGAGACAGCATGTGCAAATGCCCTGTGCCGGGGGGGGGGATGGCAAATCTAGGGCTGGGGGAACTTGATGGGGTAGAGTTTGAGAAGTGAGCTGTGGCCAACCACATAAAGCTTTGAATATTATTCTAAGAGCCATATAAAGTCATGAAGAGTTTTAAGTAGGGGATGACATGATCAGATTTGCATTTTGCAAAGAGTAGCTAGGTGAAAGGGCAATGTGAAGAATGAATTCCACGGGGCAAGAATGGATGAGAAGAGACTGGATGGGGAGTAATGGTAATACAGGGTTGGAGCAGGGCAGTGGTAGCAGGTGGAGGAGAGAAAAATGGGTGGATTTGAGAAATAAGTAAGGATGACAACTGGCAGGGCTCCTCATGGATCAATTTGGATGCAGGAGGTGTGATGTTTTCCTTCTGACACCAATTTGTGTGGAGTTTTTCACACACCAACAATCAATTCTCCATTTCACCAGCACCAACTGGCTGGCCCACAATTCAGTTCAGTTCTGACACTAACTACTACCTGGAGCGGATGTCAGACTCTACAGTTTAAGGGCTCAGTCCCAGAAGTCAGCCCTCACCACAGACCCAGCCATAAGTCCCAGGCCACGTGCACTTCTGACTGCCTTGGCTACAAATTCATGAGTCCCCATGACCTCCCCCCTCAGGTTCAATAATTTGCTAGAATGACGTGCAGAATTCAGGAAAGCACTTAACTATTCTTGGGCTTATTATAAAGGATACAACTCAGGAACATCCAAGTGGAAGAGATGCATAGGGTAAGGTATGGGGAGTGGGAGCATGGGCAGGGGGGCACAGAGCTTCCATGCCTCTCTGGGCCACCCTCCCAGCATCTAGATGTGTTCACCAACCCACCCAATCCTTAGGGGTTTTATGGAAGTTTCATCATGTAGGCTGATTAAGTCTACGTGATGATTAACATCGGCCACTGGTGACTGGACTCAATCTCCAGCCCCTCTCCCCTCCCTGGAAGTGTCGGGGGCAGGGGGGCCAGGAGTGCTGAAAGTTCCAACCCTCTAAGCATAGCTTAGTCTTTCTGGCCACCAGCCCCCATCCTGAAGCTACCTAAGCAGAGCCTCCTACCTCCCAGGTCATCTGAGATTCTGAGGGTTTTAGGAGCTTGGTGCCAAGAACCTGGAACAAAGACCAAAGATAGATAGATAGATAGATAGATAGATAGATAGATAGATAGATAGATAGATAGATAAAACCACAGCAGGTGAGGGAGACATCAAGGTGGACTTCAAGGCCAGTATCTCACCTTGGGCTCTTGGGCTCAGCCTTGGGCTACTGGCTCTCCCAGTGCCTGCCTGGCCCCAGGTCCCTGGATGGGACCCGGGGTCTCTTCCTCTTCCCTTCTCTTCTCTCTCCAGGAGATTGTGACTGCTTTGAGCTGTGGCAAGAACATCGTGCCTGTCATTGATGGCTTCGAGTGGCCAGAGCCCCAGGCCCTGCCTGAGGACATGCAGGCTGTGCTCAGCTTCAACGGCATCAAGTGAGGAGGGGTGGGGTGGGTTACGCATGCCCCCAGTGGCAGTTCCCTCTGCCCAGCCTGCTGACCCACCGCCCTCTGTGCCCACAGGTGGTCCCATGAGTACCAGGAGGCCACCATTGAGAAGATCATCCGCTTCCTGCAGGGCCGCTCCTCCCGGGACTCGTCTGCAGGCTCCGACACCAGTCTGGAGGGTGCTGTACCCCTGGGCCCAACTTAACCAGTCCCTAGTTCCCAAGCCCTGCCATGACCCCCATTTCCATCATCCTCCCCACCCCCCAATGGAACAACTCAGACTGTCCTCCCTGGGCTGAGACAGCCTGGGCTTTTCTCAGGAAATGGCTCTCTATCTCCTCACCCTCATGGTCCACCTCAAACCCAGCTTCCTCTGGAAAGGGAAGGGAAGCCAGGCATTGGGGGTGCTAAGACCTCCCTAGGCCCTGCCACCAGGTCCTGTCTCTGTTATGGATCACTGCTCAGTTCTGGAGACCCTGGAGACTGAGGGTTTGCTGCACACTACGCTTCTCCTGCCCTGACAGCAGCCAGCTTGAGTAGAGTGAAGGTAGGCAGCCTCAGACAGGCATTAATACAGTGCCCAACGCTCTCCGCCCCGCAAGGGCCTGGGCCTGGGAGCCAGCCAGGGATGAGTCCAGCCATGGCTCTCCACCCAGACAGCTCCTGGCCCCTGGGCTCACCACTTCTTTGCACCCCGTGGCCTTGCCCTATAACCACTCAGTGTCCTTAGCTGGCCTGGCCCCTCTCCCAGCCTTCCTGACGTGTGGCCTCCTTCGCCACACCTGGGTCAGGGCCAGGCTGAGCCAGCCTGTACTGGTCTCACTGGTCTGCAGCTGCGGCCTACACTCACTGGTACATGGGAGTCCCCTGTTTGGGTCTGAGCAGGGGAGGCCATGTCTCAAAGGGCAGCTAGCCCCCTTACCTATGCCTTGGTGCTGTGCCCTGGGCCTCTGCCTGGTCCAGCTGCCTTCCCCAGCCCCTCACCCACCCAAGGCTGCCCACCCACTTGCTCAGGGGGAGGTGGGGCAAGGCAGCGCCCTGTGGCATCAGCAGTAGCCTGGGCAGAACTGTAGCTCCCTGGGAAGAGGCAAGACCCTGCAGCAGGGCAAGGGGGTGCATTCAGATCATCTGGGAATTTTGTTAAAATTCCATTCAGGAGACTGGGGTGGGGCCTGAGCTTATGCAGTTCTCACCAACTCTCAGGTGGGTAGCAAGGCTGTAAAACACAAATGTCACACAAATCTTTGCCATTTCCCTGACACTCCATGGTCTCTAATCATCAGAGCAACCTTACCTGGTATCATCTCCATTTTAGAGAAGGAAATGAATGATGTGCCCAGTTTCCCAAGTCATGAGTGTCAGCCCCAGGATGCAGACCTGGCCTCCTGCTGCTCAGCCCACTGCTGTTGGGACTGCTCTCCTAAGAATCATCCTGGGCAGGACTGTTGAGCCACAGACGGCTGGTTTCTCCCTTGCCCCAAAGAATCTAGCTGTGGGGGACAGGTTTTTATAACAGAAGGCTGACCCAGAGGCTATACAGAAATAACCGAGCAGGAGTCCCTTGGGTGCTTCCTCCCCCAGGGTTGTATCCTCCCTCCAATAAATCCAGATTCCAGCTAGTGGGATCAGCTGGGACCTGCCCTGCCTATCCCCTCCTGAGGGCAGTGGGTTCACACCTAAAGGCTGGCTCAGCTCCCAAGCCACCTCCTGAAGGTACTGGCCAGGCCACAGGCCACTCTGAGTTCTTGAGCCACATCGTCAGGCTTCGGATTCCTTCCTTCCAGTCCCCTCCCTGCCAAAAATACTGTCTTCAGCTGGTCCTTTGCATTTGACTCTCCCTCCTTGCCACATGAATGCCCACCAATGCCAGGCCCTGAATAGCATGGTAACTGAGGCAGACTGAATGTTGCCCTCAAGAAGCAGAACCAGTAATAATACAGTTTGATGAGTCTCCTCCAGGAGAAGCTTCCTGTCTTTTTTGTCCCCAGTCCCACTCCCTTCTGAGCTCTCTTGAGCAGTACTCAGAGAAGTTTCCCAGCACTGTTTTTCTGTTCGGTACAGCCCCCATTGCTGCCTGTCTCCTGCCTCTCTGAGGAACGACTGCCCAGACTCCAGGCCCCACCAGAGCTGCTGAAGTGATGACCCTCCCCCAGCCAGGCCAGCGTGTTCAGGGGCCGGCATCCCCCACCGTGACAAACACTGCCCAGATTGAGGCCCAGGCGGGCACCTTGGCCCTCACCTTTCATCTAGACTTGACCCCACAGGGTTAGTCCTGAGATTTTGAGAAATAGCCTTTTCCCCTGCAGCCTGCTCTGACACGGGTCTTCAGGGGCAGAGTTTTCTGCTTGGCTGGGCCCTAGCTACTGCCCCCAGGTCAGGGCTGAGTCAGCCTCACCCCACCCCTCTCTGGACGAAGAACTGCTCAGGAGCATTCAAAAGTCAAAAGTCCAGCTCCAACTCATTCATCCTCCCCCAAGGTCCATGAATAGAGGCCTCTCATTCTAGAATGTATGAGGGAGGAAGGATCTTAGAACATTATTCAATCTAGTGTTTCCTAACTTGTCCAACCATGATTAATTAGGGGATGTCACTGAACTACCACCTTGCTTAATGCCAAATATGAATGAGCTAGAGGCCTTGCCCAGAGTACAGCCCAGACCCTCTTCTTGCTTTGATCTCCCAATGACAGGGGACAGTGAGATAGGAATCTGGACACAGGCCCAGGCTACAGAAGGCCACAACTGACCCTGGTTTGCTCTGGGCCTCCCCCATTTTACCTGCGTGATTTCTAGCCAGGAAACCGGCTGGTAAGGCAGGTGAGAGAGAATGAGGGTAGAAATACTGGCAGGGGGTCATGCCCTGTGGCCAATTCTGTTTTGAAGTGCCAAGTACCATCTGATTTGCTTAGGGGCTTATGGCCTTCATCAAAGTCAGTGCCTTAATACTGAATCCTATTCTGCCTTTCAGCTTTAGGTCCAGGCTTTCCTAATGCCCTAGAAATGGGCCCCTCATTTTCTGGAGGGTCAGGCCCATTTCCGGGTTCCTGCTGACCTACAGATAAACAAGGGAGAGTGTCAGCACATGGCCCTGCTGAAATGCCCAGCAATGGGGGAGGTGCTGGAGGGCTGAGTGGTAACAAAAATTGATTCTGCTTGGGCTGGTGTAGCCAGGAAGACCAGTACAGGTGCCTTCAGGGAGTGGATCTCTGACACTGAGGAACAAGTGGTCAGGTCTCTGCCCGGAGTCTCTCTGCTGGCCTGATGCAAGCCTGGCAGCCCTCCACCTCCCAGCAGCTCAGAAGAGAATGGTCAGTCAGGAGGAGGTCTGGGCTGGCCATGTCCAGTACCAATCCCATGGCTGCTCAGGGGCTCCTGTCCATTCCAGCAGCTACTGCTGTCTGACCTCTGGTGGGCAAACTGTGAACAGGAAAACAGAGGGCCCCACAGCCCAATGCCTTGGGGCCCAGAAGGTTCACTTCAGGGTGATTATAATTATTGTTTGGCACTGCTAAGCCCAAGAGATTGATTCCCACCCTCAGACAGTGCACTCTCCCTCCAGGGGGCAGCAAGCCACTCCCACAACCCTCCCTCCCTACAAAGCCAGCACTGACCGAGCACCATATTCATCACTAAGGAGTGACTGGTGGCTGCTCGTGGTAAACTGAGCACTGTGAGCTGTGCAGTTTCGGTTGGAAGCAGAGGGGCCAGCCCTCATGCTTCAACTGGTCCCTGAAGTGTCACCTCCATCAGGACCTTTCCTCTCCCCTGGAGGGTTCTATGTGCCTGATGGCCTACAGGGTAAACAGATCCCTGTTCCAAATGGCTCCCACACTGCCTGCCCTGGAGTGGGTCTGTCTGGGTTACAATTCCAGATCCTAGAGTCATAGGCTGGCATAGCTGTGGATGAGGTGGGGGCCTTGGTCGAGCTTGACCACACTGCCCTTTGCAGGGTGCTGCTGGTGCTGCTGAAGGCTGGGATCCAGAGGCAATACTTCCAGTTGGTTAGTGCTCACGTTGCTCCTCTTGCCCTTTGTCCTCTGGTCCAGGCAGATCAGGGACTCTGGGGAAACTGCTGGAATTCAGGGCAATGATTAGTCTTTTCCAGTATCCTGTGAGAGACCAGAGAGAAGGTTCAGATTTGACAGGTGGGGACCTTCAAATCCTGGAGAAGTGACGCAGGCTTTATTCAGTGGGCGGGTCCAGGTATACCCCTCCCCAGGCTGAGAGGTGGGAGACCATGTCCAGAAACAGAGGGCTCTGGCAAATGATTCTTGAGGCTATCATCAGGGGAAGAACTAGGTCAGGTGAGCCTGTGGCCCAGCCACGCCTGGCCAAGGAAGCTCTCCAGGCTTCCATTTAGCACATTTCTGCGAGCCACAGTTCCATCTGTAAAATGGGGGAAACTGGGTGCAAGAATGTAGCTTTTCCAGGAGGCACTGTGAGCCTGACCCTTCCCCTACCAGCCCTCTGCCTTGTCCCTGGGGAATGGCTCCCAGAGGATTAGGTGACCATCTGCTAAGGGAGAGTCAGGCTGAGACTGACATACCCACAGGGGAAGAGCTCCAGGAATGAGGATGCTATTTCTGGTTGGGAGGAGGCGGAGGAGGACACCTTTAGGATAAAGAGCTCCACTCTGAACACAGGTCAGAGCCCTGCATTACCCAATCAGAATGGCCGGGATGAAGAGGAGGCCAGCTCCCAGGAGGAAGGGGAACCCTTTCATGAAGTTCAGGGTGGCTGGGTAGAGCGAGTTGAAGATGCTGGAGGCCATCAGCATGGCCAAGCCATTCACACAGGCCAGAGCAGAAAAGAGAGCACCTGTGAAGAAATAAATATCACTCTGGAATCGGAAAGACCTAAGTGCAAACCTCGGCACCACCACCACGCAGCTGTGTGACCTGGGGCAAGTCATTTAACCTCTCTGAGTCTCACCTTCCTCACCTATAAATCCTGCATCATGATAAGACTCCAATGAAGGCATGCATAGGAAGCACCTGGCACACAGGGGCTACTAAACAAATGGCTGTTATTATACATATAAAAGTACATGTGATGTCTTCTAGCAAAAGCCTGATAAAAATGCTTTTGGATCTGTTGGTAACATTAAATTTGCATGTAAAGCGCCCATCATGGGGCCTAGCCCCCTGGAGGCAGCCAGTTAGTAAGGGCTGTTCTTTTCTCCTGTTCCCCTTGGCATGCATCTCTGGGCACAGTGAAGGTGCTAGAAAAAAACTTAATGAGTGAATAAACGAAGTCACATGGGTTCTGGGGACAACAGAACCCATGGTGGGCTATATATGGCACCAGAGTTTCTGCCATCACCAGATCCTCCTTCCAGGGCAGGCGGGGAAAAGTGGATGAGCCAGATGTTTCAGACTGAGACCTAAAGACCTAGAAGCCTGAGAAGCTATTCTTTATAGATATGCCAGCAGAACCCGAATTTTGCAAAGTGAGCAACAACCCAACAGAAGTTGAGATTAAACTGCCAGATGCCAGAGCTGGAAGGGCCTGTAGATGTCATCAAGAGCAATCCACACGTATTACATATGAGGAAACAGGCCCAGAGAGGGAAAGGGACCTGTCCAAGATCACATAGCCAGGAGGGTGATGGGGCCAGAACTAAAACCCAGATCCCAAGACCTGCTGCTCTTGAAAACAGACCCAGGTGTGCATCCCAGCTCCACCACTGACTGATGACCTTGGGTGAGTCAGTTTAATCCTCTGCTTCATCTGCCATGCAGAGACAATGAAATCTACATCACAAAGTTGTTCGCCTCCTCTGAGCTTGTATGCTCTGACCCCAGGGAAGCAGGGAACTCTGGCATTGTGACATTTATTTTACAGATGGAAAAGCTGGGGTCTGGAAAGAGTAAATCCTCTGCTTGGCTGATCCAAAAGGACATAATCGTGCACGTGACTGCAAATTCCAAGGCACTGTGGTCCTCTGCCAGCCCTAGGCACTGTGACAGCAACGTAGTTGCCTTGGCTACTTACTTCTCTAGGGTGGAAGGGAGGAAGGAGAGCTGCCTCCCGGCCCACAGCTGCCCTCTGCCCAGTTCGGGCAATACTGGGCATGAGGAACTAGACAAGGGCTAACCCTGAAACTCACCCTGCTCTGACTTGCTCACCAGCTTGGAGAGCTTGGCCCGGATGACAGGTGTGATAACCAATGACAGGAAGAGGAGCCCATACCCTGTGGAGAAAGAAACAATCATCAAGAAAATGGGGTTGTGAAGATGGATGCCCAAGTGAGAGGTAGCAGAGCTCTGGTACCTATCCCATGAGGGACTCGGGTTAGACACAGGAAGAACTTCCTCAGCAGGGTAAAGAGACAATGACGGGACAGTAAGCACACAGTAAATGCAAGTTCCCTTCCCCTTGACATTTAGTTACTCACAGGCTACACTGTTTCCTTCATAACCATTTCTCTCCCTTGTGCAACTGTTGCCTCCTCAGGAAAACTGCAAACTGCTGGAGGACAGTGGAGCCTCCAAAGTGGGTTAGACAATGAGGGCCCTTAGGTGACAGCCCCCAAATCCCACTCTGCTGAGGCTCCCCAGAGCAATGACAGCATCTTCATCATCCCTGCACCCTCAAGGGCACTGAGCCCAGCACCTAGTCCATGGGAGATACCGTGGGCAGGAGAGAAAAGTACCTGGGTCCCCGCCAGTCACACCGTCTAGGCGAGCAGAAATCTCTTGATTACTGACTGGCTGACTGTAAACAAAATATTTTAGGGCTCTATTAAAATAAATCTGTTCCTTCAGAAAAGTTAACTTCCTCATTCCCAGCTGCCCTCTTCCACCAAAAAAAAAAAAAAAAGGAAGAGGGGAGGGGAGAAGAAGAACTAACCCAAGCAGGAGTCTGTTATCTGTGACCTGAGAAGACTGGCTTTTTTAAAAACCCAGAGAAGCTGACGAAGGATATTTGAGACAGGTCCTGTAATTCTTATCGGAGAAGCAAGTGTGAAGGCAATAATGGCGTGGACTTTGCTTAAGAACACCATGAATGCAGGCTGTGGGAGGCCAAGGAGCAAAGCAATTAGTGTATGAGCCATATTCTTGTCTTTGCTCTATCTTACCACCAACATTTATGGTTGATAATGTGAGTGAATGACCTTGGCTACTGAAGGTCTATATTTTCTATATGACAAAGATAGTATTTTTGTGAGGTTTCTTAGTTGTCTGTCCTCCAGTGCAGCCTAGGGACACAATGATGTTAAGACATAGGCATGAACTACGTTTGGGGGCAGCAGGTGGCTAGCCCCCATTTTTCACCCAGTAATTCTGAGACAAACTGTCCCTGAGCCCATACACTTTACCTGTGAACATGAGGGGTGTGATGGTAGCGAATGCAAAGACAACCATCCCCAGGATGTTGAAGGCCAGACCGATCTCAGCCACCCAGGTGTCATCCAGGCAGTACTGCAGAAGCCACAGGCCCAGCAGGCTGCTGAGGTATGGGAGTTGCTGAGCTGCAGAACCATAGCCGATCAGCCTAGAGTCCCAGCAGAGGGGTGTGCTCATCTCGTAGAGGGTCAGGATGTCCTGGGCCCCAATGTGCACAGTGATCACCACGAAGATGGCCAGTGAGTACAGGGCTAAATGCTTCCTGGACTTCTCTGGGGCCTGGGCCACGTAGAGCTGGACAATGGATCGGTGGTGACGGAGTGTGAAGAGCCGAGCAGGTGTTGGCTCCTTCACGGTCTCACCAAAGCAGAATGCTGCATAGAGGGTCATGGTTATCAGCAAGGCCAAGGCCAGCCAGAAGGGGTTGGCATATCCCTGCTCCTGGAGCCAGTGACCTCCAACAAGGCTCGCCAGCATCCCTGCCACCCCAATGCATGCTTCCAGCAGGGCCATTCGGATGGTACGGGTGCGGCTGCAGCTGACATCTGCCACGGAGGCAAAGCCAGCTGCCAGGAGGCCACTGAAATCTCCAAGGAGGGCACAAAGGATGCGGCCCAGAACAAAGTAGCCAACATGGAGCTGCAGGTGTACCACGAAGATGGACACCAGGTTATTGAGCAGCAGGCCAAACGAGGCCAGCACTAGCAGCGGACGGCGGCCCACACAGTCACTCCAGGCGCCCAACAGAGTGGATGAGAACAGTCCCACCAGGAAGCCGCCCACGTTCATGTAGAGGGTCCAGTGAGAGGTAAGAGTCTCCACTTCCTGTGGGGACAAAAGTCTTATTACTGGGGTGCTGTTCCTCACTCTAGGCTGCTCACTCCCCATACCATCACCATCCTGGGAGATGCAGGTATGAGGACTTTCTTGGGAGCCTAAATTGCAGAGACAATTTTAGTAGAACTCTTAAAAACTGACACTGGAGGTGGGTATGGGAAATGGACAAGATCCCGTCCCTTACTTTTACCACTGTGAATGAAAAATGTTACCTGCCATACCAGCAAAGGATGCTGTGGCCATCAAGCCATCAGCCATTACCACCGCCCCTGAGGTGAGCCCCGAGGGAACTCAGGATGGAGACAAAAGGACTGCTCACTGCCAAGCCCTCAGCCACTGCAGCCACCCCCAACAATGCACCCTGGGAGAGGGCTCAGGATGGGAAAGAACAGGATACTGGCCCAAGAGAGCTAAGGTGTATATCAAAGGAATGTTTTCAATGAGCCCAGCCTCTTGCATCACCCCATACAGAGAAAAGGGCTGTTCATTAACTTGAGATGTGTGGTTTTCTTTAATTAACAGTAATCATTCCACGTTCCCACTACCTGGTTTTTGTTGCAAAACTCATATATCCTAGGTTCTCCCTTATCTCTTGGGAACACAGTCCCTCAGAGCTATTCTGAAAGGCTGCCTCTCCTGCTTGAGTCCTCAGAAAGTCAGCCAAATAAAACGCAGTTCTCAACTTTTAGGCTGTACTTTTTTTTTTTTCCTTCAGTCAATACTCCCTTTGGTTAACCCTGCTTCCTCAGGCTCCAGCTTTGCTCCGGCCCCGCCCACCACCCAATATCCAGAACCCCCTGGTCTGCCCCCGACCTTCATGCAGGCCCCACCACCTCAGCTGCCCCCACGCTGTAGCCCAGGGCCCGCCGCCGCCACGTCGCCCCCTTCTCCAGGCCGCCGCTACCTGCGCGGTGGGATCCACTGTGTGGTTGCTGCAGCTGCCCCTCTCGCGGGTGCCGTTGTAGCCAAGGTCGGCACTGAAGCGGTGCCGCAGGTACTGCGTGGTGACCGGGTCCTGCAGGACTAAGGCGAAGTTGGCAAAGAAGACGAGCGGCTCCACGCAGCAGCGGCCCAGCACGGACCCAGAGAGCCAAGCGCGGGGCTCGCCGCGGGAGTCCGCGCGTCCCTCCATGCTTGTGCACTTCTGGGCTGGCGCAAGGCGACGGCTTGGCTTTCTGCGCCTGCGCCCAGCGTCTCCCTTTTTTTTTTTTTTTTAAGTCTGGTGGGGCGGGGCCAGAGGCTCTGGGCGCCCCTCACTCTTGGGCTCGCAGTCTCCGGGCTGGGGAGAGACTATGAGGGGCCCTGTGCCGCTGGCTCACAAAGTGATCTCACCTGCAAACCGTGCAAGGCTATCGCCCTGCACTCTTTCCCAGGCCCAGAAACGCCCATAACCGTAATATCAATAATTAACATTCATCGATCGCTTATTATGTGCTGGGCACTGTATTCTCTAGATATGTTAATCTCCCTACAACTCTATAGGCTAGCAAATATTAATGTTCCCAATTTATCCAAGAAGAAACAAGGAGCTCGAGAACTCAAGGCTATGACTTCTGTTGTCTGTGTTAATGTTTTGCTCCATTAAGAGGGCGACTCAGTGGATACCGGTGCAGCCTCCAGCTCTACTGCCTCAGTTCGATTGCCAAGGCTCTGCTACTGTCTTGGACATGCCACTTACCTCTTTGTACCTCAGTTTCTTCATCTTTAAAATGGTGGTGCTAATAGAACCTGCCTCAAAGAGTTACTGTGGGAGAACAGTATCTGGCATATTTTAAGTGCTATTATTGTTACTAATAGGCTGTCACTAGCTCCACTCCTGCTCTAGGATCTTTTTCTGGGAGGCTAGACTTGTTTCTGGGGCTGGGGCCTGGCTCTGCAGTGCCCTTGGAGGAGCAGAGGAGGAAGAGGAGATGATGGAGGGCCTGGGAGGCCCTTGGTTGTGACCCTATGCTCCTGGGTGCTCCTACGGTAGAAATCGGGGCAGAAGTCAATCAGATCTCCTTTCTGGTTTTATTGCCTGTAAAAGGGAATAGTATTACTTGCCTTTCTCCTTTATCAGTGCATTTATCGAGTGTCACTTGCATGTCAGGGACCATGCCTAGGGGAGTCTCTGGGAACAAGCAGTGTGAAAAATAATGTTGCCTGCCATTCCAGTTCTACAAGAATCAGAGGGTCAAGCCATTAGCCCCTGCAGTCGCCCGCCACCCACCTACCAACAGTGCGCCTGAGGGAAATTCTGTGCTTTGGACACTGCCCTTAGATAGATAAGATACACATCTAAGGAAAAGTTTCAGTGACCGCAGATTCTTGTATCTTCCCATACATAGAAAAGTACTCAAATCATTAAATTCTGATGTCTGTTCTTTGTGATTAGCAGTAATCTTTTTATGTTCGACTGAGTGTTTTTTTCCCAATGGGTGGGCAAATTAGGTGGGTAATGGCTTAATCCTTGTAGAACTGGAGTGGCAGGAAGCTTTTTTTTTTTCTTTACACTGCTGTGTTTCTAGAGCTCTCCACCCCCCACCCCCCAGCATGTCCCGGACATACAAATAAATTCATATATATCTTGGCTACACTCAGGTCACTGTTCTGCTCAAAACCATCCAGTTTACTGTGCCTTCCATTTCATTCAGTGAAACCCAAGTTATTACGAGGGCCCTAAGGCCACTTTCCCTCTCTGTATCGAGATGTTCTCTATAAGATCATTGACAATTGGGGGAAAAAAACTGTAGACAACCTGCTTGTCCAACAGCAGGGAAATGCTTGCATAAATTACAACAGATCCACTCAATGGATATTAGCCATTAAAATGATATATTCAAAGAGATCACGATAATATAGAAAACTGCTTGTGTCATCATTTTTATGTGATTAAAAACCGGAGGACTTTTTGTTTCTATGGTGTCATAGGTGTAGAAGAGAACTGCATTGAAAAAGTCTGGAAGACGCTGCACCAAAATATTAACAGAGATTCTCTCTGGGTTGGGATGGGGCTGGGGGGAGGTAAGATTTTCTTTTCTTTTTTCTCTTTTTAAAATATTTTCAACTCTTCTAACATAAGCATGTATTTTAGTTGTGGAAACTACAATATTTTTTAAAAATCTGGTGATGTTCCTTTACTTTAAACCTACTCCAGCTCAGTTGCCAGAGATCAAGTTCATGCCCCATGGTTTTCTGGAGACATCAGGAGGAGCTGACTTTCACTGAACCAGGCACTGTGTGAGGGCATTACACATTATCTTATTCAATCCTCACCACAACCTTATGAGGTAGGTACTTTTTTTTTTTTAACAGATGGCATATCTATGGCTTAGAGAGATGCAGGAAAAAATCCTTCCCACTCTGGGAATAGATTTTCTTTTCCTTATACCCATTCCAGTGTTTTCTGGATCCCAAGCCTTAGCATATTTTAAGCCTTTTGCTATGAATATCCTTCCCACCTTGCTTGGTCCATTCTACTCCTATTCATCATTCAAGATCTACCTCTGCACCACACTTCTAGGCAGAATTAGTCATTGCCTTGTATGTGCTTCCATAATACTGTATTCATAAGTTTAATCCTGGTTTTATACTTCACCTGGTTATAAATATGTGTTCACAAGTTTGTCAGCTCTCAATCTCTACCTACATCCTGCTTCCAGACTTGAAGGCACAGATATTGTTTAATTCATTTCTGCAGCTCCTAGCAATGGGCCTGGCAGGCAGTAAGATGAAATGTTAAATAGGTTTGGTGGCATGCACCAACTCCAGTCAATTGATTGCAGCTGCCGGGATTGCTACGTGGAGATGGGCTGTTTCTCTGGCTCGGTGAGAAGTCCTGTGATCCATTAGTTACACCTGTCATGGCCTCAGGAATGAGAAGTATCAGCACTAATGATGGTGCTGTCCAGCCCTGGACTAAGTGCTCAGTAAGCCGGTGCTTCCTTCCTACAAGTGGCCAAGCACAGCGTCTGGAGAGCTGTTCCTGTTTTTAGATATCATAGGGAAGGGAGGAAAGAGGATGAGGGTAAAGACGTTTCCCTCTTCGAGTGGTTGCTTCTCACGTGTCAGTTCTGAGTGTGACTGTGCCCAGGTGCCATATTGGTGGCTGCCGTTGAACTAAGCTTGAAGATGGGGAGGGAGTTTAACCAGAAAGAGTGAGGCTGTCCCAGGTGAGGGGATCAACTGAGCCTTGGACGAAAATGCTCTTCAGAAACCAGAGAAGTGCAGGGCTAGAGGCACAGCCCCCAGCCACTTACCCCACGTGGGGAGCTTCCCCAAACCACTTCCTGTCTTGGGGCTCCTGCCCTTGGTCTCATTATAAACACATCGTTCTTGACAGAGCCTTGTCATCTTTGCATCCCATCACCCATTCACTTAGCATCTACTACTTGCCAGGCTCATTGTCAGGTGCTGGGGTTACTGACAAGTCTTTACACAATCCCTTCCCTCAGGGAGCTCCCAGGCCAGTGGGAGACAGAACCACAGATTCCAAATTACAATAATAAAAGGATGTGGTTGTACCAACCAGTTCAAAGAGTGTTCTCACAAGGAAGTCAAAAAAGGATTCACAGCAGAGGAGCTGAATTTTGAAGCATGGGATGGTGAAAAAGAGTCACCAGGCAAGCAGAGGAAATAGAGAAGGGCTTTCTGTGCTGTGGAAAGGCAGGTCCATGGAATTACCCTGTGAATAGCACGGTTAAACAGCATTATGTTGTGTGTGTTAAAATGTGTTAATTTGTTCAAAGTAAATGTTTTAAATATACTATAAAAACCTGTCTTGGCAAGGGTTCATTTTTATTTTCCCTGTATTCTCAGATAACGTAAGTGACTCAGGCCTCTTGACCTCTGGGACGCCCTGCAGGAGTTCCTCATGGCTGACACAGTTTGGGGGTGACCATGAGGGTAATGTCTAGGGGTTCTAAAGGAAGGACACCCCCCATCAGTTCCAGTGTCCTGGAGCACATAGCTTTTCTCAGTGCATCAGAAAACGAACTCAAGCAAGACTAGGGTACCAACCAGGAGGCTGTTCACAATGTCTGGCCACATCGCTCTCCTAGGGCTGCCCATTCCCAGGACCACAGAAACGGGCGATGGAAGGACTGATCAGAATGGTGCTGCTGAGCCAGGATTCAGAGCCAAAGAAAGGAGGATGGTTGCAGGGGCAGGGGTTGGTGGGAGGGTGTTTCCTCTGTGAACAAGGGAAGCCACCTCTGAGAACTGCTCTCTAAGGACGAAAGTGCCTGTGGACTGTCAGCCAGGCTCCCTCTCCCTGTCCTCCATGGTGTTCATATACCCTCTTTTCCTAGGATGACCATGGAAACACGTGGTTTTTTTTTAGATGTGTCAATAGCGCTGATTAAGCAATCATTGGCTTCCGTTTAGGGAACTGCTATGCTGGCCATTAACCAGACATGATCTCTTGTCCTCATTACAACTCAGAGAGAAATAGTGTTGTTCTTGTTTCATAAATGAGGACGTTGGGAGGTTGTGTGATTTGCCCAAAGACACACAGAGTAGCAGAGCCGATATTTGACTTGGTGTCTGTCTGACTCCAAAGTCTCCAGTATTCTGCTCCCTCTAGTTCACAGACACAAAGCCTGTGGGCTGGATGTGGCCCACAGTTGTGCTTTGTTTGATTCACATGGTGTTGTCAAAAAAATTATTTGATTCAAATAGTATATTGTAAATTTTGAATTAGTTGCCAACATTTAACAACTGGAAGATTCACATGAAAGTCCAGATTTTTGGATTCTCTTAAAAATTCATAATTGTGGCAACATTCACACAAGCCTATTAGGCTGGGCTTGTAGGCCGGCAAGTTTGCAGCCCCTTAACTGGGCTTGGCCGTGGTACAGGAATAGGATCCCAAAGTTTCTTCCTTCCTTCCTTCTTCTTTTAGACTTTTTTTTTTAATGGAGGTACTGTGGATTGAACCCAGGACCTCATGCATGCTAAGCATGCATTCTACCACTGAGCTATACCCTCCCCCCAGGATCCCAAAGTTTCTGTAAGTCCCATATTGATGCTTTCTGAACACAAAGCAGATGGAATCACTGGGACACCATGCCAAGCTGCTATTCCAGGGGTCTGAAAAACATTCTGTTTCCTCCCATACTTTGTTGATTTAATTAGCTGTAAGGCCACCTTAGCATCTAGCCCACCACAATCTGGTGTTGCTCTACCCCATAGCAAGGGGGAGAGAGTGTGAGGCCGGAGAAGTTGGCAGGAGCCAGGTGATACCTCTGAGAAGTTCAATTTGGATCTTACTGAGTTCGAGGTGTCCCTGTGACATCCTGGTGTGGGAGTGGTGTGCCTAGAGCAGTGTACCCAGAGCTCCAGAGGAAGGACAGGGCTGGACGTCATCTGCCTATGTGTGATAGAGCCTTGGGGGTGGACAGACCATCCTGAGAGGATGGGGCAAGTGACAAGGAGCCTGGGCAGGAGTCAGTGAGGAACACAACCGGTTCAGATGGACAGAGGAAGGAGTGGGCAGAGAAGAAGGAAGAGGGGAAGCAGAATAGAGCGTTGAAGCCAAGAGAAGAGAATTTCTGGCAAGATGGGTAACATGCTGGATACTAAAGAGAGGTCAAGGCAATCAGGGGTCAGTGCTGGGCACCCCAGAAGTTCCAGCAGGTGAGACAAGGGAAGGGAAGGGTAGTAATCAGACCACAATGGGTTAAGAAGGGATCAGCTGGATGTTTAATACCAAGGAATGAAGCAAAGGTGCCTCATGATAAGCTCATCCTTAGAGAATGTAATTAGCAAGATGTAACACATTCTGGGGGTGATTTTTGGCTCCTCTCTCAAAGGTGGGACTGAAGCATAGGAACAGACAGGCCTGAACTCAGAGACCAATGTAATCCCTGGAAGCAAATATGAAGCTGAAACCCAGTCAGGGAGAGGGCGAAAGCAGCCATCCCTACCCAGTAAGGTGATGACAGCATCAGACGCGTTCTCCCATTCTTCACAGCACAACTTGTCAAGGCAGCCAGCTGCACCCCACGGTCCAAGCGCTGACCCTTCATACTTACACTCCAGCACTGCTAGGCCCCCTGTCAGAGGCTAAGCTGGGACACGTTTGTAGCTCTACTGAACCAACACTTCAGGCTGTCCCACTGGCCTCCCTCATTTTTAGCTTTCTGATGCACTTATTTTGACATTTGATTTGTATGTGCCCTTGTTTTGTAAGACTGAGTGGGAAAAGGGAAAACACTGAGCTAACCCCAGTATGGTGTACTTCAGATAAAGATGGAGCGTCAGCAGGCACCTGAAAGCAATGGGTTTGGGCCATAGGTGAGTGCTCATTGCCCTGAGAGTGGGTGGCAGGTGTTCAGCACTGAAGGAAAAGGGCAAATTTAAAGAACACTTGTGACTCATACAATTCAACATTAAAAAACAAACAACCTGATTAAAAAATAGGCAGAAGCTCTGAATAGACATGTCCCCAAAGTAGACATACGAACAGCCAACATAAAAAGATACTCAGCATCATTAATCACCAGGGGAATGCAAATCAGCACCACAATGAGCTATCAGCTCACACCTGTCGGAATGGCTATTCTCGAAAAGACAAGCTGCTGCCACTAGCTGAGCCTCCTTTCCTCACCTCTCACCGTGTCCCTCTCCCTCTAGGGTCTCTCATAGTGTCTTTAGAGCATAATGAACAGACAGGTATAAACATGGAGTTTGTACATCCTCAGAGCGAATATGATGACCCCCCTCCTTTTTTTTTGAATGTGTTTCTAATCTCCTTTCAGATAAATATTTTATCTGTGGATTATGATTTCTCTTGTTTTCAAAACATACATTTGAATCTCTTTTTAAGTGTATATTTTCTTTCCTTTATTTCCATTTCCTCTGTTTTCAAAGTGTGGACTTGAATCACTTTCCATATATACTCTAAGTCTGTTCATTGAAAGGATGTCCCTCCACTGTGGATCCTAAAACAATTTCTGGAAAGGTGACAGGTGCAGAGAGATCCTGGGTATTCCCCATGAATGAAAGAAAACCTGTAAAAATTGATGTGAGCAGTGGTCCAGCTTCTGGAGAGTGGGATCTTCCCCACTCTTTACTATATGCATGTTTTTTTGGAAATTGAAAAAAATCATATCACAAAAAAAATTAATAAGGACAAAGAAATGCCGGTGACCCAAATGCAGCAAGAATAATAATAGTAGTTAATGGTTAATGAGTATTTACCATATGCCAAACACGGGAAGTAATCCTAATAAAACCTTACAAGGTGGTTATTAGGGTACTTGTTGATAGAAAGGGAGACTGAGGCTTTTAGGGACTGAGAAATTTATCAAAAGTCTTGTATAATTAAGGATCCAAGGCATTACTGGAACCCTATCTGTCTGCTTCCAAAGCTAGACTGCTCACTCCTGCCCTCTGCTGCCTCCTGAGTCTGCAGAACTGTTGGTGGGCAGCCAGCTCTTCAGAATCCTTTCTCAAGCAAAGAAGCGAGTTTTCAATTTCCTCCAGAAAATTTTCCAAAAGAGTCACGAAAACCCATCCACACCACAATCTCCTACGCAATCATCTACAGAAATCCCTGTTGAAAAATCAGCCTCATCAAGCTCTTGTTCCCAACCTTAAAATGAATTTCCCATCTCCTAGGTTAAGATGAGAGAATGAGAACTGGGTGATAAGAAATTAGCCTAGAAACTTTATTTTTATTGCTGCAACTGTTTAATTCATCTTTAACTTTTTATGACTATGAAAATGTTCAAATGCACACAAAATAGAGGAACGCAATATACTTATCACTTAGATTCAACAATTATCACAGTCTTGCTACAGACTTATCCATTTTTGCCCTTTGCCAAGGTATTTTAAAATATAAATTCTAGACATTATAGTTTCTCACTTCATCCCATATTTTACATCTCTAAAATATATAGACATCTCACATAAGCACAATGTTATTATCATACCTTAAAATATAACAATAATTCTGTGACATGATCTAGTACTGGGTATTCAATAACAGGTTTCCAAAAATACCTTTTAATGACTGATGTGTTTAAATTAGACTTCAAACAAGCCCACACAATGCATTTTAAGGGTTTGTTCTATCACTTATATCTCTTTTGTTCTAGAACAGCCTCTCCATTCTCCCATCGTCCCTCACATCTGCTTTCTTCCCCCATGCCACTGACTTGTTGCAAAAACAATGATTCAATGATTCCTCCCAAAATTATGAATAAAATACTGTATAAATTGAATAAAACTGAGTTGTATAAAATACTCATAAACATTTATTGAATAAATAGAAATTCTACAGCATTTCTGAGCTCTAGGGATGAACTCCACCATACAACATGCAAATCAATTTCTCAACTTTTGTATCTTTAACTTCAGCAGTATATAAGAAATAAGGCACTGCTTGTAGTGGGAAAATGCATCATATGAAGAGTCACCTGAAATAGGATAGGGGAGACATCCAGAAAATGGAGATCAAAGGGAAAGATGAAATTTGGTAATTTACTCACTCCAGGGTGAGAAGTATTGAATTGGGCAGACATGAGCATTCACTTCGCAGGCAGCATGAAAACATCAGTGGACAGCAGTCCTTGCCAGCAATTTGCTCACAGTCTTCATAAATAGCCTTACAGTCTCTACACATACACACACCCTTCATTCTCTTCCTCCCTTGGTGACCTCTGATGACACTTCCAGCCTCCAGAACCCTTAATGAATGGAATAGAAGTGCCGGCTGACTGGCACATGGACTCTGGTGCCTCTGGGAAGGTCTCTTTAAATTTTTCAAAGTTTGATTCCCTACTAGAAATGAACACATTGGTATTTAGAACTATGAGACAGTCCCTAATGGGTTTGGTTACTGTGGTATGTCTCTGAAAACCACACACAGTCTTGACAAAGTGGCATTTGGCTGCCCAAGGTTCTGCTGCCATGGCCAGGAGGGCTCTTTTTGAAGTCAAGATACCACCCTCACCACTAAATGACTTACCTGGTGGACAGGCCTTCCGTGCCCCACTTTTCCTCTCCTCCCCCTGATTCTAGCACCGCAAGAACCCTTCCCTGTCCCTACTGCCGCTCCGCCAGCCCAGGACCCTTCCCTCCTCAGGCTATTCCAAGTAACTCCTAACTTGTTTCATATATCCTAATTTTCATCTCCTTCCAAATCTTTGTCCACAGCAATATTCTGAAAATGCAAATCTTATTATGCTGCTTCCCTACTTAAAAAGCTTCCATGGTTCCCTTGGCCTGACATCTGAGGCTCTTTCTGATCCAGTGCCAGCCCCCTCACACTCAGCGCCCATTCCACACAAGACACTATGCTCACTTCCCATAAAGCCCTGGCACCTGCTACTGCCCTTGCCTAGAAAGCCCCTCTCCCATGCCCACCAGCCACCCCTACCTATTTCCTGGAGTAACTCCTTCCTACACATCCTTCTAAACTCACCTTGTATACCCCCTCCTCCAGGAAGCCCACTCTCCATCTGAAGCAGGCACTGCCACAGAGCCCTGTACTTGCCCCGACAGGGTATAAACTCTAAGTCATGTGTATTTCTGTATATAGCAGTGTCTGACATGCCAGGAATAATTGTTGGATGATTGAATAAGTGATATTTTAAGATAACATGACTTCTCTGCTCCAGGCTGAACAACCCTGCTTCTTCAATTACCCCTCCTTTGATAGGGTTTCCAGATTCCTCCCCATAGTGATCTTTCTTGTAGGAACAGATCACTCTGCAGGACGCCATGTGAGCATCACCTGGCTTGTCCCCACTACCTGGCCCCATTAATTAAACCATAACTGGCGGGGAAAGGGCACTCTTTCTGCCTTGCTGGCTCCTGCTGTGTTGTTCCTGGGAATCCCCAAGCTTTTGCCTCACACTCTGCTCCTGGGTCCACCATCTGGCCCTCGTGCAGGTGATTTTGGACCCATTTTTCAGGCCCATACAAGTATCCCTTACATGTGATGTCACCCTGTTAGATTCAACCAATCTGTGTCGCTTAGCATTCTCTAGTTGCAAGAGAAAGAAACAAATCCTGGCTGTCTTTTTGAAAAGGATTTGTTTAAAAGCTCTGGAAGGGTAACTGTCAGAATGCAAAGAATGCTGAACAGCCAGGTCACAATTAGGACAAGAAGCAGGGCAGTTCTGGGAATCCAGGCAGCAGGAACCATCAGACACACTTTATAGGACACTGATACCAGGATAAAGCAGCTGCAACCCTATTCTATCACTTTCAAGATTCTGGTTCCCAAGAAACAGAGAAGCTGGCTGGCCTGGCTAGGTCACACGCCCACCCCTTGGTGTGGGGAAGGCATCTTGATTCTCCCAAGGCTGCACACAGTGGGGTATACAGGGCAATATGCTCTTATCAGAAGGTGAGTTGATTGTTAATCAGGAGAAAGCACTTATCTCCATGAAGTTGTAACTTGGACAGATTCTAGAGATATAGGAAGCCACATGGAGAAGATTAAGAGCAGTTTGAAAAGGTTAATCTTGGGTCCAGCTCCAGCAGGGTCCACTCAAGGCTCTCTTCTGAACAGTACAGCGCTGTGCAGGTGGTCCTGAAAGCAACCAGGCAGCCAGTGTGGCTCCAGGGCGCATGTCTGTCCAGAGCAGACCCCACCACATGACAGGCTAGGACTTCTGAAATGTGCAGGGGCTCAGTGACCACCACCCCACAGGTAACATCAGGGTCGGGCTTCAGCAGCAAGACTAGTTCCAATGGCCTGGGAGGTTCCCTGCTTTCTGGTGATTGGGAGCCTTAACTGCCTCCTTCTTCCTTTTCTCCTTGGGTCTTGCTCTTAATTGGCTTACTCTCTAGACCTGACCCTTGCTTGCTTCCTGGTGGCCATGTGCTATATGACAAGCCCTCTTGGTTCCATGGGGCTTTACACTGGCAAGAAAAGTACACACTGTTGAAATGTTAGCCTGGCAACACCTCACATGCCCTTCTACCAGGAACTTTCTTCTTAGCCACACATCCCATTTCCTGGGCTTCCTTGATCACAAGACAGCTCATCTCTCCTAGACTTGACTGCCAGCATTTTCTCTCCAGATCCCAGCAGCCTTTAGTCCACCACCTGCCATTTTCAACCCCCCTGTAATTGGCATTCCTATTCTCAAAGAGAAGAAGGAAGAGGAAGGGGGAAGGAGGAGGAAAAGGAGAGGATTATTGAGAGGACCTGACCACCAGTTGACATACGGAGCTCGACCAGGGCAATCAGAAGCTCCTCACCCCTCCCCTGTGCCTGGAATGTGAGTTCAGCTTGTCTTCCCCTGTAGAAATTTCCCTCCTCCTCTCCCCCTCCCAATCTTCCCTAAGGACATAGCCTTAAAACAGGCCGGTATTTTTGAGACCATCTGGATGGTGACTGAACCCAGATAAGGCCTCTAGATAAGTTTTAAAGATTCTGGCTAGTCAATGTGGAGATCTGCTCACCTTGCAGCTACCTAAAACAAGCCTGGGATGGAAGTTCCTGTGATTTTAAACCTGCCCCTGACCAATGTGGAGCGGCTGCCTCTTTGTTCAGTCTCTCCTTGCCCTCCATCTACAGGGGCCAGTTTGAAAACCAATGGAAGGAGAAGTTATGCATTAAACACTTAACAATATTATCACTTTGAGACCTGTGGACATTCCCATTTTACAGATGGGGCAGACTAAAGACCCTACAGTTAGTAGGAGGCAGGGACTTTAACAAGTGCGGGTTAGGGGCTGTGGGAGGCTCCTGGAAACATGGCTGCATCTGCTGAACTTGTCTTGGGCTGGAAATCCTACCATTCCTCTGAGACTGTAAAGCTGGGAATTTTCATTGAAACAGTCATTAATTATTCATTGACTAGACTGTTTTATCAATGTGTGTCTGTAGAAGAATATTTACAATAATGTCCCTAAATAAATGATTTTTACTTCCCTCCATCATGCAAACACTTGCGATCTGTAGGGAAGGATTTAATTTTTTAATTAAAGTTTTTCATTTAAGATCATTGTAGATTCACACACAGTTGTGAGAAATTTTCTATTTGTACATTCTCTTCAATTAGATTTTTCTTTTTATCTTTTGCCTACCTTCTAATTAGATTTTTTAATGTAGAGTTTTGAACATTCTTTTATATTAGTCCTTTGTTGGCTATTTGGTTTGCAAGTGATTTTTTTTTCTTAATCTTTTGCTTATCTTTCATCCTCTTAACAGGGTCTTTCACAGACCAAAGGTTTTTCATTTTGGCAAAGTCCAACTTAGCAATTTTTGCTTATATGGACTGTGTTTTTGGTGTCAGGTCAAAGAACTCTGCCTAGCCCTATATCCTGAAGATTTTGTCCTACTTTTTTCCTATAAATTGCATAGTTTTCATTTTCTTTTTTAGTCTATGATCCATTTTGAATTAATTTTTGTACAAGATGTGAGGTTTACTTTTTTTTGTCTGTTTGTTTTGTTTTTTCAGCTTGTGGATATCCAATTACTCCAGGACCATTTGTTGAAAGGATATCCTTCCTCTGTTGAATTACTTTTGATGTCAAAAATCATGCAGCTGCAATGACCTAGTACTTTTCAAGCATAGGTACTTACAGCAGAGCAACGTGAGCTATAGACCACAGGCTGGGAGTCTGGAAATTCTGTAAACACAATAGTGCTGTTATCCTGTTCTTTGAAGGGTTAGACAGGGATAACTTCCCAGGGTTCAAATTTTAGTGTTATAGGGATTAGGCAGTGAATTGTGACAATAGTAGTGTTTCTACTGGAAAATCCTGTGGCATGGTTAGGCATTTTCCTGCTTGTGTTATTCCTGGCTGCTTTGAGCTAATAATTTATCTCCTGTGCTCAGTTTTCTGGTCCTCCCAGAGATTCTTTGGCCACTTGATATCCATTAATACACCACTTTATGATTAAATCAGCTAGAGTGGATGCTGTGGATGGCAATTAAGAAACTTAATTAACTACAGATGATCCCACAGATGCTAATAGACTGTACTTAATCCACATGGAAGAATTTTATATATTATATATTATATATATATATATATATATATATATATATATATGGAATTGAATATGGGGTGGGAGTAAAATTTAAAATAAAGAGGATTGGGTGAAAGCTGAAAAGTAGTTAGATGCTAAATCCCCTCTGCTACTCTATACCATGGAATGACTATCCCTCATACACCCCAGCAGATGAGTGGGGGGTAATTCTTAAAAGAAGGAACAAAATTTCTTCACATGGGGGAAGGTCGGCTGGCATGGTTGAAGGCTACACTGAAAGGTAGAACTATGTATTATATGTGCTAATTATTCATACTCCCATCCCTTTCCTCCTACTGGGCTCCCAGAATGCTAGAAGTGAAACCTATATCCTCTAGTCAGAAGATTTGAAGAGTCTTTTGTAAGTAATGTGAATGGCTAAAGAGGAAAGATCTAAAGATAGAGACACTTGGGGTTTCCAAACAAATGACCAATCCAGGTCATGATGATGAAACTCATAGTTGACTCAGAGCATCCAATTTGCTTTTATTTCCCCACAATTAATCATAACCAAATGCATGAATTACTAGCATCTGAGAAAAGCCTGTAACACCGATGACAGAGACTAAAGCAAACAAACAGAAAAAAAAGCTCAGGAGAAATAAAAACTATGCAGGAAAAAGAAAATTTCAAAAAATCCCTATCATCATATCATCAGAGAGATAAGATATTGTGTCCTTAAAACAAGAATAGGATGCTCTCAGAAAAAAAAAGAGCATTAAGAGGACAGAAAACATGACAACAGAAATGATACTAAAGCAAAAAGAAAAAGAAACAGAAAATAAAATAATAAATTTAGAGAGACTGCCTTGCAACCTGAAAAACCAAATAATCCAAAAAGAGAAAAAAAAATAGAGGAGAAGAAAACATCATTGATATTGTTCAAGAAAATGTCTCAGAATTGGAGGATGTGTGCCTGTAGGTTGACAGAGCCCACTAAATGTCCAGCCAGTTGTTAAAAATAGACTCACTCCAGGCACATTATTGTCACATTTTAAATTCTTAGAGACAGAGATAACCTACTAGTTTCCAAGAGAAAAAAACAGCTTTCATAAAAAGATCAGGAATCAAAAGAACTTTAGATTTCACTTGAAGCAAGAAAACAGTGGAGAAAAAAAAAAAAGAAAACAATGGAGGAATGACTTCAAACTTCTGAAGAACAATTATTTGCGATCTAGAATTCTATTACCAGCCAAACTGTCATTCCAGTGTGAAGGTAGAATCAGGCATTTTCAGATATGCAAGTTCTCAAAAAGTTCACTTCATAGTTCCTTTCCAAACAAGCTATTAGAAGTTGTGCTCTACCTAAATGAGGGTGTAAATTAAAAGGCAAGAAATGGATAGAAGGAATAGGAGATCCAACCCAGAAGAGAAATGAAGGGAATCTTCAGAATGATGATGAAGGTAGATGTCATGATGACAATTGTGCTTCAGATATAAAGGGAAGTCCATCCACATTGGGGCAGTATGACTCATAAGGCAATCATACCGAGTGTTGTCATATCTAGCCCTCTGCTGATAAACGTGCTCCACCAAAAGAAAGCAAGTAAATTTAGGAGGATGGCATGAGACTCAACTCAGAGAAGGACAAAGGGAATACTAAGGGGACAAGAAGGGAGTCCGAGGATGACAGCTGTGCAGCAGGCCTGGAGAGCAACTAACCTAGATTAAAGGAGAATGGAGGTCTCCAAGATAGGGGAAAAAGAAGGTCTCAAGGAATGATGTAGAAGTGACAGGGCACCTGATGGGAATAACCTTTGGGAACACTGTACTCTAGGCCTTAAGATGGTGTGAGAAGAGTTAATAATGTATACAAGGAAAACTAAGTTAACAAGGCAATTATTAACTTCTATAAAAATAATGATAAAGAAAGGCATCATCATCATCATACACTACAATAACCAACTATAAATATTTGCATAAGCATTTCTAATGTACACACTGAATATTGATTTAATTTTAAATTACAATCATATTTGACTTGAGAGACCTAAGATTTCCCAGTACAGTTATATTATAGCTAAACATAATAGGAAGCTGATAAATAATGTCTGAAATTGATGAATAAAATGACTGTGTGTATTCCATTTAGAAACAGAGATGATATACATGCCAAAAGAAATGGCTAAAAACAAAGGTAACAAAAATTTGAAACTCATCACTGCTTACTAACATTATAATTTTTGCTACAATCTATGTACTTGAGATTATTTACATCTATTATGTCTGTATCACAGAACTATGATATAATGGTGCATTATTTTAACAATATTTTTATTGAGCTATAGTTGATGTGTATGTTTCAGATGTACAACCCAGTGATTCACAGTTTTTAAAGGTTATACTCCATTTGTAGTTATTATAAAATATTGGGTGTATTCCCTGTGCTGTACAATAATACATTCTTGTAGCTTACTTATTTTGTACATAGTAGTTTATAATCGTGCACGATTGGTCATCTCTTCCCAATTGTGTGTTCAATGGTGTCACATTGATGGCTTGAAATCAGATATGATGGGAATATTTACCCAACGGAAACTGGTAAATACTACAAATTAGGACCTTTTCCTCCCCCCTAGAGATCCAGTTCTTAAACATTTACCATCACAATACTGGATGAAGTATTTTGATATCTACAATTTACTTTGAATTTCACCAAAAGAGTAAGAGATTGACTGATGGATAGAGTACTAAGGATATATTCAACTAACCCAAAAGAAGACGAGGAAGGAGGACTTGAGAAACAATAGAAAACAAATAGCAGGATGGCAGACTGAAATTGACCATATCAATAATTACGTTAAATGTAAATAGATTAAGCACTTCAGTTAAAAAGCAAGAGATGGCCAGACTGCGCAAAATAAAATAGACCCAACTATTTGCTGTATACAAGGGGTATACTTTAAAGAAACAAGGATATACTTAATACTTTAAAGAAAAAAAGATATACTTTATACTAAAAAGACACAGACAGGTTGAAAGTGAAAGGGTGTTAAAGGATATGACAAGCTAACAGTAAGCATAAGAAAGTTGATGTGACTCTATTAAATTAGATAAAGTAGATTTCAAGATAAGGAGTTTTGCCAGACACATAAAGGGACTTTTCATAATGACAAAATGGTCAATCTATCAGGGAGACATAATAATGTTAAATATGCTTGCACCTAATAATGGATTCAAAATATAAGAAGAAAATATATTAAGAAAAAAATATGAAGAAGTAAAAATAGAAATAAACAAATCCACAACCACAGTTGGAATTTTTTACACCCCTCTCTCAGTAATTGATTAGAACAAATAGATAATAAATCAGAAACCATATGGGTGATTTTAATAATACTAATAACCAACTTAAGCTCATTACAAATACATATGCACTATACTCACTATTGATATATTTGTGTGTGTGTGTTTAAATCCCACAAGCACATAAATGTATCTAAACACACATACAAACATATACACACCCAAACACAAGTATATACATTTAGGCCATTGGAGAGGTGGGGAAAACATAAAAGGCACAAGTGAGTGGGCCTGTGTGGATGAAGCTGGGATTGGAGTTGAGGCAGGCTATCAAGGTAGGACTTTGAAGAGCAAATAACAAGTGTTGTGATATCTTGGAAAGAGCCCTGAATTTGGAATTGGATGATCCTGAGAGTAAATCCCAGCTCTGCCATTTACCAGCTGTGTGACCTAGAGCAACTGACTTAACTTCTCTGTGCTTCAGTTTTCCTATCTGTAAAATGGGACATTGTAAAGATATAACTAAGTTCCAGAATACTGCAGGTGCTTAATAACAAGACACATGGTTGTTATTAGGAGGTATATGTAGAGACTAAAGGTATTTGAATGGAACCTTGACCTCCACAAAGTGGTATTTTAGGGAAAAACAAAAACAAAAAACAAAAAAAACCCTTCCTATAGACCATTACTATCATCCTCCCATTTGAGACCAAGAAATTGAGACACAAAGGAGGTAAATGTACTAATCCTAGGGCTGAGTGTCGATGACGTGTGCATCGTAAGAGGCTTCCAGCAGGATACATGAGCCAGGCCGGGGCTGTGGGGGGACCCAGCTGCTGCCCAGAAGCCTTGCTTGTTGGGGACTCTGCCCGCTTTCAGCTCTACTGAGCCATGTACTGAGCTGTCCCGCAGTATTCCTGAGGCTGTCAAGCCTGATTTGCATGTTGTGTCAAGCAGGGCCGTGTTCTCCAGAAGGCCACTCTTCTGGCCACTTACCACCCTCCAAGCCACAAAATGTCTCCAATGGGCCTTCACCCGTACCCTCTCCTGTCAGCTGGGCACGGGTGCCGGCCCCCCATCAACCTTCCAGAATTGCCAAGGAGAGACAGCAGGCTTGGTGGGAAGGTGCTGAGCTGACACTTGAGGATCTGAGTTCAAGTCCTAATTTGGCCACTTACTAGCCATGAGGTCTTGGGCCAGTCATTTCTCTTTTCTGAGACTTGAGTTTGGCACTCTGTTCACTGATGATGATCATGGGGCAACCTCCAGCGGTGTGGTGAGAATTAAATGTCAGGATGACTATGAAAATGCCTACTAGGGCTTGGCCCACAGTGGGGACTCATTCGTGTTGACTGAATACTTGGAGTAAAATTAATGCAGGAAGAGACTTGCGTTCTAGTGCAGGGTGTTCCAGTTGTGTGTGAGCTTTGGGAAGTCTCTGCATTTCTTTGGGCCTCAGTTTCCTCAGCATGAAATGAGAAAATTGGCCCTGGATAATCTCCAGCCTCCTTTCCAGCACTGTTATTCCAGAACTCGGTGATCTGAATGGTCAGGGTGTCTTCCTCAGATCCCTTAAGGGCACATATCTAGAGAGGGAAGGGTGTCAAGTTTGGGGACAGACACAGAGCAAGGACCCCCTCCACCCTAGAGACTGGTATGCCTTGTGAATTAAATGGTAAGGGCTCTGTTTTGACATTTTAAGGGAAGTGGGTCAGTGTGTAAATGTGTGTAGGTCAGCATATGTGGGGAGGGGTGGGAGAGATCCGGATGCTCCACAGGGGAATCCAAGGGGTACACCTGTCATTCATGTATCATCTGTCTGTCAGCCATCACCGTCTTTCAGGCCTCTGTTCCCAGAAGAGCACTGGGCTACACATTGAATTAACAACCAAACGCAGGCAAATCAGATCCCCACTCTGCTCCCTAGGCTCTCAAGTTCTAGCGAGGACACGGCGGGGACAATTGTGACCACCAAAAGCATAGTTTGTGCCTGGAAACCAGAGCAGCCAGCATGTCCTGAAAAGGGTTCTCGGGTCAGTGTGGTGGAGATGGGCCACAACACCAAGCCCAGGTGGCAGGTGTGATCCGCTCTTGGGGGCCGGGGAGAGTTTTCAGGGAGTGGAAGTGGAAGTGGGCAGCGAACTCCAGACGTCATGGTTCTATTCAGCCAGGGGGTGGGAGAGCATGTGGTGCCTGCAGATGTTTAGCCAGGGAAGGGTGCCCACCTGCCAAGTGGAGGTCTGCATAGGACGCTGAGGCTTAAAAGAGGAAAAGGAAAAGGAAGAAACCATCCTTTGCCTCGAGACCTCCTGTGCACCCTGTACCCGCTCCCGTAAACTCCACAGCAAGCCTTGCAGGTAGGTTCTTCTCATGCTCATGTTACAGATGAGGCAACAGAGACTCAGAAAGCCCAAGAGCTGGTCACGTGGCCACTGAGGGACTGAGCTCAGGTTGGAAGGTGCGTCCCTTCCACTCCTCTTCCTCTTTGAGGAGCAGAGGATGCTTCAATGGGAGGAGAAGGACCCATTTCCCCCCAGAAGGCCTGAGGAGCCTTCCCTCCTCTTCCGGGCAGACTGCCAGTTGCTCTCCTAGGCAGAGAGTTCCATGATCCAAACAAACTCTGTTCTGTTAGCCTTATCACCACTCCACCACCAAGGACAATCTGATTAAATCCTGCTGTCCTCAGTGAAAGGCCTTTTATAAAAGGCTCCACTCTCCACAGACAAGGGCCTCCTTGCTTCCTTGCCAGGTAGGGTCCACTCCCTGCCTCCCAGCTTTCAAAGTCAGGGCATATGACCAGAGGGAAACTTTATCACTGTCGCAGTTGATAGAGGTGTGGTCAGAGTCCTGCTTAGATCTGTCAACAAATAATGATCTCTTGGGCAAATAAACTGCATCTGAACCGCTACTGATTTATTGATCCTGAGATTCAAGGGACCCTGGAGAAGGGCTGCAACCACCTGGTGCTGGACACCAAGAAATAACAATGGGGATGAGTCATGAATGGATAGAATCAGGTTCAAGGACTCAAAGACTGGGAGCCAGAACTAATCTTACCATCTCTTCTCATCTTTGTGGCCTCCGCACAACACTGAGATAGGTGAAATCAGATTAAAATAAACATAAAAGAAAATTTAAATGAGAAAGCAGAGAGCCCCGGGCCCCAGGAGCTGGGCATATGTATCTAAGGAAAATCAACAGAGTGAAAAGGCAACATGTGGAATGGGAGAAAAATATTTGTACATCACATATCTGATAAAGGGTTAATATCCAGAATATGTAAGGGACCCCTGCAACTCAACAACAACAACAAACAAATATATAATTTGATTTAACAATGGGCAAAGGTGGGGAGGGAAATAGCTCAGGGGTAGAGCCCATGCTTAGTATGCATGAGGTCCTGGGTTCAATCTCCAGTACCTCCATTTAAAAATAATAATAATAATAATAATAATAAATAAAATTAAATTTTAAAAAAAGAAAGTTTAAAAATTAAATTAACTAATTAATTAAGATGGGCAAAGGACTTTAATCGATATGCAAATGACCAACAAGCATATGAAATGTTGCTTAACACCACTAATCATTAGGGAAATGCAAATCAAAACTGCAATGAGATGTCACTTCACACTCATAAAAAAAAAAAGAGAGAGAGAGAGAGAGAGAAAAGAAAATAACAACCATTGGTGAGGATGTGGGGAAACGAATCCTTGTGCACTGTTGGTGGGCGCGTAAAATGGTGCAGCCCCTGTGGAAAACAGTATGCAGTTTCCTCAAAACTGAAAATAGAATTACCGTATGATGCAGCAATACCACTTCTGGGTATGTCGCTGGAAATAATCAATAGCCAATCTAAAATAAGAATAGAAGAGCGTTTCAATCAAGCCAACTGAGTACTAAAAAATTAATTAATTTAGGAGACAGTCTCTCAAATAGCTCTGAGGAATTGTTCCAAAGAAGCATTGTTTTCAGCATAGTTTTATATCGTGTCAGAACTAAGGACATCAACTGTGATGGTGGTACGTTCCTTCAAGGTTTCAAAACAGACAGATCAGCACACCACCGCAAGTCAGTATGGCCTGGATGCCTGGGAAGGGAGTCTTATCATAAAAGAAATATTAGCATTGGTGTCCCAGGAAGGGAGGCGCTTATCTCTGTCTTTGAAACAGACATTCTTTACTTCTGGACAATGCCCACTTTTTTAAATGGTTAAAACAGGTGTCCAATGTATGTTTAAAGGTTACGAAACAGGCATAAAGCTTAAGTTAAATCCTGTGTAAGCCAGAATGGCTTCCCAATAATTCAATATGTGGAAATTTCTCCAATCAGGTGTATATCCAAAAGAATTAAAATCAGGGTCTCAGAGAGATATTTGCACACCCATGTTCACAGCAGCATTATTCACAATAGCACAAGGTAAATAAAAGCAACCCAAATGTCCACCTATAATGAATGGATACAGATGCAAAATGGAATGCTAATCAGCTTTAAAAAGGAACAGACTTCTGACATATGCTATAACACTGATGAGGCTTGAGGACATTATTCTAAGTGAAATAAGCCAGTCACAAAAAGACAGATACTGTATGCTTCTGCTTTTATGAGGTATCTAGTAGTCAAACTCATAGAAACAGAAAGTAGGTGGTGGTTGCCAGGGGCTGGGGGAGGGGAGAATAGGGAGTTAGCGTTTCATGGATGTAGAGTTTCAGTTTTGCAAGACTAAAAAGATTCTGGAGATTGCTTGCAAAACAATGTGATTAGACTTGATACTGAACTGTATAGTTAAAAATGGTTAAGATGGTAAATTTTATGTTATGTGTTATTTTTTTAATCCCAATTTTTAAAAAGAGTGGGGCATGGAGATTTGGAAGAAGAGGCACAGGCTTGCTACTTTGTAATGCAGGGAGGAGGTTCTTGATGACTGTATTGAAATGTGTCTCAGGTCTCTTTTAGCATCAGAGCATTCCCTGGATCCCTGCCCAGCCTCCAGCAGCCAGAGCACATGTGCAGGGACAATTCTGGACAGCTGACTCCCTATCTCCTCTTTATAATCTTCTTTTTTGTTTGTTTTATTGAAGTATAGTTGACTTACACTATTATATTGGTTTCAGGTGTGCAACATAAAGATTCAATATTTTTATAGATTATATAAAGTTATTATAAAATACTGGCTATATTCCTTGTGCTGTACATTACATCCTTTTACTTATTTCCTACCTAGTGGTTTGTACCTCTTTTTTTTTTAATTTTTTTTTTAGCATTTAATGGAGGTACTGGGGATTGAACCCAGGACCTCATGCATGCTAAGCATGCACTCTACCACTGAGCTATACCCTACACCCTAGTTTGTACCTCTTAATCCCCGCCTCCCCCTATTGTGCCCCTTTCCTCATTTCTCTCCCCACTTGTAACCACTAGTCTGTTGTCTGTTAGTCTATTTCTATTTTTGTTATATTCATGCATTTATTTTATTTTTTTAGATTCCACATATAAGTGAAAATATATAGCGTTTGTCTGTCTCTGTCTAAGTTATTTCATTAAGCATAATACCCTCCAGGTCCAGGTCCATCCATGTTGTTACAAGTGGCAAAATTTTGTTTTTTATGGCTGGGTAATATTCCATTCCATATATATACTGTATCTTCTTTATAAATAACACTTGTTATTTGTTGTCTTTTTGACGGCAGCCATTCTGACTGGTATGAGGTGATACCATGGTTTTGACTTGCATTTCCCTGATGATTAGTGATGCTGAGCATCTTTTCATGTGCCTGTTGACCATCTGTATGTCTTTTTTGGAAAAATGCCTATTCAGGTCCTCTGTACATTTTTTAATTGGTTTTTTTTTAATTGTAAGAATTCTTTATGTATTTTAGATATTAACCCCTTATCAGACATATCATTGGCAAATATCTTCTCCTATTCAATAGGTTGCCTTTTTGTTTTGCTGTTGGTTTCCTCTTCACAATATTGATGGTGGTGAAAACCCATTCACTTCTTTGTCTTGTTGCCTGACCCATGACCTCCATCTGTCCTATCTGAAGATCCAGGGACCAGCTTCAGAACATGCTGGAGGGAGGGCTTCGCTCTCTGGTATGAAACTTGTAAATTATCATATGAGCAAACCCATCCACCCACCCATCTACCCATCCATCAGTCCATCCATCCCCCAAACTAGTCATCTATCTACCCATCTATTGTTTCAAAATATATTTGTTGAGTATCAGCTCAAGAGAGGCACATGGACAGTAATACAGACAGATCCTGCCTTCATGGACTTTTTCTGGTGGGGAGGTAGACAGGTTATCAGGAGAATGAAACACAGTGTGACATGTGCTGTGATAGGGTCTTCTAGCACTTAGCAGTGGACCCATTCCAGTCCGTGATGAGAGGTCATGGAGGAAGTTTGGTCTTAGGCTGAGACTTGAAAGATTACCAAGACATAATCAGTAAAGTGGGGGAGAGAGATGCGGGGAGAATATGCCTGCGAGAAGCAAGAGCCTGGACAACTCCCTGGAGATCTTAGAAAATGCAGCTGAGGATCTGAAAACAGTTGAGTCAAGGTGGGAATGGCGAGAGCTGAGGCAAAGGAGGAAAGCGAGGACTGGACCTTGTAGGGTCCATTTAAGCACCTTGCAAGGTGCCAAGGGGTGATGTGAACATGTATAAGGCAAAATACGTGGACCCTATTTGAGAGATGGTTGAAGACAGGGGAGTGGTCAGGGTCCTTGGAGTCAGATTCTGGGTGAGCAAGATGCTCAGCCTCCTATTCAGTGTGGTACCCTGTCCACTTCACCCTACCATCTCAGGGCAAGTCAGCCAATGGGGAGGGACTTCCAGTGCTGAAGAGTGCTTCATCTTCCACCCAGCTCTGTTTTTTCTCTTGGGGAGGGGGATTCCTTGAAAACAGCCTAAGTACGCCTCCCTAGCCTTACTCCCTATGGTCCTCTCTGTCCTTAAGAACACCCCTGCCCTCTTCTTCAATCAAGGATTTGATGACCACCCCCACACCCTGTCTTCTCTCCTTGGAGCTGGGCAGTCCAGGTCTTACAAATCATTCCTGGTGCTCCCTGCTGTGTCCAGCCATCCCTGTCTTTCCAGGACCACCCTAGGCCCAAGATGCTCAATCCTGGGTTGCTTCAGAGGCCTCTGCCTGATTGCCTGGCCCATGTGAACAGGTCTGAACTTCCTAAAATCTCAGCCCTGGTTCTCTCCAGTTTATTAGCCACCTGCTTCTGAGGATAAACCGGTCCTTGCGAGCCAGGGACCATCTCCTCTCCCCCAGGGCTTCCTCAGCTGTTCTCAGATGACCTTCTCAAGGAGGGTCAATGGTCACAGTGCACTCCTCCCTGAGACAGTGCTGACACCTTTCACCCAAAGGGCCCTGATAAGGACCGAAGGAGGACAGCCACAGAACCTGCCAAGAGTTGTTCATAGTCCATTAGGAGCCATGAAAACAAGAACAGTGATTTGCAGCATTAATTGAAGGAGAAGGAGGTGGGGCAAATGAGAACTGAACTAAGCCTGGTAGAGGAGGGCCCTGCCTGTGACTGCTGGGCAAAGGGAAAGCGCTTGTGGTACACGTGATGGCTGGAGACTTCCTGCCTTTGAGATGAGCTCATCACCCAGGGGGCCTGTCTGCTGGGGATGTGATAGCCCCCTTCCTCTGGTCCTCAAAAGAGAGTCAGCAAGGGTCCCCAGAGTCTATAGCTTTGAAAAGGGCTGTGGGTATGAAGCTGCGGGTCTCCGTGAAAGAGTAGCCATCTAATTTGGAAACGGTATTTTGTCCCAGCACCAAAGGGGCCCAGAGCATGGAGGGCAGGGCAAAGAGCACAGATGGTCTTGGATATGAATTGAATTCTCTCTCCTTTACTCACAAGCTGTGTGACCCTGGGCAAGTAACTTCACTGCTCTGAGCCTCTATTGCAGGGTCAGTACAGAGAGCTGGAGAAACTGGGATGCAGATTACACAGAGTGGATGTTGTTCCTCTGGGGGAAGCTCAGCCCTGCCCACCTTGTGGCCCCTCCAGAGCTGCAGGCCATGGGAGAGTCCTCCTCCAGGGCGAGATAGAATCAGGATATGGTCTTGAGTCTCTGAAGCCCTTTTTCTATAACCCTGAGCTTCCTGACTCTTCCCCACCTTGCCCTGAGCAGGTTGGCTGTCTGGGAGTGGAGAAGCCATACACAGCCTGAATAGGGGAATGGGGGTGGCTAATCTGTCCTGTCTCATGAGAGCTCCCCACCCAGCCTGGCCCCAGGAAGCCCGCAGCCTGGATCCATCCACTGCTCTCTGCCCACCCTGCAGAGGGCATCGGGGGTGGGGGGCGTCTCTCTCACACAGACTCCAGGAGTCTTTCATTGGTACAGCAACCCAGGCCATGCTGTTGTACATCCTGGAAATGTGGCCACCAGCTCTCAGTCCTGTCCACACACCCACATTCCAATCGCTCAGAACCTTCTTTCTTTCCCATCTTGGCTGGATCTGTGTTTACTTCCTGAAACAATCTCCCTGAGACACCATGCCTTCTTAATCTGGCACACAGATCATCACATTCAAATAATCAATAGAAATATGGATGAGGTGTCTCCTGTGTGCAGTTTGGGATGGGCAGCAGGGAGAGGAGCAAGAGATAGAGGCTCTGGGTGGATATATCCATACACTCCATCCTCCAGTCCTTAGCTCACTCTTGCCTCTGCTTGTGATCATTCCTGTCGCCTTAGGGCCAAATTAGACTCAAACTTCAAGTCTTCTTTGAGATGTCACCCTCTCCAGGAGCCTTTGCACAATACTCCTACTGTTTTCCTTTCACACAGAGCTGCCATACTGGTTTGGACCTCCCCGGGACACTCCTAAAGCATGTGTGAATTCTGGCTGGCTCTGTGTCCTGGGGCCTCAGCTTCTCCACCTGTAAAATAACTAACTGTAAAATAACCTAACTCATAGTGTGGCTGTACAGAGTAAGTGAAATTGTATGCTTACCAGCTTATACTAAACGCTGAACAAATGCTATTACCAGCAGCATTTTAATCTCTCTGCATCCTTAGCACTGAGTACAGGGCTGAAGATATAATCAGTGCTAAATACTTGTTTGGTGGATGGATGGATAAGTAGATGGATGGATGATGGATAAATGAAGAGATTAAATGTGTTTCCAAAATATGAGATAGACTTTGTCGGTCCTCCATGGCAGTTTGGGGTGAGGGTGAGGGGCCACGAAGAACCTACTTAAGGGAACCTTTATTGTACATCCACCACACATCAATGCTCAACATAATGTAAGTTGTCTAATTTGAGCCTCATTATAAGGAGACATTACAGCAGAACAAGGAAGTGGCTATTTCAAAATTAAGTCAGTGCATGAGCAGCACACATTGAATAAGAGATGGTCAGGTCCAGTGGCTCTGTCGGTTTCCTGGATACCTGGAAGGAGAAGGGCTTGCTCCGGGCCTTCCTCAATCCTATACTGGAAACCCCCAGAGGGCAGGGTGTCTCTGGAGGCAAGGCTGCCCCACCCAGGGCCCTGTATAAAGTGCCTGGAGAAGCCAGCCTCTTAGATGGTGGTGGGGCTGGGCCGGGGAGGGCGCTCTGGGTTTTGCCCTGTGGATGCCAGCCGTAGGGCTTCCCAGGCATCCTTCCCTCTCATGTTCCTCCAGCCGCAGCCCTTAACAGCCTCCACACACAGAAGGAGTTAACTCTGGGCTTAATTTCTCAAAGGAACCTTTAGCTTCTATTCTTTGAGCTCACCCTCCTCCCTTTCTTTGCAAAGTCTTCCTGATCTTTATACTTCCTGCAGGGCCCTCCTCCTTACTCTTACCTCCCGGACTCCAGAAACACTCTGATTACCAGGGTGGGTCAATGGTTAACACTCCAGTGGCTTTATATAAGCCTGCCTAGCCGCCTACCTGCTACAACACTGGTCCTTCAGTTCCCTGGATCCGGACGGTGACCTGGCAGCCCCCGTGGGTCCACACCATGGCCACCTGCTGGCAGGGCCTATGGGCCTATCGCTCCTACCTGATTGTGCTCCTCCTGCCCATTCTCCTGCTACCTCTGCCCATCCTCATCCCGACCAAGGTAAGGACTTGGGGTTCTGGGCACGGAGAAGTGCCAAGGGAGCAGGGGCAGGACTGTCTGCCCCAGGGTTGGGCATCCTTAGGATCAGCATGACCCACTCATCTCTCCTAGCCTGGAAAGTGAGGCTATCACCTCTTGGTCCTCTTGAAGATTGAGGGTTAAAAGTTCCGAGGGGGGCTTTTGTTTGGCCCCCAGTAGTAGGAGCCCAATGCAAATTGCTCAGGTGCACTTGGAATTCGCTGCCTTGGGAGGCAGGAAGCCAGTTCCGTAAAGGAGGTACAGGTGTTGGCAGATGGAGTTGATCTGACTACTGTGTCCACCCAGCCCTGAATTGGGCTCAGGAGGGCATGAGCTGGGCGAGCTGCTAGATGGGGAGGAAGAGGATTGGGAGGAAGAGGATTAAGAGGAAGCTGGCCTCAGGTAGTTTGTGCATTTAAGAGTGCAAACAGGAAGAAAAGGCATTCACCTGGGATCCTAAGAGCTAAGTCTCCTAAGGAAGAGGGATGGGAATTGAATGAGACTCCCTTGCCAGTGGCCACCACAGATGCACACCCTGCAGGGAGGAATAAGAGCCATTGCTTCCTGCCAGCCCCCATCCAAGCAGCAGGAGTCATAACTTCAGCTCCTATTCACTGGAGCCCCCACTGCAGGCCCTGTACTGTGCACCCTGTAACCCTCTCCCCCATCTCATGAGGCAGATCTGACTCTCATTTTACAGACAGAGAGAGTGAGGTTAAGTCACTTACCCCAAATCCTGGGGCCGATCCTGTTTTCTGGAGCTCAGATATTAGGCACTTTGGGGACCCTCCTGGTAAAGTAAAAGAGCACACAATTATAAATCTAAAATGAACACGAACTTTGGGAAGGGTAGGTCTGGGAAGTGGCCTTGAGGTCCAATCTTCGCAGTAAATCTCCCTCTGGCTGAGCTAGGAAGTGGCAGAGCTGGGGGCGTGGTCTGGCTACAAAGCCTTTGCTGCTGAGACAGAATCCTGCCTGGCCCTGGCCCCACCCCACACCCTCCCTCCCCACCAAAATGCCCTCTGAGCCATTTTTTTCCTTTTGTCACAAATCGGGAACTCGAGGCAGCCTTTTTGTTCATGGTGTCCCAAAGGGGTAAGGAACTGGGGAGGCAGTGGAACAGCCCCCAGGGTCCCTGACAACTGGTAAGTGCCAAGGCCTGGCTGACCTTTGAGATGACCCTCATCTCAGGCCAAAGCCCATGGCATCTCTGTGCTAGGGACCCATCAGATGAGTTTCCAGACAGGCTGAGCCAAGTGTGCTAACCCCAGGAGGGAGGACAGACAGGAAGTGTGATTCCCATTTTACTCCCCAGGAAAGGACAGCCCAGGAAGATTTAGTAACTTGCCCAAAGTCACCCAGGAAATCCTGAGTCAGTACGAGAAGCCAGGCCTCCTGGTGGGAGTGTGAGGTGTCAGCAGTCACTGTCTTCCCTGTGCTGCACCCAACCCTGCCCCCTGCCTCCTGCCTACAGATGCTGCCTCCCTGTCCTGGCTCAGAGGAACTGTCCGGAGCCTATCTGTGGAGGCCAGTCCCCCACGGGAGCCCTGGCTACCAGTCCCTCTCAAGGACTTTGCTCTTGCAATTACCGCCTCCTCTCCTACATCATTGACTTTCCCCTCTTTGCCTGATCTCTCCCATCAGTGTACACACAAGCTCTAATATCTCCCATGTTAAAAAAACAAACCCTCCTGAAGTCCCGCAATTCCCTCCATATGCCTCCTTTCTCTGCTCTGTCTCACAACGGAAGTACTCAAAGACTGTCTACACTGCCTGTCTCTCCTTAGACAGCTCCACTCTCCAAGCCTCTACGTCCCAAAAGGGCTTTCATCATGGCCCCATCCGTGTCCATGTCACCAAACCCCTGGTCCGTGCTCACCTTCCTCAACTACTCTGCAGTATTAGTCCCAGCCAGTCACCTCCTCTGCTCTGCTTTCTTCTGGCTTTGGTGACATCTGGTTTTCCTCTCCCTTTGACCACTTTTCCTGGTTCCTTCTTCCTCTCCTCACTCTCCCCCAGGTGACCTTCTGTTGTGTCCCGCTTTAAAAAGCAGCTCTATGCTGGTGACTCCCCAGTCAGTACGCCCAGCTCTAATCTCTAAACTTGTATTATCTAACTAACACTGGACACTTCTCCCAAACATTTTCTTTTTGGCCGCATATGCGCTGACGCGGCCAGAACACAACCTGCCTGCTCATCTCCTGGTTGACTCTACTTGCTGTCTTACTTATCAAGAGATGGCTCGGCTCAAAGTCTATCTCAGAGCCATTCCTGCTGCCTCTCCTTCCTTCACTTCCACATGCACCTGCAGGTCCTGTCGACTCGATTTCCCAAAAATACTCCCAATGGAGTCCCTTTCCACTGCCTCCACTCTGGTCCAGGCCACCATCATTTCTCTCCCATCCCTACCTCTCCCCAGACTATTCTTCACCCAAATGCCAGGGTGGTCTTTTCCAAATATAACCTCATGTCATTACCTGGCTTAAAACCCCACACAGGTTTCCCATCAAACTTAAAATAAAATCCAAGCCTCTTAGGGTAGCCACGAGTCCCGGGGGCTCCACCCCTGCAGACCCCTCTGTCTCCATGCTTCGTCTCCTACCTCTTGTTCACGCTTCTCCGGCCTCACCCGCTTTCTCTCTGCTCCTCAAATTGCTCATCTTCCTGCCCAGAATGGTCTCCCACATGCCTCCTTCTCATTCCTCAGGTTTCAGCTTAAATCCACCTCTTCAGAAAAGCCTTCTCTGAGCAGCCCCCGTCACTCACTATTACAAAACCCTCTCCTTTAAAGGGCTTTCACTCTCTGAAATGATGTATTTGTTTATTTTCTATTTATTCTCTGACACAAGGAACCCCCTACACTAGAATGTAGGCTCCATGAAAGCAGGGACTTTGTCTTTTTCCAGGCAGAAGCCCCAGTACCAGACACACAGCAGGTGCTCCATGAAAACTTATCACATGAATGAGTGAATGAATGCATGTGGGCAAAGAGGGCCCTGATGTGAATTCCTGCTGATTCCCTGCTCTCTGTGGTGGCTCCTCGGGCTTACCTCCAAGCCCCTGGGCCCTGAAGTGAGAAGTCCCAGACTAGGTTCAGACTTGCGTCCGTGTAATACCGTTGACATTTATTGAGCACTTTTTATGTGCTAGTCGATGTACCAAGCACTTCAAAGCACTAACCCTTTTATTTCCCTCAATAACCTCTAAGTTACTGTGAGTTTACTCCTGTTGTCTCCATTTTACAGACATGTAAATGGAGGCCCAGGGTGGTAAAGGAATTGGCCTCCAGTCCCGGCTAGAAAAAGGCAAAGTCTGGACTGGAACCTGGCCTTGGCTGTTGTGAGTCACCTCTCGAGCCATCAACCGGCACGTCCATCCAGCCAGTCAGCCAGTCCTTCCATGGTCATCCAGTCTGGAATGTCTGCTGAGCCCTTGCTCTGTATGGAGGTAGGGTGGGGGGTGGGGGTTACCAAACAGGAATACAGATGTTCTGTCCTCAAGTTGCTTTCAGTCTAGAGGACCCTGTGTAGAGCTAGAAGCCTGCAGGAGCTCAGAGGAGGGAGGAGAGCCTTCCAACTGAGGTGAGGGAGATTCTGAGTTGGGCCTTGAAGGCTGAGTGAGATTTCAACTGTCAGAGGCATCAGGAGAGGGCAGGCCAGGTGAACAGAAGGGTGGGAGCAAAGGTGTCGGGGCTGGAAACAGTAAGATGTGTTTGAGGAATTAGCAACAGGATCTTAGAAATGCCTGCCACCCTCTGGTGGTCCCAGTGGATGAGGGACAATGGGGCCTGAGGTCTTCTCACTGCTCTCCCAACCCTGCAACCAGATAGTGAAGAAGCCATTGGTGTGCCAGAAACCATCCATCCCTTCATCTGTTTCTTAGGGAAGACGAATCATGTGATAGGTACGGTTTAGGTGCAGGGGATTGGAGGTAGGATTCAGGGGAACTTGTAATTCTGGGGGAAGGGAGTGGGGTGGAGAGACACACAAAAGCACATACTGTCCATGTAGTGAAAGCCACACCTCATGCTGGGACTGTGGCTTGGGGAGGGGCTGTTCTGGATGGGGTGAGCGCAGGAGGCCTCCTGGGGTGGTTACATTTACCCTAGGACCTGACTGGCAAGTAAGAGTCAGCCGAGCACAGCTCTGGGCCAAGAGCTGTCTAGGTGGAACACACAGTACAAAGGCCCAAGCCCTGGGGTGAGCTTGGCAAGGTGGAGGGATAAATAAGGCAGCATGGCCTGGGGACCTGAATGAGCAGGAAACGGCCGAGGGTGACAGAGAAGTCAGCCAATGTCAACCTTACAAGGTCAGGGGAAGGAGTGAGGATTTTATGCTGAGGGCCATGAGGGATAAATACTTGCTCAGGGGTCAAAGGGCTAGTAAGTTGGAGTTGAAAATGCAAGTACATCCCAGGACCCAACAGGACTATCCATGAAAACTGTCTCCCCATAGCACCGTGTTTGCCAGGACAGAGCTTAGCTGGAAACTAGATTGTATTTACAGTAGGAACAAAAGGCAGAATTTCTTAATCGGAATCACCTGCATTCCTAGGATGTTAAAATCAGCACGTGTTGTGTGGCCACGTGCACTTTAAAATCTGCATAACTAAAATACTCCTACTGCAAGCTCTTCCTGAAACTCAAAGACAGACCAGGATTGTGGGCACGAAGACTGTGTGAGGAATTTGGACCTCAGTTCTGGGGCCCACCTCTAGCTTTTGAAACTTCTTGGCTCTTGGTTGAGAAGGCAGAGTCCAGGGAAGAAAACAGGGATTTTGGAGCCAGAGAGATGTGGGTCCAAATCCACTTTGTGGCACATCCAGCCATGTGACCTTTTCAAGCCTCTCCAAGCCTCTCACCTCTAAGAGACTACTGTCAAGATGAAATGAGATGACGCTTTGCAGAGTCCCTGGCACCCAGGGCTCAGTAAACAATGGTTCCCTGCACCCTCTGCCTCAAGCCTGAATTCCTGGCCCATGGACAAACTCAGCAGGCCTTGAACACTGTGTAGATGCCTGACTTCTTTTCCATCGTTAACTTCTGTTCCTGGGGGTAGGATTAAAGGAGGAGCCAGCCTCCAAAGCCAGGAGGATCTCTGGAGTAAAGAGAGAAGGTTCCCCAACTTGAACTTTGCCCCCAGATTACCAAATCATGTTCATGCTTCCGGCACCTGCTAGGTGAAGGTCAGGAATGGGAAAGCAAGCAAGACTCTAGCAGTACAGTTTCCTGGATGTAATTGTGCAGCAAGGCCCAGGGCTGTTGTGGGGATCAGAGGCAGGGAGGAGTGTGGGAATCCTTCCCTCATCTTCAATTCCAGCCTGCTGGTTTGCTCTTAAGCGGACACAGGCAGGTCTGGCCCTTGCCCAATCTGTGATGTCAGGACTCCCCCAACCCCCACCGCCCAACTTTTGTTTTCTCTGACACTGAGACCCATTGTTTCCCTTTGGCCTCTTAAAGCAGATGATGCAACAAATACATTCACATTAAGGTGCAGAAATAAACAAAGATCACCCAAGTGAGACCAGGCAGAGGATAGGCAGGGAGTCAGGCTCCATCGCTTGCTTTTGGCAGATGCTCAAAGGCAGGCAGGTGGGGATGCTTCAGAGTGGAAAGAAGGAAGGCTTCCTTCAGGTGTGCCCTGACTGGAGACTGTTGGCAGGGGAAGCTGGAGGGGCGCACTAGAAGCGAGGCATCCTCTGTGATTGGTTAGGAGAGCATATGTGGCTTTCACAGGTCGGTCCTGAGTTGGAGGTGGTGGTAGAGAGTCGGGGCCAAAAATTAAGGAAGCTGACAGTCATTGAGCAAATTGATTGTCTGGGGCCAGTGGCTGGGGAGTTTGTGGTTTGGCTGCCAGGCTGGTTGCTGCAGAGATCTTAGGATCTATATTTGCATATGGACTGGCCATTGTCTCCTTTGTATATTTAGCCTCTCAAAGCTATTAGGCATTTGGATGGACCTATAATTCCTAGAAAGAACATCACACCCACCCCTGCCCCCAGCCCACTCGGTACCTCCTTCCCCAAGTCCTGCCACCTGGCTGTCTCCTTGTGGTCACTATGTACCTAGACGTCCAGAACAGGCGTGTGGGAGTCTTCCTCCTCCCACCCAACCCAGCAGCCATCACCCAACTCTCTGTCTTCCATCTCCTAACATCTCTGCCCCTGTCACCTCCCCATTGGACATCTCATCATGGCCTCCTGGGACCTCCCAGCCTCCGTGGCTGCCGATCGAGCCATCACACGGTGGCAGGTGTAAGCACCCTATTTGCATCTGTAGGTGGTTTATTTATTTAATTAGGTGATACATGCATGTTGTGCAAAATCCAACAGCACAAAATGTGAAACGGAGAGGTACCCTTCCCATGCAGTGCCCCAGTGTCCCTCCTCAGGGTGTTCTCAGTGGCCAGCATGGTGTTTGTCCTCCAGAGAAGGGGACTCCTCATCCTTGGGGGGGTCTGTGAGGAGGACAATTCAGGAAGTCTGTGAACTTGGAGGGAAAAAATTACATTTTATTGTCAATTACCTCTAAAGAAAATTTAGCATTGTTTCCTGCTTATGAATGCAGACAAAACACCACAGTAATGTGAACAATAGTTTTTACTTTGCCACCAGTAGGAATCACAGAGACTTTCAAATCGTATGAGTGCTGTTGCCAGTACCTTGAAATATTGTCTGTGTTAATCATGACTTTGAAATTACAGTAGCCATTAGCTGGTGGAAATCTTATTAGTTAAGAAAGAGTCACATATATCTCTATCTTACCCCTTTTTTCATATTTTAATAACTGTACTTTGATATAATTAGTTTTCTTTGTAATCCTATGCATTTTATTTAATGCATTTAAAAATATTAATCTAAGAAGGAATTGGAAGGCTTCATCAGGCTGCCAAAAGGATCCTGGTACCAAAAACAGGGCAAGAATCCCCGAATCAGAGATTTTCCTCTGTATATACAAACACTTGTCCACGTAGTTTTAAAAATCATATATGGCAGCATCAGCATGATCTTTTAATAGAAACACCAACCTGACCATGTCACTCTCTCTGCTTACAATCCTTCAAGGGCCTCCCCTTTTCACCTTTGTCTTCAAGATAAAGTCCTAGATTCCTCTGGGGCAGACACAGCTCTTTTCAAGCATGACACACCTTCCCTCCAAGAATGTGTTTTGATCTTTTATGCCTCATTCTATTCCTTCTGTGCTGACTCCTCATGTCGACACCTTTTGCCCACCCACTGAACTCCTATTCATCCCTCAGCACCCACTCAGTGTGCCCTCTCTAGAAGCCTTCCTCAGCCCAGACAGAGGAAGGCTCAGGGAAAGGGCCCCTTCTCTGGGATCCCACTCTCCGGTCTTTCTTTGCAGCAGAGCTTGGCAGGCTGCCACCCAGTTCCTCACCTCACTTCCCAGATCCAGCAGTGCTCCCTACCCTCAGCATCCCTACTTGCCAGGGGCAGAGGGGTAGAGGGAGTAACTCACCCTGAAGCTAACCTTCAATCACCAGGAGGAATAAGATGTGGTACCTTCAAGATTGTGAGCATTTTTGCTGCTGCCCAACAGTTACAAGCTACTCTGTGCCGGAAACAGGTAAAGACCATGATGCCCGTAGGTCCACATCCTGCCCACACTCGGGGTCCAGAGTCTGCCCTGGATTCCCAGGCATTTCCATCTTCATTTGTACTGCCTGCATCCAGCCTGTTTCTCCAGCAGCCCAGGAATACGTTTCTCTGCCAAGGCCAACCCTGCCATCTGCTCACTTCCATCTACCGTCCTTTACAGCTGAGACCTACATAATCACATCCTTCTTCCTCATAATAACCCGGTGAGGTGGGTGTTCCTTTTATTCTCATTTGTAGATAAGCGCACTGCATAAAGGAGACAAATGTGCGTACAGCTAGAAAAGCTCAATATTGCTTGTCAAAAAACCAAAGACTGAAAAACAACAACAAAAACCAGAGCAGGGAGATGTTAAGTAACTGCCCGAGGACATGCAGCAATAAAGCTGGGCCTGAGCACTCAGGTTTTCTGACCTTTGACCTGTGTTTCCAGCCTTGGGGTTTGGAAGCCATCTGAGGGTTTACCTCTTCTGTTCATTGGTGGCTTTGCCAGGCAGCCCACCATTACTACGGGCCTGCCCACATGGGGCATTCAGACTCCCTGAGAGCCAAGACTGCGCTTGATTCATGTCTGTACCCCACTGCCTAACATTCATTCACTCATTCATTCAGTGTCAACTCTGTAGAGGTGCCAAGCACCCTGCTGGGGTGAGCAGAAACAGCCTCAGCCCCTACTCCCTGGGGAGTACGCTCTGATGACAAAGATTGATATTTATCAAGAAATTTGTGAAAGCTAATGTTTAACTACAGACCATGAGGAGGGCTCATGCAGAAGAGGCATGGGGACTTACAGTGAGAAAAATGGGGAATATACGCCAGTGTGGAACCCATGGAGGCTTCCCTGAGTCCAGATCTCAATAATGAGTAAACATCAGGCGAGCAAAGTGGGGAGGGAAGAAAGGAGATTATGTGCAAAGGCCCTGTGGCTACAGGGAAGATGGAGCCTTCGAAAAACTGGAAGAGGTGCCATCATGGCTAGAGCAGAGAGAGCAAGGAGGAGAGGCACAGACCAGCCCCTAAATTTTCCTAAGAGCAGTGGGAAAGCCTGCAGGGATTTGAGCTGCTTTGAAGGTTGTGTGTGTGTGTGTGTGTGTGTGTGTGCATGCACATGCTGGGAGGCAGAGAGTGGATTAAACAGGTTTGTAGCTCAAGATCACTCTGGCTACAGCGAGAAAGAAATTTCTGGGGCAAGAGAGGAAGCTAGGAGGTGAATAAGGAAGCTCTTGAAGGAATCTTGGTGACAGATGCTGGCGCTTGGACCAGGCTAATGGCCCAGAGCTGGAGAGAAGTAAAAAAGAATTTGAGGTATTGAACCAGCAGGTGACCTGGAGCAGCGAGGGTGTTTGTCCAGTGACAGCCTCATGAAAATGCAGGAGGCCCAGTGCCTCCTCCGCACCCCCCACCCCCGACCCCGGGGCTCCCAATAGCAGGGCTGCATGAATTTGGAGAGGAATGGGGATCTCAACAGGGTGACTTCCTGGTGTAGGGGTGGGCGGTAGCGGGGACAAATGGGAAAGGAGGATTTACAGACCCAGACCAGCACTAGCAAAAGAGCGAGGGGCTAGAGACAGGGAGGTGAAAGAGACTTGACCCCTGTCCTCAGGAGCCCAGACTGAGAGGGGAGCACATTCTACAGCCAAGGAACAGAGCTGGGGAACAACTAGCCTGCTGGCCTGGGGCAGGAGGACGTAGTGATGGAGCAGAAAGATGAGCATTCGCCTCCAAGAGAAAACTCTTCCCGGCTGGTATCTGAGCTCCAGGAGGGGCTACATCAGACAGGGTACAGGCTGTGCCCCACACAGCTCCCTCTGAGAAGGGTGCATGGAGTCGTGCAGTACAGCAGCCCCGGGGAGTAAGTCAGAGGGGTCCCATGCCATAGGCCGCAGGCCCAAGATATATATGGCTGGGCAGCAAAGCAGAAGGTAGAGGGTGGCCTTGGAGGACAGATCTGAGTCCCAACTTCCCACTTCTAGAGCTGGGGATACAGACCTTGGAATCAGACATATTGTGGAGCCAAGGAGAAAGGCTCCCCAGGGCTCTGCTCCCATTTTGAAGCCATAAATGCTGTCAGCTGTCTGGTGAAGACTGTGGGCCCTTCTCAAAATATTGCTTTGAAATGCACAAAATAAAATACGTAAGATGACGAGAGAAACCAACCATTTTGAAATACCGTTATAAAACTATGAAAAAAAATAACTGCAGTTCAGAAGTAGAGGTGCTTCCTTATTCAAGCATTAAATAAGACCTAGCATTTGATATAATAACTCCAATCATTTCAAAATAGGGATGGAGGTAAACAATATTTCAAGACACATTTTGAGATAATTGCAGCCGCTGATCTGTGTGGGTATCTAGGAGCTGACAGCCACAATCAAACATCTGTGACAAAATCACCAAGAGTACCGCTCTATGGTTTTGTTGCCTCTGTTCACAATCTTAGTTAGATGTTAGTTAAAAGATGAAATAGTTTTCCCATCCAACCTCACCGATCCTTGGCATTCCACGCCCCAGTTAAGAGCCCCATGACCCAGGAAGAGCAGGTCAGCGAGTTACGCTACAGCTGGACACAACAGCCCAAGAAGGTGGGAGGGGGACGTGAGGCCAGAGCCACCAGGGCCAGGAAAGTTTCCTGAATGGAACTTTGAAACAAGTTCGGGGTTTTGATCCAGAGACAGACAGGGAGAGGGATGCAGGGAAGTTGTAAAGGGGTAGGGGAGCCATAGATTCAACAGGCTGGAGCTCACAGCTCCCTTTGGGGGGTAGAAGTGGGGTCCCAGAAGTGAAGGAACTTGCCCCGAGCCAGGCAACAGGGAGTGGCAGGCCCCAGCTAAAATAGTTCTGTTTGGATTCAGAGCCCCAGCTCACCTCCAGAACACCCCACTGGTCACAGCGAGCCTGAGGCTGGAGGACACCCCCAGCTGCAAGGGATGGAGCTCAGAGTAGAAGGCAAAAACCTGGGGCTCTAGAACCAGGTGGCCTGGGTTCTTCCACTTATTTGTGTGACTTTGAGACATCTACTTATTTGCGGCTTTCTTCTTCATCTGTGAAATGGGAACAATAGTCATTCCCTCACAGAGGTAATAAATGTGATTAAAACCACTCGAAGTGCATAGAGCCTCAGGCCTGGCACAGAGTAGCCCTCAGGATCCTTCTGCTGTCCTTATTAGCAGAGCTTTCTTCTTGAATCAGCAGAGTCATCTGGCCCAGCCCCCTCCCTTGTCTCTAGGCAGAGAATTCTGGGGGGTAGGGGCGTGGGGGGCACGCCAGGGTCCACAGGGTCTGGCCTGCCCTTAGCCCCAGGGGAGGATGGGTAGCAGTCTGTGCAATCATCGCAGGTGAGAAAAGTGTTTGAGGAACCAGCTGCTTCAGCAGAATCTACCTCCCTCTGGGGGAGGAAGAGGGGTGGATCTTTGGTCGAGGGTCAAGGTGGCCCCACCCCTGGGGCAAATGAGTTTCTGTTCAGGGTAAGGAGAGGTGGTACAGGTTTCCTGGAAAGACAGTGAGCCTGGCATCAAACAGAAGGCTGCGCAGGCTGTGCAGGCTGTGCACCGCATCACTCCAGGGGACTACCAGGGAATGCTCTCTGAATTATGCAATTCCAGACACCTTGCCTGGGTTCCAACCTGGCTCTGCCACTCCCTAGTTCTGAGACCTTGAGCAAGCCACTTACCCTCTAGAGCTCATCTAGACCCACCCATGGCTGTAACTACATACACGGAAACACCCAGCCCCTGAGAGTGGCTCAATAAACAGCACCTTCCTCGTCCTGAGACCCTCCTTGAAGCTTCAGGGTACTAAGGGCATGAGATACAAGGGGTGAGCCCAGCTTGTACCAGGTAGAGAAACCCAAGAAGGGCTGGGCAATTGAGACAGCACGTAGGAGGGGCCCCCTAGGCCCACTGTCTCAGCATGCAGCCCCTTCCTTCGGCAAACAAAGAGTGGGCAGGTGCCCCTGAGGAGCTTGGATGCAGCACCCTCTCCCTGGAGGCTTCCTTCTGGCTAATGATTCCCCCGCCCTCCCTCCCTAGGCTTTCGAGAGGCTCTGGTAAGGAGGATGGGCCCCTGATGACTGTGGCTGTCAGACATCATTCCTGCTCCAGGTCTCCTCCCAGGGCTGAGGTCAGGTCTCCTCCCAGGGCTAAGGTCAGGTCTCTCTAGTTTCGGGGGCCTCACGAGGGAAAGGAGGGCCTCTAGTACCCCAAGACTATGCCCCAGGGTTTACCCTACAATTCCCCACACAACACAGGTATGGGGGAAACTTCCACACGTTCTATAATGTGAATGCACCTCCTGGAGTTGTGCAATGCAGTGTTCATGCCTGGATTACTAGGAATGAGAGCCCGCTGCCCCTATTCCCAAAACTTTTCAGTGATTCATTCATTCAGAAATATTCTGAAGCCTGCTGGGTCCTGAGCTCCAAGGATCCAGATGCTACAAAACTGACTCCTTATGGAACTGACCTTCTAGCCAAAGGAACAAATATTACTTAAATCATTATACAAACAAATATATTCTTACGGGTTCTGATAAAGCCAGGGAAGGCCAGGGTGGCAGGCAGGGGTCCACATGTCCCAGACCCTGGTTTCATCTAGATGAGCCCCCACCTCATCTAGGGATCCTCACCTGAGCCCCCTTCACTCCCCAAAGGGGCTGGAGTATAATGTCTAGGCTCCCCAATGTCAAAAACAAGGTGGTCAGGCTTTGCTTTGTTTTCTGTTTTCATTTTTAAACGGGACCTTGGAATCAATGACTGTGGGTTTCACAGGCTCTCCCCACAGTTACAAATGGCCTGTTTGCCCTGAGGGCAGGAGGTGACATGACTCTGGGACACAGGCCTGCCCCCTCCAAAGGCTTTGCTGTTCCCCTCTTCCCCACAGGAAGCCTACTGTGGCTACGCCATCATCCTCATGGCACTCCTCTGGTGCACGGAGGCTCTGCCCCTGGCTGTCACCGCCTTCTTCCCCGTCATCCTGTTCCCCGTGATGGGCATCATGGATGCCTCCGAGGTAAGCCTCCCCAGCTGCAGGAGGAAGTGCTCCCAGAAATGGCAAGGGTCTGCCCTAGGACACTGGTGATGGAGGAGGCCTCATCATAGGCAGGGCACAGGGGGCTAGGGGGTGGCGGTGCCTCACCTTTGCTTGACAGGTCAGGGAGCACCGAGGGAGGAATCAACTAGAAGACGCGGGGAAGGGGATTCTAGATATGCCAATGCACAGCTGTTGTCAAGAATTATTTCAAAGTGGGAGTGATTAGGTCTAGGCTAGGGAGGTGAAAATGCTTTTATCCAGGAAAGGGGGCCTCCATAGCCAGCTAAAGAGCTTGTAGCCTTCTCACTCAGGGACGGAACTTTGAGCATCAGGCCCACCTGCAGGGCTGGTTAAAACACAGTGCTGGGCCTCCCCCCAAAGTTTCTGGTTCCTTAGATCTGGGGCAGGGTCTAACCATTTCATTTCTAGCAAGTTCCAGGTTGGTGGTGATGCAGGCCCAGGGACTACATTTTGAGAACGGCTGCTTTAGTTTCTAGGAACAGCGTTTAAATGATCTCTCTCACAGTCAGTGGCTTCAAACATGAGTGGAATCAGGCTAGATGATTTCAGTCATTCCTGAGTGGAGAAAGAATGAGTTTGGCAGGAAGAGAGGAAGTTGCTTAATGTTAAATGGCAGATGATCCAAAGACCATTTCCATCTGGGTCCAAGAGCCCAGGGGACCAATCTCTGGGGGAATAGGAGTGCCTGCACCCTGTAAGCCCAGAGGCACGGGGCTGGGGGACCCCTTCCTGTTTCTCAGCTGTCCCTGCCTGCCAGGTCAGTGTTGAGTACCTTAAGGACACCAACATCCTATTCGTCGGCGGGATGCTGGTGGCCATTGCTGTGGAGCACTGGAATCTGCACAAACGCATCGCCCTCCGCGTGCTTCTCATCATCGGGGTGCGGCCTGCCCTGTGAGTTCCCACAAACCGAGATCAGAACCTGGGATGGTGGCATTCCGGGCACCTAGTCCCTGTAGGGAAGCTGGAGCACAAGTCAGTCTGTCTGTCTGTCCCTAGGCTGATCCTGGGCTTCATGCTGGTGACTGCCTTCCTGTCCATGTGGATCAGCAACACGGCCACCACAGCCATGATGTTGCCCATCGCCCAAGCCGTTCTGGAGCAGCTGCACAAGATGCCTGTGGGCAAGGATGTCGAGGAGGGCAGGAACAACCCCGCCTTTGAACTCCAGGAACCAAGTCCCCAGAAGGAAGAGACCAAGCTTGATGAGAAAGGTGAGGCCAGGTGCTGCCCCAAACCCTCGGTTCTTGGGGAGAGTCTGAGATGGTCTCTATGGTTAGGTGGCCATCTTGGTGCTTTTAGAGAGAGAAGAGCAGGGCAAGAAGTACAGGGACCAACTTGTCCTGGTTTGCCCGGGATTTCCCTGGTTTTGAAATGAAAAGTCCCACAGGCTGAGAATCCCCTCAGCCCTGCGCAAACCAAGATGCGATGCTGGCTCACCCTGGCCAGCAGAGAACGAGAGCCTGGTGGGATGTCAGGGGTTCAGGCTCCATTCTTCTGGTGTGGTTTGGATCATCTTCCCTTTCTGGTGCCTCAGTTTCCCTCTCTCAAGAGGTTTGGGCCAGATGGTGTCTGAGGGTCACCCCAGCCTGAGACTCCAGGGAGTGCTGGCCCTTGCAGACCCGGAGGCAGCCCCTGCCCTACCCCAAGCTCAGGTCTAGACTGCTCACTGACACAGCACCCCCAAGGCCATAGAGCCCCAGCCAAGCTCCCTGGAGCCCACAACCTGAGCGCTCCCTTGTTCTCAGACAACAAGCAGGACCACCCTGTCCCGCCTGCTCCTTCGAAGCCCAGCATGCAGCAGAACAAGGAGCAGCTCCACTTTAACCAGGGCATGAGCCTGTGTGTGTGCTACTCAGCCAGCATCGGGGGCATCGCCACCTTGACCGGCACCACGCCCAACCTGGTCCTGCAAGGCCAGGTCAACTCGTGAGTGACTGAGGGGTGGGGAAGTCTGCACTCTGACTGGGGAGCTGGCTGGTCACTGGGCAATGTCACACAGCAGCCGTATCTCCCTACAGGATCTTCCCCCAAAATGCCAACGTGGTGAACTTTGCCTCCTGGTTCGGCTTTGCCTTCCCCACCATGGTCATCTTGCTGTTTCTTTCCTGGCTATGGCTGCAGGTTCTCTTCCTGGGGTTCAAGTAAGTGGTGGAGTGGGCAAGAGACTCCCAGGTGCCTGCGCTTACCCTCTGGGAGCTTCCAGTTGGGTACCCAGATAGCTCTGTGGAAAAGGACATAGTTGCCATCCTAGTGAGAAGGCCTTTCCCTCCTAAGGCACTTTTGGACACTTGCCCCCCCCCCCCATTTGAGGGAATTACTGGGTGGAGAGTATTACCCCATTTAGGAGATGAGCAAACTGAGGCTCAAGACATGGTACACAACCAGATGTGTCAGTGTTGCGATTAATAACCAGGTCTCCTGATGCCCAGGCCAGGTCCCATTCCATCATGATCCACAGTCCTTTGGTAAGTGCTTAAGGAACAAACACTGTGAACATGGTCAGTTACAACAGTATTTGTTGTGCTCCTACTATATGTCTGGCCCTGTGCTAGGCACTGAGAATACTAGAAGCATTAGGCACAGTCCCTGTCCTTGGAGCTCACTACCTAATGGGTGATGATAAGATAGGGGCCGTGACAGGGGGAAGCCCAGGTGCTGTGGGAGCACAGCCCAAGAGAGTGGAGATTCCAAAAGGCCCCGGAGGAGATGATGCCTGAACAGTAGTGTTAAAAGTCAACCAGGTAGAGAACAGGTAAAGGCATTCCAGGAGCAGGAAGAGCTTGTACAAAGGCACAGAGGCAAGAAGGAACACAAAGGGTTTGGGGGGACTCTAGTTCTGTGTGGCTAAAACACAAGAGCAAAAAGGAGCATCAGGATATGAAGCTGGAGAAGTAGGGAGGGGAAGATTATGGGGGATCTTGTGTGCCACATAAGGAGTATGGATCTTATTCTTGAGGCCAAGAGTAGTAAATAGGTTTTATTCCTACTTCCAGCCCTTGATTACTAGAGGTCACTAGAGCTCCAAGTTGAAAATCACGTGAGACCTTGCTGGGGCTCGATTGGAATCAAGTCTGGGCTCGATTAGTGATATCTGCTATGAGTAAAGGACCAAAGTGGTGGGAAGAGTGCTATTGTGGTATGAGTCGTTATTTGCCTTCCTGCCCAGGCAATGGGAAGCCATGGAAAATGTTTAAGCACTGTGACTGTACTTTGGAAAAATCGCTTGGGCAGGTGCGATGAAAGTTAGATTGAGGGTGAGGGCTGGTAGAAGGTGAGGTGGTAGCTAAAGAGCCCAGCGCAGTGCCAGACACCATAAAGGATTCAAAGACATGTGAAGCATGGTTTTTGTCCTTGAGGAACTCACAGTCCAGCAGGGGAATTGAGATTTGCCCAAGTTAAAAGTTAAAAGTCAACACAAAACACAAGTTCAGCCAGTGGCATGTGGATGTGGGCTGCAGACTCCTGTATTTCTGAGGTGGGGCTCAGGCTGGCTCAGGATGCCCAGAAGCAGTAGGATAGGGAAGGGGGATTTCCTGAAAGGCTATTGGAGGAGAGGAATGATAAGTCAGGGCCAAAAGGAGGCATGGGATCCAGGCCCTAGGTCCTCCTCACTCTGGGCAAGGGAGGGCTCAGCACAAGAGAACCCCTGGAGGGACAGAGGGTCATCAGGGCAGATGGAGCAGGGCTGAGCACAGGGAAACCCAGCACCTCCAGCCCCAGCCTTCCCTCTGCTAAATAAGAGCCATGACACCCCAAGAATCTTCTGTTCTTCTTCCAGAAACTTGGGTGGATCAAGAGCCTTGGTGTAGTAACCCTGAGGTGGCCTCTGCAGGCCTCAGGCTTTGCAACATGGGCACTCAGAGACCCTTGCTCGCCTGCCTGGTGTGTGGCCCTCATGAGCTGTCCCCACTCCTCCACCTGCAGCTTCCGGAAGAACTTTGGCTTGGGGGACGAGATGAGGGAGCAAGAGCGAGCGGCCTTCGATGTCGTCCGGAGAGAGCACAAACTGCTAGGCCCCATGAAGTTTGCAGAAAAGGCTGTCACCATCCTCTTTATCTTATTGGTGGTGCTTTGGTTCACCCGGGAACCAGGCTTTTTCACTGGCTGGGGCAACCTGGCTTTTTCTGACAAGGATGGAAAAAGGTGAGCATTTCATGGGGGTGGAATACTTCTGGGGCTCACCTGGCTACGGGAGGAGGGAAGGGAGCAGGGTCCCCAGTGCAGAACAGGAGGTAACACTGGGCTGTGGGGGAGACTTGCCAGGAGGAGTTGGCACATCTGTGGGAGGGGCTCCTCTCCACCACCCCTCCACCTTGTGATCCTGAGCAGTCCTGAGCCACTAAGCCTGCCCTCCCTGCCCCACCCACAGCATGCCCTCCGATGGGACAGTGGCTATCTTCATCGCCGTAATTATGTTCATCGTGCCCTCCAAGATCCCAGGGCTTACTCAGGATCCAGGTAAGAGGATCCTGGACTGGAGCAGGGCAGGGAGTCTGGGCAGACCCTGCCTTCTGGTCACAATGGACCTGCGACTGCACATGGCAGAGGTAGGCAAAGTCCAGAGAAGTCAGGGTGACTTGCCAAGGGCAAAGGGACTCAGGTACAAAGTCAGGATGTTGCAGAACTGAGGGTCCCTCTCTCACATGCATTAAGCTCTGATAGGGACCCATACAGAGAGGCCCCACGTGGAAGTGACCTATCCTCTTCTGCTTGGGGAGCAGGAAAACCAGGGAAGCTGAAGGCCCCTCCTGCCCTCCTCAGCTGGAATGTAGTAAAGGAGAAGATGCCTTGGAATATCATGATCCTTCTGGGCGGTGGCTTTGCCCTGGCCAAGGGCAGTGAGGTGAGAGACCCCCACACCACTCCCCAGCCCGTTTGAAGTGGAGAAAGAGGGGCCCTGCTTCTCTCCCACCAGGGGAGACCTGATCCTCACTCGGGAGCCCCCTGGTGGGCACAGACTTTGCAGCAGCTGGAGAAACAGGTTAGAGCCCTGAAGGAGGGAGAGGAAGCACAAGCCACAGGAACCTCTCCCTAGTCGAGTTTTCAAAGCCAAAGAGAAGACAGGCTTCTCTGGTGGGCAGGGTCTGTTCTCAGTGACCACTCACTCCACCCCCTCACCCTCTGCCAGACAAGAAGGCCTACCGCTTTAGCGCTAGAGAGTTGCAGGCTGCCATTGGGTTGAAGCCGGCTGCCTGCTCAGGCCACCAGGGGGCGCTGTGATCATACCCAGCCTGGCTCTGAGGACCAGATCACTCCCCCAGAGCTTCCTTCCAGGAGGGAAATCCCTGAACCTTCAACCCCAGCTAAGCTCATTCACTGCACGGACAGGAGGCAGCTTCCCTGGATCTGGGGTTGGTTAGTTCATCCATCAAGCATTCACTGAGTGTGCCAAGCACTGTGCTGGGGGCTGGGTGGGTAGCCCCCACTCCCTGGGGCTCACAGTCTGGCATGACAGGCGTGGGTAGAGCAAGACCTTGGAGCTCTTCTGACCCTGTGGACTGTCCCCATTCCCCTGTCAGCCTCTTCCCAGTCTCCACTAGGGCTCTTCCCCCTCACCCTCCTTGCCAGGAGAAAGGGCCCCAACCTGCTGGGCTGGAGTGGGCAGGGGAAGGGCTAAGGTTGGCCAGGGACCTCCTGGAGAGAGGTTAGGAGAGCAGGAGTAAATGGAGTCAAAAATCTTTACTCCCTCCAAGCCCTAGGTTTCCAAAGAAAGCTCTTTGGCTCCCTCTCCTCACTTCTCATCTGATCCTTCTCTCCGCACCCAACAGTCCTTCATGGGCAAGAGGGGGCCCCTTGGTTTCAGCTGGGTATCATCTTCCCTCCTAATCTGCCCTTGACTCTGAAGGCTCTAGAGAGGTGTGGGCTGGAGCAGGACCCTCCCAGAGCCTCAGCAGGGGACTCTGGGGCCCTAGGCAGCCCAGCCTCTCACACACCACCCTCCTCTGCCCACAGGCATCAGGTCTGTCAAAGTGGTTGGGGGACAAGCTGACCCCATTAGAGAGTGTGCCGTCTCCCGCCATTGCCTTCATCCTCTGCCTTCTGACTGCCACCTTCACAGAGTGCACCAGCAATGTGGCTACCACCACGCTCTTCCTGCCCATCCTGGCCTCCATGGTGAGCTGGCCCTGCAGACACACCTCCTCCAGGCAGCCCTTCTGCCCACCCCCACCCAAGGGCCCCACCTGAAGGTCAGAGTGACCTATCTGCACCTCTTTTAATTTCTGGGAAAGGACCCTTGAGCTTCCATCCTTCTCCAGGCTCTTCAGTAACTTTGGGCCCCAAGGCCCTCTGGCCCCTGATTCACTCCATCCCTAGTGATGTCACCCCTGGAGTATCCTGATGGGGCTCGCTGGTGGCCTCGCCCACATCACTGGCCCAGCCCCTGTTCTGGTCATTCCTGAGGTGACAGGATGCAATTGCTTCCCAAAGCGTCCCCAGCCCCTTCCTCCCCAGGCACGTTCCCGCAGCCTTTGATGATGACACCCCCGAGCTCCTTTGAGATCCATTTTATGGGCCCCTCCCCTTACCATGCCCCACAGGGCAGGGCCACACACTCATCCCCTCCAGAGAGGTCAAAGGGCCCTTCCCAGGTCACCCAGTGCCTTCTGGCAGAAGTGGTGGGTTTCTGGCCAGAATGTGTATTGGGGTGAGGGCCATCCCTCAGAGAGGAAAGCAGGAGATTGGGGGCCACACCTTCCCCTCTGGGATGGGGACTGGGATCAGCTCTGCCCCACCGTCTCCCCTCCAGGCTCAGGCCATCTGCATTCACCCTCTCTACGTCATGCTGCCCTGCACGCTTTCTGCCTCCCTGGCCTTCATGCTGCCTGTGGCCACCCCACCCAATGCCATCGCCTTCTCATTTGGAGGCCTCAGAGTGACTGATATGGTGAGTGTCAGGGGTCTCCCGTGCCTCAGCACTCTCTGCTCTGTCTTTCCTTCTTGGTGACCACAATGTAGCTTAAAGCTACTGAGATTCTCAGGGTTGAGAGTGGACCCTGTCTGGGGTGGATGACAGTGGGGGAGGTTGGAACGTGATCCCCAGTAGGAGTATCTTCAGGCCCTGCCAGCCTTAGGCCACGTGAGAAGGAGAGGAGGGGTGAGGAGTTTAGGGAAGGCACCAAGAGGCCAGGCCCCCACACCCAGGGAGATGGACTCAGGGAAAACAAAACCCAGGGCTCTGGAAGCTCCCCTTGGCCCTGTTAGCACTGGGAGTCAAGCCCGTGGCAGGGGCATAGCCTAGTGCAGCAGGTTAGACCCAAGGGGGCACTTCCCAGGAAGAGTTTTGCTAGAGAGAGAGCCTCTAAGCGCCTGTGAACACCTGAGGGATGGGTGCTGGCCTAGGTCAGTGCTCACTCACTCAAGCTGGAAGGCAGCTATGCTCACCACTATACCACCAACGCTCACTCACTCATACTGGCTCTCCTCACCCCAGGCCCGTGCGGGATTCATGCTCAACATCATTGGGGTCTTGGTCATCACGCTGGCCATCAACACTTGGAGCATCCCCATGTTTGATCTGCACACCTTCCCCTCCTGGGCTCACTCCAATGCCACGGCTTCCTGCGGGGTCAGCCAGGCAAACACCACAACACCTCACCCCTAGACCATCGTAGAATCTGGACCAAACCAGGAAGACCTACCCCGTTTCTACTCCTCTGAGCTGGAAGGGGCACCCAGGCTCCAAGTCAAACATTGAGAGAAAGGCACGTGTATACCTAACCTCATGTGAGTGTGAGAGGAAGGTGTCTATGCGCTCAAGCCTGTGTGTCTGAGGAAGCTGTGTGTACATGTGTGTACGTGTGTGTGTAAAGATGGTATGTCATGTGAGGATGTCTGCAAGGGGGGTTTGTGTGTGAGCACATGATCCGAGGTGTGCCAGACATGTACACGTGTGAGTTCACAGACAGCATGTTCGGTCTGGCACTCCAGGTCTCTGTCTTACCAGTTTGGTGGGTGACCAGACCCCTTTGCCTTCTATTTATTGAAATTCAGGATTGGGGCAGTCTGGGCTGCAGAGCCTACCAGTGGTTGCCATGGCAGCGGCCTCTGGGCCAGGCTCAGCATACTGAGGTCTCCCCAGCCTCTCAGGTTTGTGGGGAGAGTTGTAATATTAGCCACATTAAAGTCTTTCTGTAGAATCTGTGGCGGTTTTTCACGGCACTTTCCAGGACTGGTCCACAGCATGGCTCAAGCCCCAGGTAGGGGAACACGCTAGGAAGGGACCTGGCATCTGTCCCATATGGTGGCCCCCTTGGCATCCCTCCCACCCAAGGGAGAAGGTAATGGCCAGGAACCTCTGCCAAGGCCAATCGGAGTGGGCGCAGCCACCCAGGAAAGTAGCACTGACATCACCCGGCCTGGCTAATTGGGAGCTGCCAGTCCCTGCGTGTCTTTGAGAAAACCAGCCTCCCATTCCCAGAGCACTCCCTGGGCATTTACATAAAACCCTCTGCCCCTGCCAATTCCTCACCGACCCTTCCACCAGCTGGAAAAACCAGTCCCACCAGACTAGGGGAGGCAGACTGACCCATTCTAGTTGCCCAGAAAGATGGACCCTCACCCAAAATGGCAACCTGCAGCAAGAAGGACGCAGGTGAGACACACAGGAGCAGGTTCAAAACTCTGGCCTTCAGAGTCCAGGAGCAGACAACACTCCGGATCATTCTGCCTCCCAACCTCCCCTCCCCTCCTCCTCTGCCTCTCGCCTTCATGAACTCGTTTTCATTTAGCTGACAAGGGAGGGTGGGGGCAGGGAAGAATAATACCACATCCATCATCCATTCTGGGAGCTCAACATCCTTTTCAGGCTGGAAGCTCATCTAGTGGAAGTTTCCAAGAGTCTCATCCAGTTCATTCCTGCTGCAAAGGAGGAAAAAAAAAGATACTTACCATCACTCTCATGCCCAATAAAAAGGGGAGCTGAGTTGTGAAGAGAAAGGATTTAATGCTGGATTCCCCCTGGGCTGGGCCTTCACTCAGTATGCCAAGAGTCGGGGGTTTGAAGGTTGTGGGGAGGCGCAGATGGGAGGGGGTGGCTGCATAGGGGAGAACGTGGCTGTCCCCAGGGGATAGGGGTTCCTGACAGGACATGCCAGACATCCAGCAGAGAGGAGCATCAGGTGAGTAGCTCCACCCCCACCCCAGCCCCCCAGGCTGGCATTCCTCACTCATGAAGCACAGTCATAAATCACAGCTCCCACCCAGACCCACACTAGGACCCCTCCAAGGCCCCAGGCAAAACTGCCCCCCAACCCGGCATTGGGATAGGCTGGCCCCAGAATGGTAGGACTCCTCCAGTGGCTTACCCACAATGCAGTGGGTTCCAAAGGAGCAGCCCCAACCCCACCTGCAAGGAGGACCCTCTGCTACTCCTTTCTCCTGGACCCTGGTTAGGTACCCACAGTCCAGCCCTGCCTGGGGAAGAGGTGGGTGTGCTTCCTAGAGGACTCATGCCTGGTCCACTGTGCTCAGCTTCCCTTCATACCTCTCCACTCCCCTCTCAGTCCTGCTCAGAGAGGGCTAGATGTGGACTGAGATCACACAGCAGCTCCAGGAGATGAAGACTGGGCTGGCCCTGCCTCCTTGGGGAGGAGATGGACAAATACTGGCCCGAGGGTTAAGGGGTCAGCCCTGGTAGAACTCAGGGCAGGCTTCCTCCAGGTGCTTAGAAACCATCGTCCTCAGCTGGTGGGAGGGCAGACGGAAGGCAGGCGGCACCTGTTGGCCTAATCACCATCATTAGCCGAGCAATAAAGTAGCACGGACTGGGCCAGCCTTTGATGGAAGGGCCTGTCAACCCAGGTCAGGTTTGTGCAGGCGGCCTGGCAGCCCAGCCCCTCCTGGACACACACACTCCAGACTGCAGGTGGATAGGGCACTGTGGGGATGAGGGTCTATCCTCTCCCTGCCTGGGCACCCACACCCCTTCCCCCGTGGCTTCCAGGAAAGTAGAAAGGGACTTCGGGTGTCTCCTATCAGCTGAATTTGTGCAGTGCTGGGACTCAAGAACTTCTAAGGTAGTGAGCTTCCCATTGCTAGAGAAAATCAGTGAGACGAAACAACTTGAGGACAGTCTGCCCGATGCAGCTGTGTCCCCAGTTCCTAGCACAGGGCTGGGCACAGTGACTGTTGTATGAATGAATGAATATATCAGAAGCATGGTGGGAAGGGGTATAGCTCAGTGGTAGAAAGCAGTGCTTAGCATGCACAAGGTCCTGGATTCAATCCCCAGTACCTCCATTAAAACAAATAAATACAAAGCTACTTATACCACCACCACACACACACACACACACTCTCTTTCACAAAAAGAAGCAAAAGGGGGCTTTTTGCTCCTGGAGGGAAGTTAGACACTCTGCCCTCAAAGCCCCTTTCCAGACTGCTGTGTGAGGTGTTGTGTGACCTTGAGCCAATGTCACCTTTAGGCTCATCTGATAGGCTCAGGTTTGTAAGCCAATGCCTAGTTTTCTGAGGATCTCCCTGTTTCCCTCCCTCCACCTTCCTGCCGGCCAGCCCCAGCCCCAGAGGCCACTGTAGCAGCCAGAGGGCCCAGGGAAGAGCTATCAAGCCAAGCTATCAAGCCAGCAAAACCTGGCAGGTGGAAAGGGGCCCTTGTTAGGCAGACAGAGAAGGTGGCAGCAGGGAGGTTGGTCCCCATCTCCTTGGTCCCCAAGTTCACCTTGACTTGAGCCTTAGGTCAAGGGAATCTCCAAGGCTTAGGGTCCTCAACCCCTAAGTAGGCCCCTTGGGAGCTCAGGCCGTGACTCCCCTATCTCCCCAAAGCCTCAGAGGTGTGGCTGCTTCCTGAAATGGGAGGGGTGAGCTGTGCAGGAGGGTGGCGGTGCATCCAGGGGTGCAGGGTGAGGGGTAGCACTGGGATGGGTGAGGTTCTGGTGGGTGCCAGCCTGGAGAGGGTGCTCCCTGCAGCCTCCACCCAGTCTGGGCCCTGTTAGTCATGATCAGCAGGGCCATGAGGTTTTACTAGGGGCAGGGAGTCTCAGGGACTCAAAAGGGTGAGCCTCAACCTCAGGGAGAAGAGTAGGGAGAGGAGGGACATAGGTGCAGATGGAGTAACCTGATTGGAAAGATCGGGACAGGGATTCACAAGAGCTGCTCTTAAGGGTGGAGAGACCCACAGACATGTATACACTAAGCCACAAGTTCCTGGGTCACACACATACAACCCACAGACACCTGTGTGCATAGCTACACACTCATAGGCACTGACAGCACTTTGGACACCCAGAGTCACTCACAGACACACACACGTACAGAGTCACAGACACTTGTACACACAATTCACTCAGACATAATCACAGATGCCCATGCACACAGTGTCAGACCTAAGTGATCCCAGAAATACACAGAACCTCACACACACTGAGACAGATTCTGGTGTGGACATGCCCAGCATTACATTACAGTGCCAGACTTAATGCACACCCATGATGGCACATGTGAGCGTGAGAACAGAAATGTAAACACTTGCCCAGTCGTACACAGGTACCTGCGTACTTCCACACACACTGATGGCAGTGACCACACACACACACACAGGCATGGCTCCTCCCACCTCCACAACAGTGCCTCCTGCAGTAGAAGGGATTAAGATGAGACAGGAGAAGCCTGCCCTCCCCATCCGCAGGACTCTAGCTACATCCCTCACCCCTGGTCCCCCCTCCACCCCAACCAAGCTCTCAGCTTGGAAACTCCCTGGATTTCCCAGAGGGTCAGCCAGCCAGAACCAGCTCAGACCTCCCAACCCAGTGGCCGTCTGTAGTCACACACCCTCCAGGGCTCTGGCCAATGCTCCTGTGATCATCCACAGCTAAGGAGCTGCCTGCTCTTCCCCAGGAAGCCCATCCTAACTCCAGACTTCTCCAGCCTTTCTTTGGCATGGGGATCCTCGGACCTCAGGGCCTCATGATAGCTATGCTTGGTCCCTGCTTCTCTGCAGATGTTCTTAAGGGTCTTCCACGCCAGTGGAGTGAGACTTGGAAGGTCTGGGAAGTGGCGGGCTCAGTCTTGGGAACTCACTTTGGGAAGACAAGTTCAGCTCACATGAGCACAAGTGGACAGAAGATGGCCAGTCCTGATGCAGGGTGCAGGAAGGGGGCCCCACTTCCATCACACTGGGACTCCCAAGAGTGGGAACATACCCTTCCTTCTCCCTGGGGTCACCAGAGTGCAGCATGGCAGACATTGGCCAGAGGGATTTCCATCCCCAGACAGGGCTGCCACTGGCTCAAAGCAGCCCAGCCCTGGGCAGAGCTCAGCAACAGTCTCCAGAGAGACAGAGTTTTCCCTAGCCCCAGTCTGTTTAAACCCCCAGCCACAGCCCATCCAGGCCAGAGCCCAGCTCAGTTATATCTGCTGGTCCTGAAATTAGGGTGCTGGTGTGCGTGGGACCAAACCTCCTGATGGAAGCAGCTTCCAAGGGGAGCAGAGCCAACACTGTAGCAGCCAGAATTGAGGGTAGACACCAGGACAGACTTTCTGGATCTAGGAGAGAACTCCGAGGGGCTGGTGTGTTGAAAGGAGAGGATGGATCTGTTTAGAGGCAGCTAATGAGGAGAATGACCTCACAAATCCCCTCTCAGTCCAAGTTCTCTGAAATTCCCAAGGCTCCTGCTTTAACTCCCAGACTGCATGCAGTGAGGAAGTAGTGCTTCCCAAAGAAAAGAGGGAGCCAGAGCCCACACCCATTCCTGGGGCAGAGGTGGATCCTGTCTCAGAAGGGAAGGAAGTTCATCTCACCCTGCAGAGTCTCACTGTAGAAAGATGAAAGCCACAGTCTCTCCTGCCATCCCATCAGAGCCTCCCTGGGATCCTTGGCCCCTTAAATTCATTTTCCTCTCCTTGATTTTTTTTTCACATTTATTTTTACTATTTTATTTTTTTCAAATATTTTTAATTGATTTATAATCATTTTACAATGTTGTGTGAAATTTCAGTGTAGAGCACAATTTTTCAGTTACACATGAACATATATATATTCATTGTCACATTTTTTCCTCTCCTTGATTTTTAATGAAGTTGAAAATCTCGTTTATCGGCCATTTGTATTTTATCTGTGAATTGCTGATTTGTGTCCTTTGTCCATTTTTCTGTGAGATTGTCTTTCTTCTTATTTATTTAGAGGAGCTCTTTATATATTACCGTTTTTAACCCTTTGTCTGTTATATATGTTGCAACACTTTCTTCCAGGCTGTTTTGTATCTTTCAGCTTTGTTTATGGTATATTTTGTTCTAATGAAATATTTAATTTTTATTTAAGTAACATCTTCCTTTTATGGCTTCTGGATTCGATGTCATTTTTGTTTTTATAATAAAACCTTCTCCATTCCATAATTATAAAAATGTTTCCTATATTTTTCTGTTTATTTGTATGGTTTTCATTTTACATTAGATCTTTAAACCATCTGGATTTTTTAATGTACAGCATGAAGTAGGACTTAACTTTCTTTCAAATGGAAAATGTATTATCCCAAGTCCATTAATGAATTTTTACACTTTACTACTGCTTTAAAACATGTTATTATGATATACCTAATTCTCACAAACACCCAAGTTTATTCTAGACTCTATTATCTTCCCTTAATTTATTTGTTAATTTCACCCAAATCACACGGTTTTAATTGCAGAAGCCTTACTGACCACTTTGAAATCTGGCAAAGCAAGTTCCCCCTATTAGCCTTCTTTTTCAAAAACTTCTTAGCTATTGTCATATATTTACTCTTCCCCAAACTTTAGAATCAACTTGTCAAGTTCGGGGGATGGGGAATTAGACATCTGATTTGAATTACATTCAGTTCATAGGTTATTTAGGGTGGAATAGACATCTTTACAATATTATATTGAGTTTTCCAGCTCAGGACCACGATATGCCTTTACAGTTATTCAGGGTTTATCTTATGTCTGTCAATAAATTCCTATTGTTTTCTTCATGCACATTTTTTGTATTTTTTTTATTATTTATTCCTGTATGTTTTATAATATTGCTATTGTGAATTGGATCTTTTGTCTCCTTATATTTTCCAACTGGTTGTTTTAGTAGTATGGAAATGATACTGATTTTTCTATACTTAACATAAATTCCACTACCTTACAAAATTCTCTCATTGGTTCTAACAGTTTTTAGTTGATTTCCTAAGTAAACAATCACATCATTTGTAATTCTTAAAGATTTTGCACTTTGCTTCTCATATTTATGTCCCTTATTTTTTTTTTCTTATCTTATTGCACTGATTAGGGCCTTCAAAATAGTGTTGATTTGATAGCAATGATAGCAGCCTCCAGTTTACAACTTTCATGGTTCTCTTTGCCCAGAGTATCAGTAAAGAAATATCTCTGAGTCTAGAATAATAATTAGCCCTGTATACATCAGATAGAAGCAATCAGCAAACACACTAGAAGGTCCTGACAGCTGCCCTTTCACTGTGAAACTCCACTGATTGTCAGGTTAAGGGAGCAAGGCTTTGATTGCTAATGTGAGTCCCAGAGAAAGGTGGATTGAGGCAGGGCCCCTGTTCTAGCCCCAGAACACAATTCTTCTACCCAAGTGAGCTAGCCAGCTCATCCTCATTCCCCACCCAGCACCACTGGGCTTGATAAATAGAAAGGGGGCACAAGTCTATTGAGCATCTACTACATGCCAGGGATTGTGTTGGGAACTTGATACATTATAATCTTGTTTAATCCACAACTACTCTGTGGATGAATAATACTATTCCTTTGTTAACAGAGGAGGAAACTGAGGCTCAGAGTGGTAAGTATGGAAGATGACACAGTTAACCTCAAGCACAGAGGACACCGTTGTTATCTGCCTCAGCACGATCTTTTGAAATGGACATTCCCTGCCTAGACCAAGAAGTCTCCAAATGTTTTAGTCTACACCACACTGGTACCAGATGACCATTATGATCCCCCAGCCAAGGCTGACATTACCTCCCTCTTGAAATGAAGTAGAGTAAGTAGAGAGGAGATGGCCTGTCCACACCCTCAGGCTGGAAACCAAATCCCAGGCTGTGCTGGGCAGCAGCTGTACCACTAGGTCCTTGGAGCCTCTAGTTCCAAGAAGAGATACACGTGGCCTCAGAGACCAGGACAAGGTGGGAGGGGAAAGAGGGAAAAAGTGGTCATGGACAGAAGATAGGGGTGGGGCAAAAAAGAAGAAAAGGAACAGTGAGTAGGAGATGGGGACAGGGTCTGGGCAGGGAGCCAGGGACAGGCCCCAGGCCTGAGTCCAGGTGAGAACAGTGGGGGCCAATTTCCAGGGTTCACCAGGTACTCCATCCCCAATGTGGACTCTGAGAGGCCAGACCAAACCAGGACCAAATGTGGCCAGGACCAAGCCACAACCACATAAATTTCTGTTTCCATCATCCAGACCATAAAGAGTGGCCACGGAATCACGACACAGAACCAGAGGGCCCCCAGCTCCACCTGCACAGACAAACAGATACACACACAGGGCAGGATTGCTGACCTAGACTAGAGATGTGTACACAGACACGAGGGTGTAAACACACAGATGACATGCAAGAGGACATGGACACAGGCCTGGATACAGGCACATAGATCCGCACACAGACAGGGGGAAAGACATAAATACAGATGCCCATCAGCCCAGGGGACAACCATACAAGCACACAGAGACACTCACATACCCACGGACACACGGAGGAATCACGGATACATGACACATGGGTGCACACACCCACACCTGAAGGTGTCAGAGGCACTGGAGAGAGACAGACAGATGGCTGGACCTCGTGAACGGATAGTCCCCACCAAATCTATGCTTGTGCCTGGCCCTTGAGGGGTCACAACTATTGCCCATCCATGGCAGGCCTGAGAATCCTGGGCGGCCACCCAGATCTGCTGCCCAGAACCCCCTCACCAGCTCCATGAACATACATGCGGTGGCCCAGCTCTCCTGACACACGTGTGCATGTCCCAACAGGCCTGTGCCCCACCCGTGGCGGCTATCCCTGTTCTGGGGTGCAGGTGGGGGCCACAGGACAGCCCCCTCATCCACAGGCCACAGGCTGCGCCCGCTGGCAGAGACAGGGGGCCCGGGCTGGTCCAGGAGGAGGGAGGGGCCGAGGGGGGGCCAGGGCGCGGCTGGGGCGGGCACAGGAGCCGGTACCTGTCAAACAAGAGCCAAGGAGCAAACGAGCTTCTTAGTCACCTTGCTCGTCTCCCCATTTTGGCAGCAGCCCCTCGGGGCAAGGGGAAGCTGATATCATAATTATTGGCTCACCCAGCAGCTGCCTCCCCTCATCTGATGTCAGCACAGACCCAGGACAGCCGAGCTGACGGACTGACAGACAGACGGAGCTCCTGGCCCCCCGGACCCCAGCCCCCACGCCGACCTGCTTCACTGAGCAGGTAAGAGGAGACCCGGCCCAAGTCAGCCGTGGAGGCCAGCGGGCCTGGGCCAGGATATGGGGAGGGGGCCTGCCTTTTTAACGGGCCCTAGGAGTGACTGGGAGCACCTGGGTGCTCCCTTTCCTCTCACTGCTGCTCAAGGGAGAATCAGGAAGTGGGGTGAGTGCCTGGAGGCCAAGGAGGACCCCCTCCTCCATGCTCCTCCCTCTTCTTCCTGTTCCAGGTTGCCTAACTTCAATCCTTCTTGCTGTACTGTGATTTTTCATTCTGGTGTTTGGTGGATTTTGTGTGTGTGTTGGACAGAGTGTACTTGGCCACCCTGTGCTGGGAGAAAATAAAGACTCAGAAGGGCTAGAATTGGAAAACTAGAGCTGAAAGACAGGGAGGCAGATTCCTAATTTAGTGGCTTTTCCAAGTGGAGAGAGAAGAGCTCAGCTCTGGGGGCTGAGTTGTGCAAGGGTATGTGTTGATCAATGAATCATTCAGTATCTCTGAGTAGCCTTGGTTCGGGTCTAGATGCCTGGGCCTCGCGGGGGAGGCCTGGGTTGCAGGAAGGAGATGGTGCACCTGGTGGAGAAGCAGACAGGTGGCAAACAGGTGCTGTGGCCAGTACCTGATGCTGAGCTCAAGGCAGAATACCCCAGAGGTCTAGAAACAGCTCTCTCCCTCAATTCCCCTGAAACCAACAGGCCTGGAGAGCAGACCCAGGATATGCAGGGAGCTCTTAGACCCTCAATGCCTGGAATTGGGGGTCTGGGGATCAAAGGCCCTTAGGGAACTGGCTAGAACAGCAGGAAGACCCCTCTGGCTCTCATGGCTTCCCGCCGACCCCAATCTGATCAGGTAAGGTTCTGGCATTCCCCGTGGAGTCCCCAGGCCTCCCTAAACGTCCAAAGAAGCAAGTTAGATTAAGAATAGACTCGAATAAGTGGGCGTGTTTGCCTCTTCTCTCTGCACCTACAGGCATGGGGAGATACGTGTGTGTGTGCATTGTGGCCAGGCATGGCTGGTCAGCGGGAAAGAACCCAGGTGGAGAGGGCCCATGCTCTTGAGAAGCCATCTCATCCATCTCCCCTGCCGCTAGGCTGGTCATTTCCCACACCAAAAAGGTCTGCCCCCTCCTCACTTTCCTATTCCCAAAGGAGGAAACTGGGTCATTCCCTCACAGTCTTGAGGTCCTTCCTGGACTGAAGTCTCTACAGCTGCAGGATCCACCCCTGCTTGCTCCCATAGGCTTCTCTTTTCCCCACTGATAAAACCCATTCCTCTGGGCTGACTGGAGGGTGAGAAGGGGAGGGTGCATTGCACTCCAGTCCTGTCCCTGTTGAGCCTGGCTCAGGCCTTTTTAGACCCTTGGTCATTCCCTGACCCCCGGGACGCAGGCATTCCCCAACCGATGGGGCCAGCATCTCCATTCCTGGCCCTCTGTCTTGTGGTAAGCCCGGCAGGGCCAGAGTGGGGCTAGGTCCTGGGGAGGCTCAGGTCCTCAGGAGCGAAGGTGCCGAGGGGAGAGGCACATGTCCTCCCAGCTCCCGCCCAGCCCCGCCCGTGCTGCCTCTGCCGAGCTCAGCTCCCGGCTCCAGGGCCTGCCGGGACACGCTGCCCCCCAAGGCCCGGTGCCTCACTCACCTCCCAGGGCCAGGAACCTGTTCTCCCGGGAATGCCAGGGAGTTCTCAGAGGACTTTATTTCCCAGGGGCTCAGGGAATTCCAGAATCCTCTCAATTCTGCTCCTGGGAAGGTCAGAGAGATTAGGGGGGTTTGGGAACCCTCCCTGCTCCCCATCTTTGTCTCACTCACACACTCTCCCCATATGGCCCCCAACCAACAGCTGTGCTTTCATTCACTGTGAGAAGGGAAAAGCCCTGGGACAGTTACAGACAAGGGGGAAAGCCCACTTGCTGACACTTGCCTTCTGGGAAGCTGATTTATGTCCCCACCTTGGTCTCAGGAAAACCTTCCTTTGGCCCCCATGGAGAGTCCCATCTGCCCTCTATTAAAGCAGCCCAGCACCACTTCCCATGGACTCTCCATCCTTCCTGCTGGGAAGTCCTTCCTGTTGTCTAACCTCCCTCTTTCCAGCTTGAGTCTTCATAGACCAGCAGAAACCCCACAGCCTGCACAGGGCTCAAGCACATTGCCAGACACTGTTACTAAGTCACATTGAAATTTCTTAAGAGCTTGTGCATAGGAAGGGACAGAAAGAAGGCCCTGTGCCTGCTGTCCCCCTATTACTCTGATGAGAAGGGGGCTGTTAGGATGTGTTTCTACCTGTCTCCCCTTATTCCCCAGCGGGATGCCAGGGACAGAGGTCCTGCAGATATGCCCTTCCCTCTTTCTTCCCCAATCACAGCTCACCATCATCCCTGCTGAAGCCTGCAGGGGGAAGTTTAGCAAGCTGAGATTAGCTTCTACAGCAGGAGAGGTTGACATTAGAGAGATGTTTCAGCATTTTAAATTGAGTTTAGCTGGACAATGTGACCACAGAAGGTGGTTTCCTGAGTGGAGTGGCGACCATTGATCTGTGATGGGTGCGGCTGGGCTGGCAACAAGCCCAGGAGCAGGGGAATGACATGATGACCTCTGGGAGAGTGCATCTCAGAAGTGTCAATCAAAAGTCCCTGAATAATTTTAGTCTTTCCATTTTATTCCTTCCCATCCTTTGCCCCTTCCTCCATCTCTGTGCCCAACTCCAACCTCAACCCCCACCTCATCCCTAACTCCTTCACTCCATCCCTGTCTCCTTTCATTCCAACCATATCCTCATTCCCATCTCCAACCCCAGCCAAATCCTCTTCCTATCCAATTCCTCATCCTGATCCCCAATTTCATCTCTACCTCCACAACCCCATTCCTCTCTTCCCTCTCTACCTCACCTCCTCAGCGCCACCTTCATCCTCATCCCTAGCCCCATCTGCCCATCCCACACCATTCCCACCTCCCCAGGATGGGTCTCTCCACACATCAGAGTTCCCCTTTGGAGTTCCATGCCCCTCATCAGTGCCCCTGTCAGGTCCCGGTATGTCCTCCCCATTCTCCCAGTGTTCAGGGAAAGCCCAGAGCCATAGACATTAGGACAAAATTGATTGGATAGGATAATCCCTGGAGAAGCCCACAGCTTCCTGGTCCCCACTGGACCTTAAAGGCTGGATGCTGACCAAACAGTAAAAACGAGTTCAGGTACAACAGGACAAGATGAGGTCTGATGTCCAAATGGACCTCTCTACACTGCGGGTGTGTGGCAAGTGAAGGGGGAAAATGAAGACATGCTAAGAGGGCCCCAAAGGGAGGCAGTGACAACCTTCATGTGTATGGGGCAGGGGTGGCTGGGAGCATAACCAATCTATTGTGCATGGCCAGGCCCAAGGCAGGGAGATGGACAGAAGCTAAAGCAAGAAAGCCTGCTGGGTTGTTTTGGAATGACTACAATTGTGAGCATCCCCGGGTCTCTACCCCGCCTGTGGCTCTTGCTTAGTCAGCTCAGATTAATGGAGCCGGGGAGAGAATTAGCTGAATCGTGATCTCTCGGGAAACTTGACTCGAGAGCCAGCTGTGAGTCACAGAGAAAAGGAAACCTATGCTCTCATGGCTACTCTGGAAGCTCAGAGAGAGGGGCACTCCTCAAGACCCCCCCCCCAGGATACAACAGAGAGCCCCTGGGAGGTCTGACCCTAACCCTCCACCCCATGCTCACAGAGGATGCATGATTCGTCTACTTCAAGCCCTGTTCCCCAACCTTGAAACTACTGCTTCTGACAAACTACAGCCAACCTGGGCACCAACACACAAACACACACACACACACAGAATGGAGCATGTCCCTGGAACCGGATTGCCCAGAGACAGTTGGAGATTCTGCCTACACTTGTAAATTCCACAGCCATGTCCAGGACTACACCAGCCCATCAGGAAGGTAAAGGATGTGCATCAGGACATACACACACACACACACACACACACATGCACACACACACACACATCACCATGATCAGAAAACCCAATTACCAGACTGTTCACTTAGCAGAGAGACTGCAGCAGTGCTCACTGTCAGAGGTACCCCCAGCTCCCTCTGGGAGGAGTTCATGGGGCCCACGTTGGGACCCAAAGAGCATGTGGCTTTGGAGAGGAGGCTCTAACTCTCTGGGCCTTCTCATGATCATGTCCAATCTACCTAAGGTGGGAAGGGTTCTGGAGAGGAAGTTATTTGGGATGACAATGCCAAGCCCACGAGGATCTGGGGGTAGTCAAAGGAGAAAAGTGGGGCCTAGAGCCCAGGAGCTGGATGATCTCAAGAAAACACCCCAGGACCTGCCACTTCTCTACATCCTTCTCCTCAGATGGGCAAGGGAATGATTAGCCACTCAGAGCTGGCTTCACCCAACCCAGTGTGCACACACCCACAAAGCAGAGAAGATTCCCTGCCATGGGTGGGGCCTCAGTTTTCCCATCTGTCCAATAAAAAGGAGGTTGGATGGGAGGGCTTCCCAGTGCTCTTCTCACTCCAAAGTTCCATAAGTCCAGGCAGGCAACTTCCTGCCTTCCTTGTGTGTGTTTGCACATGTGATCTGGATGGCATGAGGGAGAGACTCCACCAGTATGTATCTGACTTGTACTAGATCTGATTATTAGTACTGGTGGCAGACTTAATATCCCTAATAATAGATAGGTAATAATGAGCAGTCCTTCTGATAATTATATGTACACAGCACGACAGGCCCCTGGCCAAGGGATGGCAGGACCCAGAGCCATCTCATGCCCCAACTAAAGTGAGCAGGCAGAGAGGGGCCTGGAGGTGAGCATTCTTGACCACGCCCATGGGGAGCACCCTGGGAAGGGCAAATGCTTGAAGGGACCAAGATCTCAGCCCCCCCCCTCTCCTGAAATCCCATAGGCCCAGGACCCCAGTGGAGGAGGCAGGGCACCAGTCAAGATGGTGTCAGTTTATCTTCCTCAGAGCATTTTAACCTCCTGGTTCTTACTCAGCCCCCAGGACAGCCAGGTGAGGTGTTTAAGGCAAAAGTGAGGATTCTATTTAATAAAGGAGGAAATGTGGTCAGTTCCTGTGACTAGCCCACACTGACGGCAGGGCTGGGAGAGGAGGTTCCAGGGTCCTGGGTCAGAAGGACTCCCTGTGAGGGAACAGGGGGCTTGGTAAGGCAGCCGGAGGGCTCCTGAGATAGTAAATGCCAGGCTAAGGGATGAGGAAAAACAAGGCCTCTGTCATCCCTGTTGGTCTCCCAGCTCAAATCCTCAGCTGCCAATCACCACCACACCCAATCAGCTCTGCAGCCAGTTGCCAAAGCAGTCTATGGGAGGGTGGAGGTGGAACCAATCACCAGGCTCAGCCTTAAATGACCTGGTCATGGGGGCGGGACTTCTGCATCACAGGAATACAGAGCTAATGAGTACTCAGAGGCTAGCATCCCCATTCCCCAGCCCATTCCTCTACCCTCGCTTTAGCCAGTGTGGCTGGGAAAAGCTTGTTGTAAGGAGGGACAAAGGCCATATTTTATCATCTATGAAAAATCCACCTGTTCCTTCAGTCACTCCCCACCTCATCATCCAATTTTTTATCCCTTTCACAGCTGGGCAGACTGAGAATTAAAAAGGAAATTTCTTTGGAAATCAGATCATTGCTTTCTGCACACTGCCTCTGGGAGGATTAAGCAGGCAAGAAGTCCCCAACCCCTAGGAGCCCAGCTCTCCAGTCAGGCCCCGAGGGGTTCTAAGTCCACATACAAGTCCCTTCCCAAGCCTGTCCTCACCATCAGACCCAGTCATGCCTTTAAAAATCCCTGGGGAAGGAGAGGGGGGCAACTTCTCCCTCTTAAATTGCCCATGTAAGAATCTTATGCTCTTGGGAATTGAGAATTTTGCCTCCCCTTCCCCTGCTAACCTTGGAGGACAAGCTGAACTTGCTTCTGTGTGTGAGATCTGGAAATGGGCTCATAGCCTCAGAGCATGGACTCCAGAGTGGGCAAGAGGGAGGAAAAGGCAGACCATGAATGACCCCCAAGAGAAAGAGCAAAAGATTCCTGAGGGCTGGGGGTGTTTAGGCGGGAGGTCTCTTGGAAAGAGGCATCTAAGAAATAGGGAGAACCCAGTAGAGCCAATATCCTAGACTAGGTGGCCACAGCAGAGGAGAAAAGGGGACCTGGTAAGTGTGTCTCAGAAAGGGATGAATGGATAGCTTTAAGGATAGCATTTCTTCTTTCCTTGAAACCAAGCATCACTTCCTTCCCATCTACCAATGAGCATTCACAGGCAGTTCAAGAACACCCATCCACCTGTCCCACTGTCCATTCATCCATCTATCTATCCATCTAGCCATCCAGTCATTTGTCCATCCAACAGTCTATTCAATGATTGATCTGTCCATTTCATCCATCCACCTATCCTCCCATTCACCCATGTATCCATCCATCATTCATCTCTCCAAAGAGATCAGGCCCCAGTTAGTCTCCCCAGGGCTGCTGGGAAGGGCCTGTGGTCCTGTGGCATTTATGGGGCATGTGACCTGCCTGTCTGGCCTGGGGAGGCAGCCCCACCCCAGTCCTCAGGCAGGGGGCTGGTCCAGGCATGTGGGAGTATTTATACCTCGATGGAGGCTCCTGGGGTGTTGCTGGGCTGAATGACTCCCTGAAGCTGTGATGGTGGCCAAGGCCCAGAGCCCACTGTGAGTGTTTGGATTCAGCTCCTCTGGGGCCAGGGCTGGGTGGCAGGGGCTGGGGGTGGGCTGGAGAGATGGGTGGCCAGGGATGGTGGAAAGGAAGGGGTGCTGGGCAAAGAAGAGTGGGAGAACAGGAAGCTGTTGGAGTTAGACATCCGCAACAAGGCTGGGACCCACCCTCGAGGAGGGATGAGTCCATTGTCATTTACTAGCCTCTGGAGGGTCCCTTGGTGAATGGCAGGAAGGACAGGGCAAGAGGACTAAGATTACAAGAGAGATTAAGGTTAGACGTCTGGAAGAACTTCCAGGTCAGCCCTTGGAATGGAAGGTGGTTCAAGTGCTTTTTCAGGATGGGTATACCAAGTGATGCTCAAGGACCAGCCTACTTCCAGAGGCAGGGGGATGACTAAAGTGGCTTCAGGACAGCCCTGGTTTGGGGGATGGGAATGACTCAGCGACAGGTGTCAGTGGCTCATATTTGAGGAAAGCATCACACGGGGGACATGATTGTTCTTCATCCTTTGTTCTTCTTCCCCACTCCACCTCCTGCCCTTTCCATCTCTAGTTGCTTCCCAGAGCAGTTTAATCAGATCTCAAAGCAGGGGCAGCTGACCCCCTTCCTGATACTAAGGTAGGGTCAAGAGCCAAAGGGGCCAGAATTTTGGCCTCAGAACCCCCAACCTTGATGGAAGAAGAGGAGCTAACTACCCCCTCATTCTTGATACCCCCAGACTCCCAGTATCCAAGGTGCCCAACCTCAGGAGTGGCCCCCAGGCCCTTCCCTGCCACCCTCACTAGGTAACCACTGAGCTGCTCCAGGGGACCCCTCCCAGCAGCCAGGCAGGTGGAGCCCCGGGTGGGGCCACAGGGAGCACTGGGCACAGTCCCCACCCCTTGTAAAACATGCTGCCGCAGCCAGCAACAGAAACCATTAAGGCGGAACTACAACATCTCCACCTCTCTCGTAAAGGGCGGGTAGGAGCAGCCCCAGTGGAAGGGAGTGTAGAGAGAGCCCATTGAGGGCCCTAGTGTCCTCTGTGACTCAGCTGCCCACATGGGGTGCAGGGACAGAGCCTCCTAAGGAAACCTCCATCCTTGCCCCCAACTCGCCACCCTGGCTTCCAGGTGTGAGCAGGGAAGCTGAGGTGTTTGTGAGGTGGGGCTGTGTAGCATAGTGGTCAAGCGAACTGGCTTTGAAGCCTGTGTCTGAATCCTGGGGAAGCATAGTTTACTAGCTGAGTGAACTTGGGCAATTCGGATTACCCTCTCTGAGCCTCAGTTTCCTCATCTATAAAATGGGGTTGATAATACAGCACCTCTCTTCTCAGGTATAAAAACTCACCCAGCTGTTCCTGGTCCCCTTGAGGATTTCCTTCAGGAGGTCCCTCCTGAAGGGAGAGCAGAGGGGAGGGCCCAGCTCACAGCCCTGTGGACCATATACACATCCACTGGACCAGCTTCAGCATCTTTAGATGCAAATGGTCCCAGTGCCTCGTTGTACTTAAAATGAAACTGAGTGCAGAATGGGGGACTGACTTGTCCATACTCACACTAACAGCACACAGGGTGTCCCCCAGCCCCTACCCCCAAATGCCCCCTCTGCCTTAATCCTGGCGTACTAGGAAGAGAGTCTCTGAGGGATGGGGAGATGTGCTGGGAGGAGGGGGCACAGGGCCTGGCTCTTTGTGAGAAGGACACAGAGCAGAGATTCAATAACGATGCATATTAATCCTATTGTCGTAATTTCTAGGGAATTTCTTACCCATGTTCCTTACTCAGATTAGAGGACCACTTCTTTCTTCTCTCTGAGTCCAGGGAAGATCAAGTCTACTTCTTCCATCCCCATCTCTGCCCTCCCACTCCTCAGGGAACATGGAAGGAGGACAAGTTCAGAGAGCAGATGGTAGAAAAAATACCCAGACAGTAAACTTGTCTTCAGCTAGTATTTTGCTAGGGTTGCACCCCTAGAGTATGTTTTGGGGGTGTAGTTGGGGCTCTCAGAGCCTGAGATTCAAGAGATGTGGTTTTCAGTTTTAACTCTGTGATCTGGGCATGTCACTTCTCTCTGGGCCTCAATCTTCTCCCCTAAAAAATGGGATTAATGACCTTTTTCTCCTACCAATAATGTGCTGATAAGTGTTCACCAACCAGCTCTTAAAAAAAAAAAAAAGACCTGTTTTGTAGATTTGTTAATTTCCTTGGGTAAATACTCCCACCATGGCCGATTTGGGCCAATTTCACTGAAAGTGGAGTTGAAAAGCGATGCGCACAATTGCCCTTACCAAGCCCAGAGTATCTGGCTCCTGCAAACCACTGCCTGCTATTCTCTGGGGCAAAGGGAGGATAAAAGATGATAGATATAAAAGTGCTTTGCAAAATGCTGAGTGCTTTAGAGACGTGGAGTTGTGATTAGAAAAGTCCGTATAGTCAAAGGGACCTCAGGGCACAGTCCACCTTTGAGAGAACTGGCCTAGCTCTACCCCCAAAGTGGGACACGTTGTGGGTTGTGGGAGCCCATACTGAGTGGCAGGGTCATCAGTGCCATCTGGGGTAGCTCCTGGGATCTGAGAAAGGATCGCCTGCACCAGACCACCTGTACTGGTTTACTGGCAATATTTGTACACACACATATCCCACTGCACCCCCTGTCACTGAAGAAGGTGGCATAAAGTCTTCAATGAAGGATTCCTTCTGAATGCAGATGCCATCCCTGGGGAGCTGCAGCCATCAGAGAGGCCTCCTGAGGGATCTAAAGCAAAAGTCTCCCCCTCCTCTCTACTCTAATCCCTGGGAGTTTCTGCAGCCATCCTCCCTCAGAGGGGTGGCTAACATGATCTCTGAGGCCAGAGGATCCGGAGGAGGGAAGTTTAGCCTCTGCCAATGGGGGAGGATGATGTCGGGGAGATGGAGGTGGGAGGCAGGAGGCAGGAGGCAGGAGAGAAGAGTGTCCTTTGCTCTCCCTGTCCCCACCCCCAGACTTCATGCATTAAAATAACCCTGTCCCACTGTTAATTATTAATAATAGCTATCATTTATTGAGCACATACTATGCATTAAGCTATTTACAAGCAACATGTCATCTAATCCTCCAGAGAGGTATGTATTATTAGCCCTATTTTACAGATGAGGAAACTGAGGCCCAAGGAAGGAAGCTAAGCAAGTTGCCCAACCAAAGTCTCACAATTACTGGGGTTCAAACCCAACCATGACTCTAGAGCTTCTGAACTAGATCATGCAACTTCAGGAGCAATGCCACCTACTCCAGAGAGGGGTCCAGGACCAAGGCAGCCTCATTCGTCTCACTATAGTGAGCCCTTCCCTGTGCTGGACAGAAGGTCCCCCCGTACACCAATCAGAGCCCCTCTGCCCAGCCTCTGAGACGAAAAGACTCTTTGGAATGTAGTTCGTGAAAGACCCTATTTCTCCTGGGCTGTGCCGTCTCAGGCAAGTAATTAACCTCCTCTCTGGGCCTCGTTTCCTCATTTGTAGAATATCGCTTCAGCTGAGGCAACCAAGGGGGTTTGTCACAGAATCAGGGGTCATCATTTACAAAACATACCCAGAGGAAACCCTGCACTGAGGTCCATTCAGGGTCTTCTGCATCATCAGTGCAAATCAAGCGATTGGCCTCTGAACTCTGCAGAGCCTCCCTGGTTCTATTCCTCTTCCTTGGAGGAGGTGGGGTGTTGGTTTGGCCGAGCCAGGATAAGAAAGTCAGGGCTGGGAACTGAAGACTTTAGTTAAGGCCTCGGTCATGCAGGAACTCAACCAGGGCCACAGATAATATCCTGGGACATAGGAGCCGCTGTAAGGGTGGGCGTGAGACATGCAGGAGGCGCAGCCAAGCGAAGTAAGTCTCAGCCTCCTCAGGTTCACGTCTCAGAGGAGCAGGGCTGGGATCTGAACTCCCTGGGGCCAGGCTGAGAGACGGCCAGGCAGACAAGAAAGGCTGCAAAGCAACTCCCACCTGAGCACGGTGTCATTAGCCACTTTCCCCAAGCCTGAAGCAGCAAGATCATCAGGAAAACTACAGTCCGGGGTCAGGAGCCACATTTCGCCAATGAGACCAGGTGGACAACATGTGTCCCTGAGCATTTTCTATGTGCCGGGCACCTTATGCACATCATGTCACTTAATCTTCATGATGACCCTGTGAGGTGGGTCCACGAACCCTACTGTCAGAGGAGCCAAGGCAGATACAGAGATTTATACAATTTGGTCAGACTCACATAGCCAGGAAATGACACAACTGGGGCTCAAACTCAGGTTGACCCAAATCCAAAACCCTTGCTCTTAACTGCAGACTATGCTGCCTTCAGAGAAGAGAGTGACCACCACCCCACAAGTTACAAGGCCTGAGACCTGGGGGGAAGAACACCCCCGCCTTACCTCTGGAGGGGCCTTAGGAAAGCAGCTCTGGATCAGGGCCAGGCGTGGCAGGCAGGCCCGAGCTGTCCAGGGAGCAGGGGCCAGGCCAGGCGGTCATGCGGAGCCGGAGATGGGCTGCCCTGCACCTTGGGCCCCAGGCTTGCTCCACCACGGTGTCCAGTTACGGCCAGCTAGGCGCTTCCCCGGTCACGCCACATTTAGCATTGCCGAGTGAGCAGCACCGAGACATGGAGAAGGGGCGGTAAAGACTCTTGAAGGGGCGGGAGAGCCTCCCACCAGGCCCTCCTTGGACCCCAGCCCCCAGCTCCCTCAGCCACTGAGCCTCTGAGGGACTTTGGGCAAATGCCCTCCCTTCCTTGTCCCCATCACCCTCTCAAATGAAGGTGACAGTTTATTTAGCAAAGATGTACCAACCCCAGGCTGGACACCATGGGGCCGCTGAAGCCATCCCTCCCTCCCAAAGCTCCCAGGGGAGCAGGGCTTGGGAAATGCAGTTATCCTGCTCTGCCTGAGGGGGTCTTGGTAAGTGTCAACCTCGTGCTTTTCATGTTGCTTGGCCCTGCAGCTCATGAACCTCCACCATGACCCTCCCCAAATGAAGAAACTGTTTGAGGAGGGTAAACTCCAGAGTTGAAGAAGGATCTGGGTTCGAATCTTGACTCAGTCAGGATTCATTATGTGACTTGGGCAAGTCACTTAACCCCTCTGAGTCTCAGTTTCTTCATCTGGAAAGTGGGGTTAATAATGTACCTTTCTCATAGGATTCTTCTGACAAACTGATAAGAAAATTCTCCAAATCATTTACACAGTAGCCAGCCCAGGGCAGGCCCTCAGCAAATAGTGGCCTCTATCGAACACTACTTGGACAAAGAGGAGTAAGCCCTCAGGTCTCAGCCTCAGCCCAGGTGCCCTTTGCAGGAGGTGGAGAAGGAAATCAGACAGCTGAGGATAATAATAGTAAGAGCCACACTAATAATGATACTACTAACAAGAGCTGACATTTATCGAGCACTCACTACATCCTTGGCACTGTGCTAAATCCTTAGCGGTCATGAGGGCGGCCCTCTCTGTCTCCCAGTCTCCCTGTTTTATGCAGGTAATTGATGCTGAAGCTCAGAGAGTTTCTCTGACACAGCTAGCAAGGAAAGGCAAAGGCTGGCTTTGAGCTGAGTCCTCAGTGTGCTGGGCACAGAGTTTCCCTATAATTCTAGGAGGTCTGGGCAGAAAGAGCCCTCACATGTCACCCAGTACGAGCCCTGAGTTTTTCGAATGGGGAGTTTAAAACTCAGGAAGGGCAGTGGCCCACACACGGTCACAGGTACCAGGGGGAGTGTGCAGGCCCAAAAGCAGAAGAAAACCACACATGCCAGACATCCCACAGTGGGCTGGTGACAGCATCCCCAGTGCTGCGCCAGACTCATGGGGCTGCCAGGCGTCCAAGTCCACCAGACTCTTCTCTCTCTGTCTCCTACTCTGTCTCTCACATTGTTTATCTGCTTCCTTCTGTTTCTGATGTGTCTCTCAGTTTGTCTGTTTATCTGTCTATTTCTCTCTCTCATTAGACATCTGGCTGGAGTCAGGGTCCCAGCCCAGGGATGGGGTGGGAGTGGAGGTGGTGGACTTGGGCTTGGTCAGCCCTGGACGCTGGTCCTCGCTCTCATCACAGCCGGCTTTCTTCGAGGCCAGGAGTGGGTGATGGTGTCACTACACCCGCCGCAGTCTGACGTCACGCTGCCGGGCCCCACCAGACTGGAAGGCGAGCCCCAAGGGGACCTCATGCAGGCTCCGGGCCTCCCAGGCTCCCCTGCCTCACAGAATGTAAGTACCTTGCACGTAGGCCTGGGCTGAGGGCTACACGAGCAGCAGGTAGACCATCACCCACCCTCAGGGACCTCCCTTCATCTGTTTTGTCTTTCCACCAACAAACTAGTACCCAGTGACTCCCAGATCCAGAGGTGCTGAGACCTCAGCCTCTGCTTAACCCTTCAGCCTGGGACTTTCCCAGGGCAGGGCTGTGCCTCCATCTGACTGGGGGCGACCCAGCTTTAGAAGCAGTGTGACCTCATCAGATGGGGCTGCCAAGGGCAGACTATGTCTCCCCCATCAACTGGGGGCTCCCCAGAACTCAGCCACTGACCCTTTACCCTAGCACAGAGTAGGGTCCTGGTCCAGCCTCTGCTCATAGGCTCTCTATTCTCTGTCCACCCCAGAAGCATGCCAGCTTCAACTGCTCATCATTTGTGCCTGATGGCCCACCAGAGAGGACACCCTCACTGCCCCCACACAGCCCCAGCATCGCATCACCAGGTCCCGAGCAAGTTCACTGCCCAGCCGGCCCTGGCCCGGGCCCCTTCCGGCTCTCACCCTCAGACAAATACCTCGGCTTTGGCTTGGAGGAGGGCCCAGCAAGCAGCCCTGGGTGCTTCCTCAAGGGTAGCCACACGCCTTTCCACCCATATAAGCGGCATTTCCATGAGGACGTCTTCCCTGAGGCCCAGACAGCCCTGGCCCTCGATGGACACTCCTTTAAGACCCCCAGGGCCCTGGAGGCCTTCGAGGAGATCCCTGCAGATGTGGGGGAAGCTGAAGCCTTCCTGCCTGGCTTCCCAGCAGAGGCCTGGTGCAACGGGCTCCCCTACCCCAGCCAGGAGCACAGCCCCCAAGTCCTGGTGAGTACCAGTGGCCCAGCGGGCATCCCACCTACCCCTGGCCCAATTTCCGGCAGCCCAGAACAGTTCTTCTGAGATCAAACTCCCTGCCATCCCTTTCCAGACCTTTCCACTCAGGGTTAGTGTGCACCAGGGAAGCAGCAAGCTCAGAGAGTTGGGGTCTCTCAGTTTCATTCCGGACCTCCAGGTCAGCTGGGGAGGGGATGCTGACCTGGTCCAGCACAGAAGGGGCAAGGTGGGAGAGGCCGGTCAGACGAAGGAAGCTGGAAGTTTCCCAGAGGCTCCTGAGTCAGGATTCCTGTATGCAACTTTTCTCTGTTTGTTTAAGTGTCAAGAATCCCCAGGCAGACAAACATGCTCATATGTAAGTGTGAGAAGAAAAGCACATTCCAGAGGCTAAGAGAAAGGGTTTAGGGAGGAGCCACAGAGCTCAGTTTTCTTTCAAGCATCAACATACAGAGTTGAGAGAAGACTTAGGTCTTCTCAAAGGACACTTCTGGGTCCCATTCTTTGCCCAGAGTGGGGCCTGGGTGTATTCATAGAAATACCTTGGAAGCTCAACATGTCCCTCCATGGCCATCCCCACAAGCTGTGTGACCTTGGGCAAGTCACTTAACCTCTCTGAGCCTCATCAGAAGAACATGGTTAACAGGACCTTCTTCATAGGCTTGTTGTCATGGGAAGAGGAAAGCTAAAGGGAGCTTTGCTCCCCATTCCCCAGCCTGGGCTGTGCCTACTCCAGATGCCTACCAGCTCTCCTTACCTCTTGCTTTCAAACAGCTTTCATTCCATCCCCTCACCACCCCCAAAAAAAGTCTGTTTCCAAGTCGAAAGACAGAAAAGCGGCTGGGCATTTACTAGCTGTGGCCAAGACGGGATCTGCTTCTGGTTCTGGGACCCTTTGATGGCTTCTCCCCAGGCCCGTTGAACACGACAGTAGCCCACAGTGAGGATACCATTATATCAGCTACTGCCTCCTAAATGTCCACTCAGTGCCAGCTCCTGGTCACTGTGCCAGATGCTTTCTTTCAAATGCCCTGTTTAATCTTCATGACAACCCTCTAAAGAGTTCCCATTATCCCCATTTTGCAGATGAGGAAACTGGTTCCATAGAGACCAAGTGATTTGCCCAAGGATTCTCAGCTGAGATTTGAGCTCACTCTTTTACTCCCCGCACAGTGGAGAAGAGCTCGGGCCCAGAGACCCACAGCTAGCTGGTCAACTCATTGACTCGCTGAGTGACCTTGGGCATATCACTTCCCCTCTACGGGCTCAGCCCCATCATCTGCCAAATGATAGGGTTGGACATAGTGTTTGTGGCCCTTCCAGGCCTGAGCTTCTATGATTATGGTTATCTCTGCATCAGCCACCCCAGGGCACACTCAGAAAGAGCTCAAACTGATTTGACCCTCTAGGCCCAGATGCTGGTTCCCAACGCCCCTGGTAACCCCAGGAAGAATGGTCCACCTGCTCCTGGCCTTATTCACCTTCTGTACCTAGCTGCACACTCTTTCTGGTCCTACTCAGGGTAGAGCTCTGTGCTAGCCCCTGGGAGCTCCATGTGGGGCTTACAATCCATGGGAAGCCAGGATCTGGCCAGCACCACTAGCAGCAGTTGCAGGCTCCCTGTGCCAGAGTGAGGGGGCCATGGGGCTCCAGCAGACAAGCAACTGGGTAGGCTTCCCAGATCAGAGACTCTGACTTGGAGATGGCCAGAGTAGACACGACTCACCAGTCCCCTCCAGAGAGCCTGTTGGAGTTCTTCTGCCTTCACCACGGCTCTGCAATGGGAATTCTAGAGCAATAGCCTTCTCTGGGTGTCCTTTGCAGACCTGAGAGGCTGGCAATTCTGAATCAGCAAGCAGCCCCGAGCCAGGCCTGGTGAGTGAGGTCAGGTAGTGCACCCTGGTGCCATTCCAGGGAGACCTCTGGTCCTACCCCAGCCTCACAGTGACCGTTGACGAGTCTCCCCCACTTCTCTGGACAGCCTAGCCTCAGCCTTTCACCTGCAGTGAGGTTGTGGGAGCGGGGGAAGAGCTGTTGGTTCCAGCCCCAGTTCCACCACTAACTTGCTGAATTCCCTCAGGAAAATCTCTGCCCTTTGCTGTTCTCTATTTGTTCTCCAGGAATAAGGTTGGGGGGAGGGTGGGTGGAAGGGCACAGAATAGAAGTTGCTTTTGTTTAAGGTTCAGGACACAGAAGAAAGAAAGAAAAATAAGATCCAGCCCGGTCATCTGTTTTACCCTTCCAGCAGGGATCGGAAGTCAAGGTCAAGCCCCCAGCTCTGGAGAGTGGTCCAGGAATGTACTGTTACCAGCCCCCATTGCAGCACATGTACTGTCCCTCCCAGCCCCCCTTCCACCAGGTGGGTCCGGGGCAGGTGGGTATGTGTTCCCAGGGTCTCAGGATATTATGTGCATGTGTGATATGTGGGTGTGTTATGTGAGTGTGTGTGTGTGTATGCCTGAATGGGCAGGTAGGAGCAGCAGGGTCCTGAACCTCAGGCTGGGCCACCCGGGGCAGGGAACAGGGATTCACAGGAAGGGAAGAAACTGTCCTTCTCTCAGGATGGGTGAGGCTTGTCTGAGGTCCTGACAGTGCCTAAGAGGACTCAGGAAAGAGAGTGGGGCTGAGATTGGGGCAGGACTGGACGTGAACCGAAAAGGCAGAGAAGAAGAGAGCTAGACAAGGACTGAGCAAAAAGAAAAGGAGCAAGTCGGGTGACACACAAGGCTGAGCAGGGCAGGGAATAATGGGCTCCTGTCTGGGTCAGCTACCACCTTGTTATGTGACCTTGGCCTCAAACTTCTCTTTAGCCTAGACAGGGTGGGACTAGGCATGAGGTTAGGGGGCCTTTCCACCTGGAGGCTCCAAGTCGGTCATTATTGGCCCTTCCCCCTTCCCTACCCCACTGCCCAGCTTCAGCTCCTCCCAGATCCAGAGGGTGCCAAGTAATTGCCTGACACTGGCATAGGATGGAGGTTTTTTAAAAAGAGAAAGAAAAGAGCCCCAGAGCAGCCAGGCAGCTCCCAGGAGTCACCGGGCAAGACAGAGCAAGTGGCTGCCCAGCGCCCAGCTCCATCCACCTGCAGCCTGGCACTGAGACAGGCCCTGCCTGTGGAGCAGGTTCTACTCCCAGCTCTTTGGCATTGGCCAAGCCAGGGAGGCAGGCACGTGGGTGGGGGGAGGGGGTGGTCAGACTGCTTGCTTTGTGTAAGGAAAGACAGAGAACGAAGGAAGCAGAGGGAACACTTGAGGAATCATCCTCGATCTGTGAGGAGCCTGGCTGGAGTGGCCCAGCCATCCTGAGGCTCACAGTCTAACCCAGGATGGGGGGCGGCCCCGACACAGCCTGCCCTGTCAGGGACTGAGCCATGGCAGGGCTAAGGGGCTACCAGACCTTAAACGGCCCCACCATGCCCAGCCCTGCCTTGATGCCCTCTGTTTTCTGCACCCCCTTCCTCGAAGAAGATGGCCGCACCCAGGGCTTTATGGAGCCTGCAGAGAGGGTGACTCAGGCACTAAGTGTCTCTCGAGTGACCTGGAAAGAGCACTCCAGCCCAGAGCAGATGGGGGGGTCAGAGTCTCCTACTCCCCCCTCACCCTCATAAAACATCATCCCTGGCACCGCAGCCACTCCCTTTGCCATAAAACCACCTCCTACCCTCACCTGCCCACCACCATGACCGGCCCTTTCAAAGAACCACTGAAACTCGTAAAAGGTGGCAGTGCCCAGCAAACGCCCAGGCTGGACACCCCACTTCTGGCCCAGCCACTCCAGGAGATGCAAGGGAGGCCTAGAGCACCTGCCCAGAAGGTACAGGCTACCCCTCACACTCTCTAGCCCAGCGCCTATCCTATTACCATGGCAACCAGCATACCTAGAGGCCAGAGAGGATGATGCTGGAGGAAGGGAGCTTTGAGGCTTCTGAGATCCTCAGTTCTGGAATGTGGATCTCCTCACAGGCCCTCAGATAGCCACATCCTTGGCCAGCCCCCTCAGATAGCTCTGACTTTGGAGTCCATGGCTGTGGGTGGTAGAGCCCATGAGAGAAGAATCAAGCCCCAGTTCCTTCTCTGGATGTACATGAATGGGGGGAGGGACCCCATCCTTGGGAAAACTGGTTACCATGGCAACCATTCTGCCCCTTTGACCTCTACAGTACTCACCAGGTGGTAGCAGCTACCCTGTACCCTACCTGGGCTCCTCACACTATCCATACCAGCGGATCGCACCTCAGGCCAGCACTGACGGGCACCAGCCTCTCTTCCCGAAACCCATTTACTCCTACAGGTATGTTTCTCAGCTCTCCTGGGGTAGAAAGAAGAGGGGTCAGAGGAACCTTAGGGAAACTGAGGCATGGAGTCCTCGAGGTATAAGAGTAACAGCAGAGGGTGGAAGGCATACCCAGTAGGCTTCCAAAGGATGCTTGAGAGAAGATTCCAGCATGGGGACAGGGGGATATACCAGCTCACCTCTGACCTCTCATCCAACCCTGAGGAGCCATGTGTGACTCACAGCAGTTGCTGAAACCCTGGAGTGAACCCACTAAGTTCTCGCTTCCTGGGACCCAGGTACTGAGCAAAAGGGGGGAATGCCCCCCTTTTACCCCCTGTCCCCAGGTACGGAGAGAAGCCCCCCTGCCCAAAGCTCTACTGGAAATTAGTGAGGGATGAGATCTGCAGATATGACTCAGTCACCCAGCATCTGCCAGATCTGGTGCAATTTCTCTGGGACTGGGGTTGTAAGTGCCAGGCCAGCAGCACCCAGCCCATCTGGAAGACCTTCCATCTGAACTTTTGTTCACCCAACCAGTACTGACACTTGACCTCCTATGGGCCAGGCCCCACGTGGGGTCAGGTCACCAGCCAGTGTGAGCTTAGGAGAAGGAAAAGAAATTTAAACATCAGCCAGGAGCACAGAGAAGGGGTTTGTGGAAGGCAAACAACACAGAAAGGAGCACGTGCAATTCTTAGAGTCCAGCAGAATTGGGTTCAAGCCCAGGCTCTGAATTTATGAGCTGTGAAACCTCAGACAAGTTACTTAATCTCTCTGAGCCTCTGTTTATTCATTTGTTTAAAAAAAATGAAAAAAAAAGAACAGCAATATTCAGGCCTTTGGATGGATTAAGTGAGAGAATATACCTGGAGCATTGTAGTTTTAGTTCCTTCCCTTACTATCCAGCATTCATGCAGTTGACTGAGGGCTGACCAGTAATGACTGCTTCCATTTAATGCGTGCCTTCTACATGCTAGGCATCCTCCTTAATCCTCACAACTCTGAGGTAGCTATTACTTTCTTCACTTCAAAGCTGAGGAAACTGAGGCTCAGAGAGGTGAAGGCACTCACCCAAAGTCACAGAGCTGTTGAGTGGCTAAAGCCAGGATTGTAACCCAGGTCCCTTAGATGCCACAAGACCCCAGTGGACACTTTATCATTCCTTCTCCTTCCGACCGCGTAGGGCCTCTCTCCCATGAATACTACGGTAGGTTATTCCTCCTTGTCTACTCCAGCTAGGGCAGGGGCATGGGGTGAGACTCCAGACTCCATCAGAGGTTCAAACTCTCAGAGCTTTCTCTACCTTCAGCATCCTCATCTTCATGGCCCTTAAGAACAGTAAAACTGGCAGCCTTCCCGTCAGCGAGATCTACAATTTTATGACGGAGCACTTTCCTTACTTCAAGGTGAGCCCCAAATCCACCCTACTTCACCACCCCCCAAGTTCTGGGCAAGTCAGGCCTTTCTGGAGCCAGAGAATTCTGTTGGGAGGTGGGAGATGAGTTAGAATAAAAGCCAGAAGAGGGTGTACCCCCTACACGCTTTCCCTTTTCTCCACTTCAGAAGGACAGTTCTATGTGGGGAACAGAGAGTTCAAGCCATTCACCCGAGGCCACACAGCAGGCTGGAGTCAGACCTCATGCTGGTGGAAGGTGGACAGGTCAATCCTGATAGGCTTCAAGGAGCATCCACCTACTCCAAGTAGGGAGGGAGAGCTTGGGAAGAAACGAGAGACTGTTCCCACCCCTACCCCCAGCATGTTCTACAGCTGGAGGAATTTGGGTAGGAGCTGGCCAGCCAAGGTGGCACAGGATGTTGGGACTGCAGAACCCATTGCCTTCTCGGGTGAGATTAGGATCTGCTTCTGTGGGTGGCAGGCTCAGCTGCAGTTCTGCCAGAAAGTGGGGTGTGGGCTTTATGGTTTTGGAGTGTCCCAGGGAACTGGCTGGTTCATCTGACCTTCCCGTGGATACGATCTAGTTTCTGTCATCCACAGAAGGGGCTTCTGGGGCTCTCCCAGACTTTGTCCCCAGATGCAGGGCAGATGCCCTTCTCTCCAGATGGGCAAATCCATCAGAGAGGGTGATCCACTTGCTCAAGGCCAAACAGCAGGTGGGACCACTTGCTGTCTCAAGTTCTCTGGCTTCACACACGAACCACTTCCCTTGTCTGAATGCCCCTGGGGTAGGTGCAGGGGAGGTCAGCCCTTGTGTGTGATGAGTGCCTTCTCCAAGGCCCGCACCCTGGTGGAGACAATCTCAGGCAGAGGGCCGGAGCTGAGGCCCAGGTAATCCAAATTCAGCTCCACCTGCCAATGGGTGATTCCTGGCCCCACCGTCTCCCCAATTGTCCTACCTGGGGATGATTTGAGGCTGATATTCAAACAAGTTTGTACTTGCCTAGCTACCATGAGGAATGGGCAGGATGGCCAGAGTGGTCTGGCCAAGAATGGAAAGGTATAGTCACCCACCAGAGGTTCTGGAAGGAAGAAGAGGTAGGAGCAGAGTTGCCAATGGGATACGAGAAGCATGAAACCTGATATCCAGGGCTCTCCCTCTATACCCCAGCAGATCAGGGGACCAAAGTCTTCCTGGCTCCTAAAGCTTTTGGAGGGTCCCCTAGGGCTTCAAGGAGCCAGGCCAGAGATAGAGAAGTGAGGGCCAGCCCTGCTCCTCTCAGCCTCTCCTCCCTGCCAACTCCCAACCTGGCCTCCAGCCCCTCCCTGCATCTCATCTTCCTGGCTTAATTATTTTTCCTGGGAGCCATGTAATCCCTGTTTTATGGGGCTGAGGAGTGAAGAGGTCTAACTGCTTTTTTTTTTTTTTTTGGCTCTAGTTGTTGTTCTTAGCCAGTTGCATCACTCCCTCACTCCTGAATTTACACTTGACTTCAGAGAGAAAGCATCTGTAAGGATGGGACCAGCCCCAGATGAAGGCAGTCCAATGGGGTGACCTGGGCAGGGCCCTTAATTAGGGAACAGAGCTGGAATCTGGGGTCTGTCGCTGCCTCCTTGTGAGATCCAGGGCTAGACCCCTTCTTCTCTGGATCTCAGTTTCCCGGTCTGTAAAATGGTCAGGTTGGACCAGTTGGCACATAGATTCACTTCCAACTCTGATAATTCCCCTCTCACCAACCTGAAGAATTAGTTCAAGGTCCCCTGCCCTCTCTCTCACTCTCCAGTGGAAGGTCATTTTTCTGGGCAAGGACAGAGTGGATGCTGGGGTGGGCAGCACTCATGCCCAAAGCAGCTGAGATGGGCATCCTATAGCCCCATGAGTCAGGAATGTGGGACTGGGGAAGTTCCAGCCACTGGACATAATTGCTAGTGCTGACCATCCCTCTTCCAAATAGGAAGTGGCAGGGGTGGGGGCTGCCCTGGCATCCCAAAGTCACAGATTTATAGGGCCATAAAAGGGCCCAGTGGCCATTAACTCTGACCACCAGGCAACACAGCCTTGACTTCTAGTAGGGACTGTCATTGGAGTTGAAGGTGAATCCCCAGCTCGCTGGTCTGGTGGCTCAGGAATCCCCCCTCATGACCCTGAGAGCCTTGGGGGTCATCTCAACCAGCCCTCTGCCCCAAGTCAGCGGCCCCTGGGAAAGTCTCCAGCAGTTCCTGCCAGCAACTTGCAGTGATGCTGGCATCAGGACCCAGTTCTGCTGGGCGTGATTCAGCCTGGCTGCTCCCTGGGGCAAGTGAGCTGTGGAGGAGGGAGTGGCTGCCCCTCATTTAGCAGAAACTGTGAGCTGAAAGGGAGAGGGTCCCGGGAGTGAGGGTGAAGGGACCCTACCAGCCAGAGTGGGTGCTCTGTTGGGCCCACGACTGCCCCAGAACCTGGAACAGAGCTGGAGGTATGGGAGTGGGGATGGGGGTGCCCACTGGCACCCCCCGCCACCGCCTCTCACCCAACTGAGTCAGCCTAATGGTTTTTACAACCCTCCCTGGTCACAATTACTGCACTGGTGGCATGACCAGGCCTACTAATGGGTATTTATTCTGTTGGCACGAGCACCCCCTGCCTGAGGGCTGGCCTCCCCACCAGGGCACGCCCCCCCAGGCACACTCATGTGAAGACTCACACCCACACATGCATACAATCATGGATACCCACACACATACCCAGAGAGACTTTCTCACACACACTCAGCCTCAGGGATACACGTGTCCTCACACTCAGAAGAATTCACGGGCCCATAACCCAGAGACAAGCTCACAGCAGGGAGACACAGCACCAGAGAGCTCAGCATAATGAGTCCCTTTCCACGGAGGGGTCCAAGCACAGGCATAAAGACCCAGTGGGGAGTGGTCCAACCTCAGATGGGGGAGGGGCAGGGCTCTCTGTAGCACCCACCAGTCCTTCCTTTATGAATCACCTTGACAGTTCTCTGATGGGTCCGTGGGAGATGGGAGTAGGATGAAGGCAGATTTTAGGTGATAACCAATAACTGCGGTCAAGGTTCCTGCCCACCCCTGCCCTGCCCCTGAAGGGTCCCAAACCAGGCTGAGTGCTGAGGAGGACGACAAGCCCCAGAGCAGGTGCCCAGAGGGCAAAGCAGTTGTCTGGAGCACTGACCACGGCCTGAATTCTTGTCTTGCTCTACTCTGGCAGACGGCACCCGATGGCTGGAAGAATTCTGTCCGCCACAACCTGTCTCTCAACAAGTGCTTTGAGAAGGTGGAGAACAAATCAGGAAGTTCCTCTCGCAAGGGCTGCCTGTGGGCCCTCAATCCATCCAAGATTGACAAGATGCAGGAAGAGCTGCAGAAGTGGAAGAGGAAAGATCCCATTGCCGTGCGCAAGAGCATGGCCAAGCCAGGTGAAGCTGATGGGCTGTTCAGAGAAGGCCCTGGGGGACCCAGGAGCCAAACATATCAAAGGGTAGAGGAGGCCAGAAAATCTGAGCAAGGAGAATTGATGAATGAGGAGAGGGCCTGAGTGTGATTCCAAGGCTGGGATGGTGTGTGGGGAGAGGGAGGTCTCAATGTTTCCTGTTGTCTTGGGTCTTTTCAGAAGAGCTGGACAGCCTCATTGGAGACAAGAGGGAGAAGCTGGGATCCCCACTGCTGGGCTGCCCACCCCCTGGACTGGCAGGCTCAGGCCCCATACGGCCCCTGGCACCTCCAGCTGGGCTCTCCCAGCCGCTGCACTCAATCCATCCAGCTCCGGGCCCCATTCCTGGCAAGAATTCCCTGCAGGACCTACTTGGGGGGCACGCACCCTCCTGCTATGGGCAGACGTATTCACACCTCTCACCGGGCCTGGCCCCTCCTGGACCTCCGCAGCCATTATTCCCGCAGCCAGATGGGCACCTTGAGCTGCGGGCTCAGCCGGACACCCCCCAGGACTCGCCTCTGCCTGCCCACACCCCACCCAGCCACAGTGCCAAGGTACTGGCTGAGCCTTCCCCAGCCAGGACCATGCATGACACCCTGCTGCCAGATGGAGATCTTGGCACCGACCTGGATGCCATCAACCCCTCTCTCACCGACTTTGACTTCCAGGGTGAGCTGTGGATGGGAAAAGGGAGGTGGCATAGGACTGGAGAGGGGCATTTGGCAGGGTGGCCCATCCTCTAAAGTCTCCAGGCTGTAGCCTGCTAACTGCTGAGTCAACTGAAGCAGGGAAGGCCCAAGCTGGCAGTGGGTGTTAAGGGGCAAAGAGGAATCAGAGAGGTTCAGCAACTGCCTGGAGTCACACAGCTAGTGGCAAGGGTCTGCTCCCCATTCAATGTTAACCCCCTCCTCCTGGTGCCCTTAAACATGTTCTAACTGACCCTATCACCAAACCACTCTAAGCTCTGAGTCGGCTGGAAAGGGCCTGATATTCCTTTCCATACTAGGTTGTGAATGACTGACAGTCTGAACATTCCCAGACACTACTGCATTTTCTCTGAGCTCACCTTCTAATGCAGAAGGAGAGAGATCTTCCCCCTGGAGGAATATGCGGCCCCAGAGCTAGGCAGGTCCCAGGGAGAGGTTCTCTTCCCTTCCATCCTGCCTGCTCCATCTCTGCCTGTGGCCAGCCCCGCCCATTCCCATCTAAACTCTAATGCCCTGGTACTGGCCACAGGGGATTTGAAGGAAGGTGCTGATCCAGGTCTCAGAGGCAGGGGACATCCTCAAGCAGGTGGGGGCAGCCCAGTGAGATCTCCCAGTCTGATGGGGAGAGAGCCAGATCTGGGGAAGCTATTGTTAGAAACAGGGAACTAGAGCCTCATCTCCCTCCAGAAGTGGGGAGAGGGCTTAACAGCCTCAGAAGAGGCTATAGACACATGGGCTACTGTACACATTTACCAGAGCCCCTACTAACTGCCAGGCATCATGTAAGGTGCTTTCCGTGTGCTCTCTCACATGGGCCTATAGGATAGGAGGGATTATTAAACCCATTTCACAGATGTACACCAAGGTTAACTAATTTATCAGGGTCACCAGGCCCTACAGCCCTGATACCCAGGGTAGGAGCTGCAGACCCTGACCTGCCACAATGCAGCTCACATGACACAGAGAGGAGAAACAGGTGGCAGCGCAGTCTGCTCCCCAGAGTCAGTGCTTCCTGGCTTTGCCCCCGACCCTTGGTCCTGCAGTGGAGGACACCCAGGGAGCCAAGCCCAATCACCTCATTGGATCCAACAGTGCATTGCTGGAAGCTCTTTGGTCTGGGCTGCAGATCCATCTTCATTGGGAGCCTGGGCAAGAGCCAGAATGAAGAGCTCCTGGGGCTCCCTCCCCAGGGTAACCCCAGAATGTACAACATCTGCATAAACCCTTCCAATAGGCAGCTCTCAAATCCTTCACCCTCCCCACACCCACCCCTGAAAAAAAAGAGCCACAGAGATCATTTGGGCTGTGGTTTTCAAACTGTCCTACATGGGAGGAGGAATCAGAGTGGTTCAGCAACTGCCTAGGATCACACAGCTAGTTCCAAGGGTCTGTGCCCCATTCAATGTTACCCCAGTCCTGCTCTTTTCAGCATGTGAAAGCCACGGGGTGGGGGGCAGACAGGGCTCCTTGGTGCCTCCCAGTGATGCTTGTTCTCTTCCCGCAATAGGAAACCTGTGGGAACAACTGAAGGATGACAGCTTGGCCCTTGACCCCTTGGTACTGGTGACCTCATCCCCAACGCCATCTTCGATGCCGCCACCCCCACCTCCACCCCACTGCTTCCCCCCTGGGCCTTGTCTGGCAGAGACAGGCCGTGAGGCAGGCGACTTGGCACCATCAGGCAACGGGGGCTCTGGGGCACTGGGTGACCTGCATCTCACCACCCTCTATTCGGCCTTCATGGAGCTGGAGCCCACGCCCCCCACGGCCCCTGCTGGCCCCTCTGTGTACCTCAGCCCCAGCTCCAAGCCCATGGCTTTAGCATGAGCCGTGCCCAGCAGCAGCTCCAGCCTTTGCCTGGCCTGGAGGTCCCAGCTGGCCGCCCACATCGGGCTCACCTTAAAGGTCAAGGAAGGAAAACATTCCCTGTCCCCTAAGCCACTAAGCCAACTTGTATGTTAGCTGGCAGCTGGGGTGAAGAAGACACCACCCAGGACTCTGCCACTCACACGTTTCTGCCGCCTGGTACATCAGCGCCTCACTCAGGGCCCCGGAAGCACAAATGTCTGGGCAAGAAGAAAACACACTCTCCCTAGCTCACACTCACACTTAAGCCTTCATGCACGTGTGCACACATGAGTGCACACACACACAGACACGGTTATTCAGACATAACCCACTCACATACATTATATCCAGAGGAATCAGAACTACATCCCAGAGCCTGACTTCATTTTGGGGGCAGCTGAGAGTTGAAGCCTTTGGTTACCAGAAGCTCAGGGGCCCCATGCCAGGTCCAAGACCACCGTGGAACCCCATTCTCACATCCATATCCTCTGCAGGCCTGGTCCCCTCAGGGCATGACCTTTCCCAGCAGCCCCCTGTATTTATTCTCCCATCTTCATCCCAGCAGCCTATCAAGAAGGAAGAGATATGGAGCCCCTCCCCAAGGTGTCTGGGGGTCCCCCGGGGGCGAATAGTCAGCAGCATCCCCTCTGCCAGGCCCTATCCGTCCTCAACATAAGCTCTGTCTGGCTTCCCCCAGGGTGACACACAGGAGGGGCAAATTCACCCCAGGACCAAACTGAGCCCAATTCCAAAGTGTTTGGAAAACCCCTTGCCCTCGGAAACTTGAAAGTGTCCTTTTCTCCCAGCCCTGGGTGCAGGAAGGGCCCCTCCAGCTCACTACAATCTCACTCCTAAGAAGTTCATGTAGTTTAGGTCCCATTTTATGAATTACTTCCAACTGTCTCAGACAGCCTGGGCATTCAGGGAAGCCTGGTACAGGCTGGTGGGGGAGCACCCATGACCCCTCTTTTTGACTGCTTGGCAGGCCCAGATGCCTGCCACACCCTAGCTGGGAGCCCAACCTCTACCCAGCGGGAGCCTCAGCCTGCCCTGGGCCTGAGGCTGACAAGAACCCCCAGAGGTTGGCCCTAGGCTCAGATGAGGCAAAGCAGAACCCTCGATGGCCTGCCATTGTCCCCTGTCCTGGAACAATAAAGCAAGTGCCTTGTGGTCTCACTACCAAGCCTTCCTTTTTGGACCCCCCTCCCTGGGGCAGAAAGTTTAGGACACGCTGACTATAGATTCCCTGGGCCTGTGATTTTACCCTGACCCTCACCTAGGACTGTGAAGTTTTCAAATCCAAAGAGTGAGGCATCTAGGAGGACGTCCTGACCAGCACGGGTAAGGATGAGGGGCCAGGCGGGTGATATCTCTTCCCAGGAGAACTTCCAAAGGGATTGGAGGAAGCAGCTGCCAGAAGGGGTCACTTCCCTATCCAAGCTGTGCCTTCCTGCCCCCGTGTTTCCCTGGCTGGGCTCTGGGTTCCACAGGTGACCTGAATGTGCAGTGTGCACTGCCAGCCCTGGAGGATGGTCCCTGGAGGGTTAGGAGCCCACTCGGCCCCACTTCAGGTACCACCACCAGGCAGGCTGCTGTCACCAAACAGCAGCCTGAGAGGCAGAACAGGGATGGGGCAGGTGTGGGAGCTGAAAGAACATACACGGACCTCGAGTCTGAGAGCAGCCACAGGTAGGGCTTCTGCTTAGAAAGTTCTTCCAGGGGCCAGGCCTGGGGGCCAGGAACACTACCTACCTGCCCCAGAGGACAGCTCTGCAGAGGATCTCACAATGGAACCCCACCCTATATCAGCACCCTCCCTCCCAGAGGCTCTAAGGCCAGGTCCAGGGCTAAAGGGATAGGGTCAGGTAGGAAGAGGCGGAAGGCACAGCCAGCCAGTGCACCTGAGAGTAAGAGACCCACTTGCCCCAGCCCAGCCCTGGCTGTATAGGAAGTAGTAAAGGCTTTCTGTCAAGCCCCTAGGTGATGTGACCACAGGCCAGCTCTGACCAACCCCGGGCCTGTGTCTTGATACCCAAGCCCTCAAGGGCAGGGGAAATATTTCATAGGACTTTACTGGGACCCACTTCCTGGCCTCAGATCCTCAGACCCTGGGGACTCAGACAACCTGCTCTACTCCTCCGCCCTAGGCAGTGAGTGAGCCGGCCCCTGCGCAAATTAAGACAGGTGGCAAGCACATATGACTTTTGAGTCTCATGTTTGTTTGTAACCAGATCAAACTGCCAGCTGCTTCTCTCAGAACTGACCCACACTCCTGCTCTTATGCTGCCCCCTGCTGGCCACTTCTCACAACATGTTCAACCACTATTAAGGGTGAGCAATGTAGTTTGAAAGGATGCAGGGTCTGGAAGTTCCCTATTTATGGGGAATTAACCCTTTTGTTCAGGAGCCCTAAGGCTGAGGGTTCTAAAACTGGTTAGAAGCCACGAGTCCATGAACTTGGATAAAGAAATTACACCTCCATTTTCACTCGTTTCTACCTCAAATTTATCATTTCCCTTAAGAAGAATGTCAGCAACAAATCACAAGACTTTCACAGAATCTGTGACTTTGTTCTTAGAGAAATCACAGATTAGAAATCACAGACATTTTTACATTAGGTTACTGGCATTGAAGAATAGGTATAGCTATCTATATATAGTTTTTAATACATAAAATACACAGGGATTACAATATATTTTATGTACATAAAAAAACTCATTGTCCATAGGCTTCAGTAGATGATAGATAACAAAGGGTCCATGACACACAAAAAAGTAAAGCACACTTGCTTTAGTTACTAGGGGGTGGGGAAGTGGAGGGCGGCTCTCAGGGGAGGGGCCAGGCTAGGGAGGAAGGCACTGGGGGCTTGGAACAGCAGCTCTTTACCAGCTGGAAGGGAAGCATCTCAGTGTTTTATGATGGGATTTGGGAGTCCCCGTACACACCCCACAGGCCAGCCCAGGTGAGCATGAGCAGTGGTCTCCCTGTAGTATTTGGGCTTTCCTGCTAAGCCCAGTGGTAGGATCCTCATGACACCCCTAAGGAGTCAAAGCAAATATACCTGGATGACTTCAAAGAGACAGACTACTAGCATCGAGTGTCTCATTAATTGGAGAGCATTGCCATTCATGCTCTCTGCTCTCTAATCACCAGTAGTGCCTATTGGCCACCCCATAATCCCAGCCACCATCACAACTTCAGCAATCACCTTATGAACAATTACCTCCAACGATCACCATCTCCAGCCCTCACCCCTCTCCTGGTCTCATGGCCTGAATTTTCTTTCTCCTCCTGGTCGGTCACCTCATCCAGGACATCTGCATCACACCACAGCATGTCCGAACCTGAACCCATCACCTCCCGCTAGACTCCTCCGTGTACCAACCTGGGCTTCCAAGGCGAGTGGCAACACCCCATCCACCCCAACATCCAGGCCACAAACCAGGGATTCAGTCTCCTCCTTGTCTCCAACTCCCTCATTCAATCAGCAACCAGTCCTGGAGATTTCACCTCTTAAAAATCTCAACTTCATTTATTTCTCCCGAGTTCCTTCACCTTTCATTTGAATTCCTGAATTACCCTCCTCAGCACCCCTCTGCCTCCAGGATGGTAGTACATGACCTCTGGAGCCAGACTGCCTGGATTCAAATACTGACACTGCCACTTTAATAGCTGTGCAACATTGACCGGGCAAGTTAATCTCTCTGGGCCTGCATTTTCTGCAAAATGGGCATAATAATAGTACCTTCCTCAGAAATGATGGTGAGCAATCTAAGTTAACACATATAAAGCGCCTAGCCTTGGGCCTAGCACTCAGTATATATTGGCTGTTATTATTAGTCTCACTCTTTCCAATCCACACTTCACTCAGCTGCCGGAGATAATCTGATCAAGTCATTCCTGCTTAATCCTCCTCCATGGCCCACTGTCTTCCTCAGGAGAAGCCCCAACACCTGAACCACAAGAATCCACAGGTCTTTTACATGGAAGATTGTCAGTTTCTTGAAAACAACGGATAAATCTTGCTTCCAGACCCTTGCTTTATGCTGTTCCCTGTGCTTAAACACTCTCTCCTCCATCTCTTCCTGTCAGAATCGTCCTGAGTTTTCAAGCATCTATTCCCATGCTGCCTCCTCCAGGAATCCTCCCCAGAACCCCCCAAGCAAAACGACTCTTGCTCCCCTGTATGCCCCGTTCATCTTACTCTAGGGACAGATATTTGTTCCCTGGGTCTCACTCATTTTAGAATCCCTACGTTCAGCCCACATCCTGGCCCACAGCAAGGGCTCCCCAGAGCCCAGCTGAATTCCAGAACTTCTAGGCCTCTTAGGGTTAGATTAACTCCTCAGCCCAGAGAGGACTGGCATCATGCGTATCCAAGTTAGTGCCTGTAACAGTGGGGTGTGAACCTAGGCAAGTTCTCTACTTAACCTCTGTTCCTGAATTTCCTTCATTAAGGGAATGAAGACCTCTCTGTGGCAGGGCTGGAGGCACTATTACAGGCAAGGCAGCCAGGCCTGGGGCCTCCCCAAGGCAACCAAGGGCAAGATAGCTCCAGTCCTTAGCCATAGCCCTGTCCACCTTCTTTCTGTTGAGGGAGGGCTAAAAGGACAATCTAATGGTCCTAGTGGCCTCTGAGGGATAGGAAAGGTGGGGTAGAAGGCAAGGCCACCTTCCCTTCCACCTCAGAGTCAGGGCCCTTGTCTCAGCCTCTGTTCTTCAGGGTTGGCTAACTTTGGACCAAAGCTTCTTTTCTCAGGGTCTGGGTCTCCTTTATTAAAAGAAAACCCTTTCCAGCTGCAACATGTACTAAATGCTGACTCTAGAGGCCAAGTGTGGTGTCAGGTGCAGAGGATTAGGAGACAGGACTCGGGACCACATTATTGCCCTCCCCCACCCCCACTCACCACCACTCACATGCCAGCTCACAACCAGAGAACAGAAAAGGAGAGTTTATTGAAAACTATATACAGCTCGTCCAGCCCCTACCACAGGCTGCAATCAGGGTGGGAGGGACCCACCCCTCAGGCAGTATCTCAGCCCCTGATGGTGACAGCCAGGGCTAGAGTCAGGGCCCAGACTCCCTTGGGAAGCTTGACTGCCAGATCCCACATGGATCTTCATCTGTGAATTTACAACTCTAAATAGCCTGTTGGTGGTGGGCCGGGGACAGGGAATGGGTCCCTGCCCCGACCTAGTCAAACCTGGATAGGGGAACACTATTCTGACACTTGGGCCCAAGAGGCCCAGCTAGTTTGTTGGGAAGTCCTAGCTACTCCTCTCACAGGAGGCTTTCCTGGACACGGAGGCAAACGGCCCTCCTACCATCCCACCCCATGTGCCAGGCCCCATGGGCTGCATGGACTTGGGCTGGAGACATCAGGCACCCTCCCACCCAACAGTGACTCAGGGTCCAGGGCTTCTGGAACATTCCTCAGGCAGAAGACTTAGGGTTGAGAGGTGAGTGGTGGGGTGGTCATGGTTGAGGGCCCAGGACCCTCCTGGGGTGAGGGGCAGTTTGGGGGTCAGGGCGTCCCACTGTAGGAATAGTCTGCTTTGTTGTGCATCACCAGCCGGTCATCCACGAAGTAGAAGCTGTCAGACTGTGTTTCATAGGGGTGACGGATCATCTCGTTGACTGCAAGAGAGGCCCAGTCAGTTGGGGCAAAGGTCAGGAGCCTGAGCCAGACTACTGCAGGGGCTTCAGGACTAGGGGATGGGGACAAGCTGAACAAAAGGTACCCCCTCACACCGGCCTCTTTGAGTCTCGGTTTCTCTATAAGTGACATGGGAATGGTGACAAGACACAGGGGACCCAGGGTGGGAGGACAGGGGCTCAGACCCACACTCCCTCCAACCTGGTCTCTCTGGTCCCCCTTGAGCCCCTCCCCTGGGCCCTGCCCACTCACTCAGCTCCTCAGAGAGAGGAGGAAAGTCGTAGATGTGCTCGCAGGTGTTCTTGCTGCTGGGGATGCAGAAGCCGAAGTGGAAGTCAAAGCTTTTGAGCAGCTGGTTGCGGAAGTAGTGCCTCTCAATCATGCGGAAGTTGTTGACAGGCTTGTCTCCCACTGTGAACTCCACTCTGAGTGAGAGAAGGAGGTGGGGCTGAGCTGGGCCATAGGGTGGCCAGCCAGGCTCTGGAGAGACCATCCCTCAGAGGGGCTCAGTAAGAACTCAGGAAGGGCTCGCTCCCACCTCTCCCCAACCCCCAGCCCTCACCCTGGCCCAGTGACTCACGTGGCTCCCACCTGCCTCAGGCGGAGGAAGGCAGGCGTGAACTGGTAGCGGACAAAGCGCCCAGCATTGGGGTCCAGATCCCGCAGGTTGATGGGCAGCCGCTCTGTAATGCACCCCAGCTGGGGCTCAGTGGGCTTCAGGCTGGGGCCGATGCCCACCCCAGTTTTGACCACAGGGCCCGCCTCTGTCTGAATTTTCAAAACTCCCCAGGAGATCCTGATGCACATTGAGGGTTCAGACCATTGGCTGAATGCTTCCAACTGGGGGTTCTCGGTCAGCCAGTCACCAATTTCAACTAAGGTTCCCAGAGCCACAGGAGACAAAAAGACCTGGGGTCTCCAGGACTGTAGTTCCCAGGCAGGCATGCAGAGGGCAGGCTGGCAGGGACTGAAGAGGCCGGACTACCTTCCCAAGAGGTCTAACCCCAGAAACACAGGGGAAGAACAGGCTCAGGCCCAGGCAGAGGTCCCCCAGCCTGCTGACTCCTGGAAAGGCCCAAGTCCCAGCTCTGCTCTGACTCCTCTGTGGCCTGAGGAGTCCCTGGGCAGCCCACTTCACAGCCCTCACCATCCTTCCTCTGTCGATGGCCCACCCAACCCACTCACCTGAGGCTGGAGGCTTCTTGATTTCAAAAAGGACAGTGCCTGAATCCATGTCCCGAATCTTGAACCTGACGAAGTCAATCTTGTAGATATTTTCCTCAGGGGAGCACAGGTAGTCTAGAGGAGATGGGCAGCTGAGCAAAGAAGGGGCCTGCCGGGAAGCCCCTGCTGCCAGCTCAGCTTTAGTGGGATCCTGACCTACCTACCACTTTCTGATCCCTAAGGTCACTGCCTTCAGAAAGAGAGACCTGAACCCCTGCCCTGGGGGAGCCTCCACAGTGTGGGGGAGACATAGCTCTGACATTGGGATCTAAGGGGGCCACATGGCTCCATCCTACTAGCCTCTGGGGCCAGGGAGGGGCAGCGAGGAGGTCAAGGCCACCTCCCTCACACTTGCTCTCCCATCCAGTTGAGGGTCCTTATTCCAGCCTCTGCTTTGCCAGGGTTAGCTTGGTGCCTTTGAGTCAAATGGGTCTCTAATCTGATGGCGAGCAATCCCAACATGAGAGGGAAGATACAGTTCTGCTTTGGGGAGCCTTACTCAAAGGGGGTGACACAGCTCTACCTCTGGAGATGACACCCCCAACCCCACTCCAAAGCGGCCTCTGGTGCCACATCTTGGTGTGTCAGGCAAGGACTTTCTCTGATCTGGGTAGCGTTAGGGCACAGAAACCACCCCTTCCCTGTTCCTCCTCACACACACACACACACACATACAGCCCCGCCCAGGCCCCGCCTCTCCCCATAAGAGGCTTATACAAACCCAACTCCCTTAAGCAGCTTAGCCAAAGCTCTGCTGACTCAAGCCCAGAGCCTGGAATATTGGGGGGAAGGGAGTCACCCTTACTCCCATCCCCTGTTGATCTTCAAATGGAAGAAGGTCTTAGCAAACAGAAGGAACCCCCTCATAGGTCACCTATCCAGCCTTGGCCCCAGAGAGAAGAGCATAGGTGAGGCCAGGAAGAGGGTGCGGCAGGTGCAGCGGGGAGTGTGCATGGGGTAAGGGGAGTCCTCCGGCCTAGAAGAGGAACCAAGAACAATGGTGACCCCTGCATGAGGAAGCTCAGGAATAGCAGGGCCTGATCCAACCCTCACTGCCCTTGCAGCAGCAACTGCAAGCACTCAGGGAGGCCCCAGCAGCAAATAGGAAGGAGCAGCAAGGTGCAGCGTGGGCTCTGAGGCTATCAGCCTGCACAGCATCACATCCTCCCCATAGAGACCCGGAAATCACCCTCCAGGCCCCTGGGCCACCTCCTATTCCTCTGGGGTAGGAAGAGGAAGTGAATGTAAAGTCATTCTCTCTTCCCCAAGCCTGGGGCAGCCCCCTCCAGGAAGCCCTCCTGGTAGCCACTCTGGCACCTTGGGGCCCAACAGGAACTTCATAGGGCTTGGGAAGGGGCCTGAGCCCTGGCCTGCCCATCACAGCCCATAGTAGGGAAGAGAGAGGAGAGGAGAGGAATAGAAGTGGGCAGCCCCTACCTCACCCTGTACGCAATTTTAACAGAAAGTAGGCACTAATCCAAAGGTGTAGAACGAAGGTGAAGGGCATAAGGAGAGGATGTGGCAGAACTGGGAACTGGATCCTAGTTGCCCAGCTCCTGGATCCTCATAAAGCCCTCCTTCTTCCTCCATTCTAACTTTTGGAGACTCTCCTCTCATTTGAGAACAACTTGCAGACTGACCTTAGTCTCATCTACTGCAAACTCAACCTATCAACCCCTCTGTCTTTAGAGGAAGTAAGGAACAGCAGATACCCATGGCTCAGGATACCACAGCTAAGCCCTCCCTCTGCCAGAGAAGGATGAGGTCTCGGACCCAGGGTCAGGCCAGATAAGCGGCAGCGTGGCCAAGGGCTTAGAACACAACTGCTCCCTTCCCCTCAGCCACAAATAGCTTCCTAAGCTGGATTCAGGGCTGGGTAATCCAGGAAGAGCTAACCTCAGACCTACGTGATTAGGGTCAGAAGAGACCAGGCAGAGGTTCCTAGGGTGAGGAGAGTCCTGTAACCCTGTTCTCAGCTTCTACAAAGGAAAGAGCTCCTGTGAAGCCCCGTTCTCTACTCATCCCCCTCAGATGCTGCATCTTGAAGGGCCATGAATTTCCTCCAAATTTAGAGACACAGTTGTACACGGGCTCGAAGCCCCCATAGTTGTGAAATAACCTCTAAATTAACCTAGGACCCGGACAGGCTAGATATCTTATAAGGAAGTTCTGCCCCAGAACTAACCTGAATCCTAAATGCTGCTATTGCGAATTACAGCCCAATTAACACCAACATCAGATTGGTCCAGGTCCCCTCCCCCTACCACTGCCTGTTTGAGCAAGGCAGCTCAGTGCTCTGGGGGCCCAGCCAAGAATGGCTGCTGCCTGGCTCAGAGAGGAGGGAGATACTGGTCCCCCAGGGACCCAGATGCACAGGCGTAGACCTGTCTTCATGGTCTCCTCCACAGCTCTGTCTGGAAGCCCTGAGCTCTGCTGCTTCTGCAGCTCCAGAGCTCAGGTCCACTCCAGCATCTGCCCCCTCACCCCTACAGAAGGGCTCCAAGAGTTGCTCTCGCAGAGAGAGCCAGGGCAGGATTACTGATGAATGAGACCAAGGTAGAAGGCCATTGCCTCTCCAAATGCCTTCTGTTCTTTGAGGCTCAGCCACTGCCTCTGCCACGAGACTTTCTAACCGTTGTTCCCTGCCTATGGTGGCCCCCTCCCCTGCCCTGAATGCCCAGTTGTCTGCTTCTAGGCAGCAGCCATGAGCAGTCCTGTGGGGCCCTCAGTACTATTGATAAAAGAGCCCTATTTACAGAGCACGCACATTATGCCAGGCACAGAGCAAAATCAGAGGATTTACTTTCACAATAGCTCTGTAGGGTAGGTGTCATTATCCCCATTTTGCAGATGAATATGCTCAGAGAGGTGACGTTATTAGCCCAAGGTCACACAGCCAATTACACGGCAAACCTGAAACTTCAACTTAGGCAGTCCAATTCAGAAACTCAACCGCAGTGGAGACTTGGCCTCCCAGAAGAGAACAGGCCCTAGTCCAGGCTAAGGGGGGGTGGGGGTGGGCATTAACCTTAGTCTAGGCTAGAGGGGCATCCCTTGAGAGGCCTCACAGGGAACCAATTGAAAATTCCTGCTCAGGTCCTTTCCTGGGGACAGGGTATGGCTCCAGACTTCCTGGGGTGTCCAGGGTGAGGGCATTAATGGTTGGGAGAACTGAGGGTCTTAATGCCACCTAAGTAACTCAGCCTCCACCAGGGCTCAAGGGTGGAAGAGACGGGACAGACTGCACTCAGCCCCCCTCCTCAAAATTGCAGAGAAAATCTTCAAAGGGCTCTGAAGACTACGAGGAAGGGGTAAGTTGCAGCTGCTGCCCCACCTCCACCATAGGAAAGGGAGATGGACTTCTCGAAAAGGAAGGAGTGAGGTGGTAATAAATCTCTCAAGGGAGAAGGGGCGCAGAGAGAGATCAAGGGAAGGGGGGACATGGAGATCTCAGGATTGGAGGCAGAAGGGTAGGGGACACAGGCGAGGGGGGATCCGGGTGGGGGAGGGGAGGCGGGGGCAGTGAGGGCGGGAAAGGGGGCGGGGGCCCGGGCTCCGCGCGCCTCGAGGGGCCCCTCCCACGCTCTCTCGCTCCCGCCCGCGGGCGGCGCTCCCTCTCCGGTGCTCACCACCCGTGATCCGCTGCAGCCCCAGCACGTCCTCCGGCCCGATCGGCGGTTTCCTCTGCAGCGGCCCCAGCCTGGGCCCCGGGCCTGCCTCCAGCTCCGACTCGGACCCGGATTCGGATTCCGCCTGCGGCTCCGGTTTGGGGTCCACGCTCGGGCCCGAGGCCCCTGGAGCGGGCTCCACCCCCGTCCCGGCCCCGCCGCCACCCTTCTTCACCTTCATGGCCTCGCGGGGCCGCGGCTCGCCTGCTGCCACCACGGCTGCCTGCGCCTGCTGGATCCGAGAGAAGGGGGAGCGTCCGCAGCCCCGCCCCCGGCCGGGGCCCCAGGTACCGCTCCGCCCCCGGGGTGGGCCGGGCACTGGCCCCGCCCACCTGGGCTTCTCACCCGGGACAGGATGGGGGCTCTCCCCTGGCTTCATTCATTCTTTAGGCTTCATTCATTCTTTCGATAGGCACTTACGGAGTCCTGGCTACCTTCTCTTCCTACTCTCTGTGCTCAGGCCACTCCACTCGTCCCTCTGCCCCGCAAGCGAGTTCTCAGGGTCTTTGCCTGGGATGCTCTTCCCCAGATGGCTTCCTCTGGTCCTTCTGGTCTCAGCCCCAATGACATCTGCTCAGACGCCCTCTCAAACACCCAATCTAAAGTATTATCCCCTAGTCACTGTCTAATCAGCCTATTTTTTTCTTTCTAATACATTATCTTAAATTAGTTTCATTTGTTCACTGACTCACCCTCCTAAAAATCAGTTCTGTGAAAGCAGAGATTCTGTCTTTGTTCTCTACAATACCCAGCACCTATTCCCATTGCAGCCTGTGCTCAAGAGTTGACCCTTAAACAACATGGATTTGAAGTGCGTGGGTCCACTTATATGTGGACTTTTTTCAATAGAAAAGACTACAGTACTACACGATGGGAGGTTGGCTGACTCTGCGGATGCAAAATTGCAGATACACAAGGCCAAATATAAATTATACCCTGATTTTTGAATACATGGAGAGTGGGTGCCCCAACCCCGACACTGTTCAAGGGTCAACTGTACATTCTTCTTTTGAATTTATGAATCTGAGGGGTTACACTGGTACAAGCTATTATCTCCCAGACCCCCTGCTAAAAAGCAGAAGTAGATGCTACAACCCAGGATATACTGAGGGACAAAAGTCTACAAGTGTCTAGCAACCACAGGGCCCTCCAGGACAGGGAGGCAGGAAGGGCACATGGCTAGATGGAAACAAAGTGGACTAGTGAGCCCAAGAGAACAGATACCAGGAAATCATTACTTATACACGAATAAAGAATGAAAGGTATGCTCATACTTTGTATCATTCCAATTCACATTCATTCGATGTTTATTGAGAGCCTAGAATATGCCAGACACTTTCACATGCTCATCACATTTAATCCTCACAACCACCTTGTAAGGGAGGTATCATTAGTGCTATTTTAACAATGAAAAACTGAGGCTCAGAGAGGATTAAGTAGCTTATTCAAAGCTCCCCAGATGATAAGGGCAGAAGCAAGGGTTTGAATTCAGGCATGTTTGATCTCAAATCCGGAACTCTCCCTGCTGCACCACACTGCCTCTATGAAAGGGTAAAGAGAACCTCTGCCACATACAGCATCAGGCTTCACCCAACAGGTGTAGCCAGCCAGGAGGGAGGGGAGTAAGGGAGAAGGTCCCAGAAGTGACAGGTACCTGGCCCCTTCCATGAGACCAGTGCTAGGGCTTTCCCTGAGGGGTCAGGGAGAAGCATGGAGGGGAGGGGCCTAGAATCCAACCCAGGGCTCAGTGCAAGAGGGCTGTGAGGAATAGGGCAGAGGCATAAGATGCCCCTACTCCAGAGGGAGACAGAAAAGGGCCTTCAAGTTTAAACCAAGTTAAGAAGACCCAGATGATGTGTCTTTTGAGGATGGGGTAGGGGGAATGAGGAGGGGGGGACCTGAGCCAGAAGAAAGGAAAGGAAGGATGAAACCCTCTTGGAGTGTTATACTTTGACTGCTAGAGTGGCAACAGAGGAGGCTGGAGACAAGTCACCCATGAAGGGCCTCATTTACATGCCTCTCAATCTAACAACTCTCATCCTGACCAGAAAGGAAGGCTTCCTACTGAGAAGCTGCCCTGCTCAGTCTATCTTCTCTGGCTTTTTCCAGGACTTGCGAGTCTCCCGGAAGATCTTGAACAGGGACAAAAGGATGGGCACAGCCATAGGCAGGAAGAGTGGGATGTAGATGGCAAACTTCTGGTCATCAGGGAAATAGAGGAGGTGGAGGAGCGAAGGATCAAAAAAGGCACGCTCTGAAGATGTCACAGCTTCCTGGCTGGCAACAAAGGCGGATGCCAGGTGCCCAGAGGCCAACTCCTCCGCTGCCTTCTGGACTGCAGCTACAGCCCTGTACACCTAGGAAGGGAGCAGGGGGTTACCAATAAGTCCTAGGCATCAGTTGGTGGGGAGGGTGGGAGAGGGCCTCACTGTGTCTTCCGTCTACCAGACAGGTTGCCTGGAGTTCGCCCAGGATATATGGAGACCAGTATAAAAGGGCTAGGGTGTATTTTCTTAGTGCCTGCCTGATACCTCACACCCCCATCTGGACTCCTACTGGGGAGGAAGTCTGGGGTTCTCAAGGATGGCATGCCCACACATTGCTTGGACCTCAAATGGCTCTCTGGGTTCACCACACCCTGGCCCTTACTGGCCACTCCAATCCTGGGCCACAGAATCCATCCCCTGCCTGCTTACCTCAGATGCCACATCGTCCTTGATGACAATGTTGCTGATCTTGCCCAGAAGCTGGGCCAGGGAAGTGAGAGTGGTGGTGGCTGTGGCCAGGTTCTCCACTGACCGAGCCCAGAGCAGCCGATCTAGCTCCCAGGTCATCAGCCCTTCATTCTTAGGCCCTGAAAACAGGCATTTTGGAGGCACCTGGGGCTGAGCAATCCCAAAGAGCAGCCTGCAGGAACAGTGAAGAAGGTCAAAGGGGCTGAGACTAGAAGGTGGGAGAAGATGGTTAAGATTCCTAGAGTAACTACTAGGATTTTCAGTCTTACCCAGAACCACAGGGTATGTAGGAAGTGCCTCAGGGTCTTGAGGGGTGAACGGCAACACTAAGCACTCTGGAGACCCAAGCTCTGCTCTAACCAGTGTTTTCACTTTTACCTGTTTCTACATTGGACTTCCAAGATCTTATATGAAAAAAAGGTTCCATGGCTAAAATATTTATGATAACACCAACTTAGTTTAATTCCCCTCACCCTGTCTACCTTCTCTTTGAACAAATGGGGCCCTTGAACCTTAGCTAAGGGATGATCTAAGACCACCTCTGACAAGGCAGGTGTGCTGTGCCTCTCTAATCCTGCACTCATGGCAGACATTGCTAATCAACCAGAATCCTCTTTTCTGATGAGCCCAGACATAGCCTTAGAATCCTCAACATTGGCTGTCAGGCAGTCTCCATCAGGAGATCTGTTAGCATAAGAATTAACAGCTATTTTCTTAAGCACCCCTAATCACACTCATGGACTTGACATTCATAGGTCGATTTTTCTTAAAACAGTTTTTGTCAGCAACTAGTCCTTCTTAGAGACAAATGAAGTGATCCTTGGAAACTTTTCTTGGGGGCTCTAGGCACAGCCAAGGTATTTCTGCCAAGTAAGAGTTCATGCCAGTCAGCCCAGGAGACTGGGGTCAGACTCAGTAGCCATGCCCCCAAGTGAATCCCCCAGGACCTCACCGCAACTGAGCCAGGAACACCTCCATCACTCGCACCATGTCCACGTCGACTCTCACTGGCAGCTCCGAGGCATTGTAGGCTTTGGGGTCCACATTGTAAACCTGCAGGGGGAAATGAGGTTGCCTCAAAATCATGCCAGGACCATACACAGCTCTGCCCTTGACACTCTGGAGGCCGAGAGAGAAAAGGAAGACATATTCTGTGCTCTTTAGAAATTACAATATTTTTGGAATAGCTGCTATTTGGAGCTTTATATAAATTATGTCCATTATCCCCCCAAAAGTCCTGTTAAAGAAATTATTTTTTTATTCCATTTTAGAGTTCCTACCCATGAGGCACTCTCAGTCTAACAGGGGAGACAAAGTTCCCAACCTTGTAAGACTTCCACAAACAAGGCTGAGAGCTAAGATATACAAAATAGTCCTAAGTCAGTGCAAACTGCAAGTCCAAAAGGGTCCTATTAGAGAAACACTGACAGAAATAAGAAGCAGTGGGGCTGGCAGAGGAGGGGATCACAGCACCCTCACACCTTGGTGCCGGCCCCACCACAGGCCGGGCCACAAAGGATGCCAGAGAAACAACAAAAGGGACAGTCTCAGGGAACATCTGTTTGTCCTTGAAGCTTGGGCTCCTGGATCTGCATGGTGTGACCATTACCATAATGCCACCCCAGCGGGGACTGTGGAAGGCGTTGGTGGCCACTGGAGCCCCATCCTTGTCCTGAATGTACAGGGGGGAGTGGGCCAGCTCGGGTACATAGAGTAGAAAGTTGAGCACAGGGTAAAGGGAGGCAGCGCTGGATCCTGTGGTACAAAGAGAAGGGCAGTCAGAATACCAAACACATTGCACCTAGATCTTTGTTCCAGGTCAGCCTTTTAACTTGCTGGTCACTCACTCTGGGCCTCATCTTCTCCAACTGATAATCACTAGAATATCCTCCAGGCCTGGGTTTCTGTGGTAATGAACCTCTGAAGATTCTCCCAAGATGTGCCACACACATGAAGTGCAGTCCTCAGCCCCAAACTGCTCCTAAAATCGCCCCTCCTCTAACAGGTACCCCCCAAGACAGCTCTCTTGGCCACTGCCACAGTGCCCCCATATTACTATAACATATGTTTTATGCACAAGTATAAATCTGACCTCTTGTCAGTTCCTGCTTAACATCCTTTAATGGTCAACTATCCATACCAGGTTAGTTTAAACTCTTTAGCATGGTCTTCTATGATCTGGTGCCTGCCTGCCTTGCCAGCGTCATCTTGGTCACTCTCTCACTATTCAGCCACACTGAATTTCTCTGAGTTTCCTGAATGTTTTCATGATCTTAACTCTTCTGCATCTAAGCTCATAATTCCCTAGCCTGAAATCCCCTTCTATCTCTGTAGTCCGCAGTGCCATAAAGCAATCCTTAGGCTTTGTTTGCTGGAGGAAGGAGGGAAGGCAAGGGGAGGGAGGAAGGATGGAAGGAAGAATTCACCAAGGCCTCATGCGCCACTCCTACCATAACCCTTGGTCCACACTGGCCTAACCCTGTTGCCTGAAATTCTACAACTAGTGATATACTCACTTCGGTTTCTATTACAGTTCTTGGTCACACCTACTCTTCCTAGGTACCAGCTCCAAAATGAAAAACTGGAATCCTAGCTTCAAGGTTCCTCAATCTCAATCAGGAGAAGTGCCAATTCAAATTCTGCCTTCATTTACTTCTGTTGTTGTCTTTTCTACATGTGTGGCCTATATCATTCCTGGATGGCTTGCAGGGAGTGAGACAGATTATCCATTCATTTATAGAAAGTGCCAGGAATGTTTCATAAATGCTTTTGGATATGACAATGTAGAGATAGAGATGTCAACAGACTCTCATGAAAAAAGAGCCTAAATGCCCAGCACTTCCTCAGACCAACCCAATCTGGGAGCCATCAATAGATACAACCTGCCTCCCACCCTAGGCTGAGCCTTCAAGGTCCTCCCCAACCTGGCAGAAAGACCCCTATCCTCAGCTCACCGAGCCGGGACTCCACTGGGTTGATGACATGGGGGAGGCTGTGTGCGGCCAAGTAGTAGCTGGAGGACACTGCGTCAAAGCGAGGGTTTACCCCCAACACTGCGTAGTAAAGGATCTGTAGAGCCAAGAGGGAGGACATTATTTTGTTTACTAATTTATATTCCACTTTGTCCTAAGAAAAGATTTGAGGTGTCTTAAAAAGATAACAATTAGGACAAGGTAAACTCTAAGAGGCAAAAACAGGGCTGAGAGAAAAGAGGAGTAGGGAAAAAATAACAAAGCTAAGGGGAAAGTTAATATGCTAAATCTAGGCTTTGAAAATCACATATTTTACTAGGCTTTCTAACAGCCTAAACAAATAGTATAATTCAGTGTCCACAAGATCAAATCACGTCAGTTGTTCAGAAGTAATTCCTCCCACTACCACGACCTGATAAAAATTTTTTCCACATATTCTCTGAGGACACTGTCTGATTCAGAAAGGTACATTTTTCATCTTTACTGTTACTAAGTTAACATATTTCAGAAAGTTTTTTTTTTGTTTTTTAGGAAGTTCCCCATGGATAACACAACTGGTGAATACAGTCTAGAGGGAGCCATGAGGGAGTTAGTTTTTTAACAAGCATTGACAAAACTCCCCAAGCTGGACACCATGGACGGAAAGTAGACCCCAGAACCATAGGCGTACACGGGAAATCAGTATCTCTGAGAGAGGGAAAAACAGACTACATTTGTAAACACTAAATACAGAGCGACTTTGAAAAAGATGGTACAGCCAGGAAAAGGGCTCCTCAGCTCACTCCCAGACTCACCTGAGAGTCTACAGAGAAGTTGCCCGCAGCACTGAGGGCATTCAGGAAGGGCTGCACATAGTGCCGGACAGCCCCCTCGATGTCCCAGTGGACGTCATGGGACTTGGGGTCGGGGTTCAGTAAACTGAAGGTGATTTCATAGCCTATAGAAACAGGAGTCAGGGAAGTCAGAGGCTGCTGTGGCTCAAAGGCAGCCTGTATCCCTGGCTGAGCTGAACTTGTTTCCCGCCCCCAGGATGGGGCTGGTTGCCATCATGGAACCACGGGAGGATAAAACTGGGATGAGGAACACTGAGTGCTTTAAGAAAAAGATGAAACCACAGAAGAAAGGAGTAAAGAGGTTGCATGCAGATTCCCTTCCTGCCCCGATGTCTCCAATAATTCATTTCCTTTTCCCTGCCCACAGCAAAGCCTGGTCATCTTACCCAAGCTGGACTTGAGAGGCCGCCTCTTATCAGAGCTCCACTTGTCCTCTGGAAGGTGGTCAGCCAGGGCCGCAGCAAGCACATCCTCAGTCAAAGACATGGCCTGGGCTACCTGGAGTATGCGGCGGCCAATGATGTTAAAGGCCTCGCGGTGTATTATCCCCCGCACAACTGCCATCCTCTTGGGCCCAATGTAGCTCATCATATCCTGTGAGAGACAAGCAAGGGACAGAATGTCCATGGCTCAGGGAGGAAAGCAGAAGAGCAGTCTGGCACCTGTCTTTGAGAATCTGGCCTTTTGCCACCGACCAACAGGCCTGTACCTCTCTCAAGATTCAGAGTGAACTATTATCCCAGCATTTCTGAGTAATAGGTGTATGTGAGTGTTTTCAATCATTTCAGTTCCCTTTTCCTTTCCAGTTAACATAGATCCAGGAAATATTTAAATTGTTACGGGCTGGAAACTAACAGATGGTATGCTGAGTGAGAAAAGTGGAACAAACACACAACTGGAAAGTTTGATACAAGTAAATGGCAAAGAGGCAAGTAGAAGAATTTTCACAGCAGCATTATTTCTAATAGTATAAAACTGGAGACAATCCAAATACCCATCAGCAGCAGGGTGGATAAACTGTGATATGTTTGTACAATGAAACATTAAACAGAATTTTAAATGAACACATTAAATTCAACTACATGTATTATCATGGATGATTCAAACATAAATGTTGAGCAAAATGAAAACCAGGGAAGAACGTGTGCTAAATTACACCATTTATATAAAGTTCAAAAACTTGTAAAGTTAAATATATTGTTTATAGAGATACAACCTATGTGATGAAATGTGAAAGAAAAGTAAGAAAAGGATACAAAATATGGTTACCTTGGGCCGAAAGGGAATGGGGTATAACCACGGAGATGCACTATATTGTAGTTTGCAAGCTCGGGGTGAGTACCTAGATGTTCATTAAATTTTTGTTTCATCTTTTTGTAATAATTAAATATTTCATTATGAACTTAAAAATAAAATGGTACCTGGTATAGCTCCCACTGAGCCTTTTGCTCAAAAAGTGAAGAGGTCAGTGTACTGCTTATATTATCATCACAATCCATTCAAACCAGCTTCTTTCAAACCTGATTTTTTTTTTCCACTTTAAATGGTCACTGGAGGTTGAACCACACACAAGCCTTGGATTTAGAAAGACCCAGAGTCAATGAAAAAACCTCTCTTTGCATTCTGTTTAAAAAATACTTGAGGGGGGAGGGTAGAGCTCAGTGGTAGAGTGCATGATCTCTTGCGTGCATGAGGTCCTGGGTTCAACCCCTGGTACCTCCATTAATAATAAATAAATAAACAAGCCAATAAGTAAATTAATAATTATATTTTTAAAAAAATTCTTGAGCATTTTCTGCGGCAAATGGAAGAAACGTGCAATAGCGCAAGAAGGAGAAGACTTAGGAGAGAATGAGCTGAAGGGATAAGGCAGGGTTGCAGCCTCTCTACTCTCCCTACCTGGGGGAGAAGTGAGGAGTGTTCAGAGATCACATACACAGTCAGGGAGCCCTCTGCTTGTTCCGGTGGCTCAGCCAACATGGTTTCTGCCTCTGGAGACAAGAGCAGGTGGTGTACCAGGAGCAAAAACACCATTCCCTCTCCCTCTGGCCCCCACAGTGCCGAATCTATCTCTACCTCCCACTCACACCCAGCTGACACCGTGGCCAGGCTTGGCCCTCAGTGGCCCAGGCTGAAACAGAAGGTATCTCATTCCCAGCCTTCCCAGAGAGAGTTTGGAGTAAAGACAAGGTATGGAAACTATATACTTACAGATCAGAAGGAAAAAGAGGGCTTCCTATTAAAATGATCACCCCTTCCAGTACCTTGTATGCTGCCCAATGACAGGGCCTCTTCCTCATGGTCCAAAGCCCTCCGATAGGCCTTCTGGAAACGGCATTTGATTTTCAACTTGTCTGAGAGAAAAGGAAGAAGCATGAAGAGGAGAGTAAATGTCAGACCTCTGCCCACCTTTCCAGCCCTAACGCTGTCCAGTGTCTGAAGACAGCAGCAAGACTGTTTGCAGAGAAAGACCAAGAAGCTACAGCCAATTCTAATGATTGCTGGATGGATGATATAAACACAAACATTCTATCTCTTCCACTTGCCCAGCTCTTGCCTGTGCCTGTAGACACACTATCTTCAACCTGAAGTACCCTCCTACAGGGAAATCCATTATAATATTCATTACATTAACAGGTAAAGGGAGAAAAACCTCATGATCACTTCAACAGGTGCCTCCAAATAAACTCAGTGAACATCCTTTTTTTTCAGTGAACATTCTTGATAAAAATAAGATGTACACTTAATAACAAAACACTAAATACAGTTCCATTAAAATTACTAATAAAACAAGGATGCCTGCTATCTTCTCTATTATTCAGCACTGCTCTTTCTGAAGTTCATTGGTCAAAAGTTCCTGACCAATGCAATAAGTGAAAAAAGAGAAACATGAATATTTAAAAGAAAGAGACAAAATGGCCACTTTTTGTAGTAGTATAATTATTTTCCAAGAGAATCAAAGAGAACCCACTAAAAAATGGTTACAAGAATATGCAAGAATCAATAGATTTCTGATAAATACCCACAATACCCAATTAAGAAGGCAACTATTTTTTAAAAATCCCAATCAAGCTTCTGTGTTTAGTTGAATTATACCTACTTTTTGTATTTTGAGAGAGTGTGACTATTGAACTTGAAACCTTTAAAAAAAAAAATCCCAATCGCAGCCATAATAAAGAACAGAAAAATACTCAGGAATAAATGTACAGAAGTATCAGAAAAAAAAAACCCCAGGGCTTTACTCATTGACATAAAAGAAGATCTGAATAAAATGGAAAACACATACAAGGCACCTAGATGGAAAGACTAAATATTCTAAGGATGTCAATTCTCTCCAAGTTAATCGAAACATGCAAGGCAGCCCCAAAGATTTTTTTGCCCCCTGGAATATGACAAGCTGAACCTAAAATTTATTGAAGTTCTTCTTTATAGAAGAATTCCAGGTCATATATGCAGAAGAAATGATAGAATTTTAAAATTGCCATTTTGCAACCTAATGAGATGGATTTCAGTATTAACAGATGCTAAAGCCATCAGATGAAAGGTTGACAGGGAACTAAAATACAGAAATCAAGCTGACAATAACTGAACTCACTAAATCAGCTTTGTATAACCCAAAGTGAAACAACCAGCCATTACACAATACAACATGATAGGAAGTACACCACACTAACTATAAAGTAGTCTTGCCTAAAAAATCAAATTTGATTTTGATCAAACCTCTAGATCGAACTACCAGTTCATAAGAAATATGAGTAATAGAGGAATATATTAAATGCAGCTAGGAGGAAGCAATCTGCCAAATCCAGAATGTTAGATGTTCTATCAAACAAATGACCTGGTTTCTCCAACAAATCAATGAAAAAAAGCATATTGGGATGGGGTAGGGGGAGCTGATAAAAGAGACAAAAGAGATTTTAAAAAATGGAGATCATAAAGTTAGGATTTAATGAGGCAACACATTTAAAGTGCTTCACCTAGTTTCTAGCGTATAATGAACAACTAATATTAACCATCATTATTACTGGCTAATGCTAATCTCTCACTCCTCTCCTCATTTAACCTGAATTCCTACACAGCCTTTAAAAATTCAACTTAAAAATTACAACCTTTATATAACCTTCTCTACCTTTCTTTCCTCCAAGACAGTTGTAGCTTCTTTCTTAAGTACAATCTCTGTTTCTTATATATTTGTATATTTCTACTGTGATTTCTTTAAGTGTCTCTATCCCCTACCTATGAATTTCTTGAGACCATTATCAATTTCTTTCTTTATTTTTTATGTATGAATTTTTAATTTTTAAAAATTTTCTCACATTATCAATTTCTTATTCATCCCCAGATTCCTGATATGTAAGAAGAGTACCTAACACTCAGTAAGTGTTTAATGGTAAACTAAATAAGGCCTGCATACAAGTCGTAATTGATTCCAAACCTTGTTTTCATTCCACTACATCCCACTTCCTCCCCTATCCCCTAATGAGCATCAACTGCTTCTGATCAGGTAGCATCACTATTTCATGAATAAAACCGCCACCTTAATGATAAATACTGAATATAAAGCTGCTTTTCTTCTAACCTAACACACTGTTCATTCAGAGAAGCCTTTTAAGTAAGTTTTTAATTACCTTTACGGGATACTCATGGTCCTCCTATCCAACCTATCCCTGGACTGAGCTCAGACCAGAAAGGTAGCCCTGGACCACCCTACTCCCAGGAACTCACACTTCAGAGGGATCTCTCTCTCATGCACAACGGTGAAGGGTAGCTTTTCCTGGTCGTCCAAGGGCACTGATTCCTGGGTAAACACGACGGTAACTGGCACCATGAGCCGGAGCTAGGGGAAGAAGCGTCAGGGCCATCAGCTGAGTCTCCACCTTGCCAGTGGACTGTCCCCTGGCCCTCCACCACTGAGATCTTACCTGCAAGGAATTCAGCCCTCTAATCTGGGAGTAAGGCAACGGGGCCCGGTAGGTCTCCGTGGTCTTCCACCAGAGCGGCAGCCCCAGCACGATGGCCACCGCAGCGAAGAAGAGTGCGGCGCGCTTGCCTCGGACCACCTCTAGGGGAACGGGGGGATCCACTGAGGCGCCAGAGGTGGGCTCGGGTGCCGGCCCTACCCCCGACGCGGAGGAGCCCGGACAACCTGTACTCAGAGCCTCTCGGCCCGCATTCGTAGGGATTCCCGTGCGAGAGGCCCAGGCCCCAGTCTGAAGGGATCCTCTCTGAGGCGAACCCCGACCCCCAGTCCATGGGACCTCTGGCACACCACAATCCCCACCCCTGCATTCCGCCCTCGCAATCCACGAGCCGCAGTCCCCACTCGAATGTTACCGCACCTAGATCTGTTGCTGCAGCCCCGGCGGCCGCCATGCTTGCTTCCGATTGCCCTGGCCGCAGAGGGGCGGAGCTACATAGGCCTCCCCCAATCGGAAACCCACAAGGAGGGGGCGTGCCTACGGCAGCGATCGCGGCCAATCACGAGCGGCACTCCAGACTCGCAGGCGGATGAAAACAGGCGATAGGTGGGCGGAGTCCGAAGTTTGAAAGGAGGTTACCCGGGCGCCAAGGAATGGTTCAGTAGCGGGTTGCGGCGTTGCCAAAAAACATTCACTTGATTAGTGCCCTCCTTCCTTATGGAACATACTCCTAGCCCCAAAGGTTAAGAGCACAAACTCTGCAGCTGTTAAATACTAGCTGGACGACCACAGGAAGCTCTAAGCCTCAGTTTTCTCATATGAAAAATGGAGATATTTACTAAAATGAGGCCATTCATGTAAAGAATGGGGCCTGGCACACGGAAAGCACTCAAAAGTCACCTATTATGATCATTGTTTATCATCACTATCATAGAGCTCCTCTTCCGGAGGTGCAAGCTAGTAATACCTTTTTAGAATATTTGGCTCGTTCAATATTTTTCAAATGCTTTTGAATTCATTTCCAACTTGTAAAAGTCTGAATACTTGACTTAAAATTCTTGAAAATTCATGATCACAGACTCTGGATCCTGATCACTTGGGTTCAAATCCTAGCTTCACCACTTAACCTGAGTGATCTTGAGAAGTTAAACTCTCTGGGCCTGTTTCCGCATATTAAAATAGGGATAGTAATAGTATCTAGTTTATATGAAATTGTTGTAGTAAATGAGTTAGTAAATGTAAAGTGATTAGAATAGGACCTGGTAGGAAAGTGCTATGTAAGCATTAGCTATTTTTGTTAATATAAGATCGGGCCACACTGGGCTCACATTCCCCTATTGCAATTTTAAATAGCTGGATGGAGCATTTGTTGTGTACTTTACATAGAGCATGGCCTCCCCAGTTCACACAGAACACAACCAGCAGATTCTCTCGTTTCATCTGCTCAGATAGACCCAGCTGCTTGACCAGCCAAGTGGTCAAAGTTCAGCATGAGACTTCACCAGGTCTGCTTTTGCCCAGACCCTTAAATTGGCTCCCTCTGTGCCCTCATCTATCCCAAATGAGAGTGGGCAAAAGCGCTTGGCAACCTCCTAGGTACCCTGCTGAGTCTGGAAGTCCTGAGCCTTGCAGATTTTCCCTGTTGCGCAGAAGCCCAGGTGCTCATCCTGCAGTGGCTCCCCCTATCGAAATGCATCAAGTCCCAGCAGGGCTCAACACAGCTAAGTAAGAGACTCCCAACCTTTCTTATCCCAGTTTTGGGCCTTGTGCAAAAGCTGCCTTCAGGAGTTGCTCAAGTCTTGCCTCAATCCATCCTTCTGCAGCTGCAGCCAAGTGCCTCTGAAATGGCAATTCCTGAAAGACTAGCAGCCCTCCACACTGCCACGCTCCAGCTTGGACATGAACAGGCAAGAGCCTGAGCTGGGAATGGTGACTGGGTATGCCCATCCCCCATAAACTTAAAGCCCAGTACAACTCAAAACTCACCCTCTTCACCTCCACAATCAGAGAGGGCTCAGAGATAGAGTCAGCAGAGATCAGAAACATGGACGTGGGAATTGGATGTGTAAAACAGACAGACAAAGTAGCATGTTTTGCTACCATTTATTTGCTATATGGTATGTACCCAAAGCATGAGTCAGCTCTGGTGTCCTACCCTCTGGTCCCAGGAGAGAGAGTGGACAAGGAAAGCCCAAGGAGAAGCAACCCCACCATGAGGAAATTGTGGGGGCTGGTAGAGGCAGGGGGAGACCCAGGCATCCTGCTCTGACTTCTAGCAAGTTCTCCTGCCCTTTGAGGGGCTCCCTATCCTCCCATCCAATGGTCCCAGGTGCAGCAATTAGAAACGGGAGGGGAGGAGAAAAAAAGGAAGATGACTCAGTGATGGATGGCGGTATCTCTGCTCTGCATGGCTATTTGGCCCTGGCCATAACTACAGGCAAAACTGGGTGCAGGTGGTCAAGCCGAGGGCTGTGGTATGGAGTGGGTACTCAGTAGGCATGGTTGGCAACATAGAGGGACTGTGCTGCCGCTCCACCATCTTCTCCACCGCCTTCATATTTGCCCTGGGCCGCAAGCCCATTCACCTGGAAAAGGAGAGGGGTAAGTAGGCTGACCCAGCCCATAGGGGCCAAACCCTGCCCAGGCTATAGCCTCTGGATGCTACCCGCTGCCTGGCTACACACTACCTCCCCAACCACCAACCCTAGTTCCCAACCTCGGCCCTCTTGATGAACTCCTCAGTGGCGGCCCCAGCATTATCCCGTTGCCCTCGCCAGGCATTGAGGGCAGATGCCTGCAGAGCACGCCCATAGGAGAAGGTGAGGGCCCAGGGCCGGGGAAGAGGGCAGCGGTTGATAGCATTGAGGTTGAGAGATGCCTCCTCTTCACTCTGACCCCCAGAGAGGAAGGTCACCCCTAGGGTAAAGAAAACAAACTCATTTGCACTCCTTATTTTTCCAGGGTAAGGAACCCCTAAAGCCCACAAAAAGAACCTGAGTATGGATCTCAGGGATAGGAACAGGTTTGGAAGCAGGGTGGTACCTGGGACAGCTGGGGGCACAGTGCGACGCAGGGCAGTGACAGTTGCCATGGCGATCTCCTCTGGGCTATACTTAATGGGACAGGCATGGCCGGGAGTCACCATGTTGGGCTTGAGCAGGGTCCCCTCCAGGTAAACGTGATGGTCACTCAGGGCCTTGTACACTGCAGCCAGGACCTGGGGATCAGAGGAGGTTTACTAAGATTCTGGCCCCTGCCACTTCCAGTACTACTCTCCCTGTCTAGGGGTGAGTGGGCATGACTGTGAGGGTGGGTAAGGTTCAGACTCGCAGGTCTGTTCTGGGATCAAGTAAGAGTGCTTGAGGAAAGTGCCTGCATCTGAGCCAGAGACTGTGGGGAACAGCCTCCGTGTCAGGCTGTCCCTGCCGTATATGTCTGTGCCCACATGTGGACTCACCTTCTCCGTAACATACTGGCAGCGTTTGAGGTCATGGTCTCCATCAGGCAGGATTTCTGGTTCCACAATAGGCACAATCCCATTCTGCAGGTAAGAGCAGAGCAGCTTGGGAGGGGCGGTAGGTAGGATGGAAGAAAGCTGTGTAACCCTCTCCCCACCAGGCACAGAGCACCCATATGACCTCCTCTCACACACAAACACATACCTGCTGGCAGATACTGGCATAGCGGGCCAGCACATTGGCATTCTCCAGAATGGCAAGTGCTGAGGGTGTGCGCTCACTGATTTTCAGCACGCAGCGCCACTTGGCAAAGTCGGCGCCATCCTTCTTGTACTGGGCACAGCGTTCCGAGAGCCCATCCAACCCTGCAGGCATAGTGCCAGCCTCATTACTCTGCCCTTCTTTGCCAGCATCAACCACCCAACAAGACTGTGGTCCTGAAGCCCACCCATCCTGTACCTTGAGTGGTGGTTTCTCCATCAGTCCCAGCTAGAGGCACTACACCCTTGTCAACCTGTAGGGGAAACAGGCAGAGGGCTGAACCCAGGCCGGATTCTCCTTGCCATCTCTCACAGGCACACACCTATTCGCATGCTCAGCCCCCATCCAAAGCCAGTGGCTGCACCTTGATGCCCACGACAATGCCCTTATCCTGGATTGTACGGACGAAGGGGACCCCATTATCATCTTTCTGGTAGAGTGTCTCATGGAAAAAGATGACACCTCCAATGCACTTCTTCACACGGTCATCAGCACTGAATAAGACCTGGCGGTACAACCGGCGGTTCTCCTCCGTGTTCTCCACCCCAATTTGGCTCAGCCGCTTGGCCATGCTGCCTGGGGGCAAACAAAGTAGGGTGTCAAGGTCATCCCCAGGACTCCCTGGCCACCTCTACCCTCACCTAACCACAGGCCCCCACCTACCTACAGATTCATCTGCGGCCAGAATGCCTTTGCCTGGGGCTACAATCCGGAGGGCAATGTCAGACAACTCCTTTTTCTGCTCAGCAGAAAGGGCTGGGTACGAGTTGGGCATGGTGACAGCCCTGTGGAATGGAAACAAGACATAAAAGCTGGACCCCCACCCATCACCTCCTCTGCTTCCTCTCTTGTCCATATGGGCCAAACGACCTTTTCCTTCTCCCCAACAAGCAGGAGCTGGGAACAGAGCATCAGTCCTTGGCAGGGGTCCTGGGCCTTGAAGAGGCACCACAATCCCTCTGACAGCTAACAGGCTTAGGGCCCCAGTTCCCACACCTCCTTTTGTCCCTGGTGGGCACCCTTCCCAGCCCCCGGGTGGGGGTGGGGAGGTGAGCAGCCCCGAAGCTACAGGTCTTCTTAAGAAACTATTGCCCAGACAAAGATGCCAATCCTTCTTTGACTGAATTTGGCCCTTTCTTCAGGTAGACATAAGCCCTGGTCTTTCCAACTTCCCTCCTCATTCTCAGCAGGGCTCTGAGGAATAGTGCACTTACTTCCAAGGCTTCAGAATGAAGCAAAAGCACCCATTACTCCCTCTTCCTTCCACTTCTGGAGGAAAAGGGTGGGAGGAGGGACAGGTAGGAAGTAGGAATGTCACAAAAAATGGCCACAGGCTCCCATAACCTCTTCTTCTATAGCCCAAACCTGACTGCCTAGGCAATCAGCAGATGAGAGCAGAGAATCACAGTTGAAAGAATTGAGGAGAGAGCCTGAGGAAAGGAGGGAGAGATGCAGGAGGAGGGAGAAGCCTAGTGGGGAGGTGACAGGGAGACAGGCTAAATAGCCTGGGTAAAGGACCTAGACTAGGAGGATCAAGAAGGCAGGAGAATTGGAGAGGCAACTCAGCCTAGGAGAGGGAGGAGGCTGAAATTAAAATGGTCTGGATAGTGGGGGTGGGTATAGCTCAGTGGTAGAGCATACTCATGCACGAGGTCCTGGGTTTAATCTCCAGGACCTCCATTTTAAAATTAATTAATTAATTAATTAATGGTCTAGGTGGGAGAGGCTGACCCCAAGGAAAAACCCGGTAAGCAGAGGAAGAGTTGGGATTGGAAAAGCTGAGGTCCAGGCGTGGGCGCTAAGAGGAAGAAGTGCCGTGGGAGAGGCTGAGCCATGGGGTTTCCAGTGGACAGAAAGGAGAGAGAAGATAAGGAGAGAGCTGAGAAGGCACATCAAGGGGCCCCCGGGAGCAAGGCAAGGATGACAGAGAGAAGAGTCAGGGAGAGGAAGCAGCAAGGTTGAGCAGCTCCCTCTTCTCCCTGTGTCTCACCTGTGCGCAGCGAGTTAGCTGCGGCAGCCACAGGAACAGCTCCAGCTCAGGAACGAAAGCTGCTGCGGACCCAACCCTGGCTCCTCTAAAAGAGGCTGCGGATGCCGCAGAGCTACGTGACTCCCCGGTGGGCGGGGCCGGCACGTCCCGGCCCTGGCCACGCCCCCTCCGCAGGACTGGAGTCGGCTGTACGGCCACGCCCATGGGGCGGGGCGACGAGGTGGAGTGACTAGGCTGCCAGAATCTCGGAGGTTGTTGTGAACTGTCCCCCTCGCAGCTCTCAGCTCGTGGAGCCCTGCCATCAGGGTCCCCTGGGCAGGAAATGGCCTTGCCCTCATTTCTGCCACAGTTGCCTTTACCTTGTGCAGGGCACTGTGCTGGATGTTGGGGATGAAGCCTGGTCTGGTGAAGGAGAGGCACCTAAACAATCACCAAGGATGGGATAGTTGGGACAGAGGCACCAACAGGGTGGGGAGTCCAAGACAGGGTACTGAGTAAGGAACTGTTTCTCTGTCCTCACCCACTTATTCACCAGGGCCTACCCCGGAGGGGGATGGAGAAGGTAAGAGAATGAAGCCTTGTCTGTTCCCCACTAGGCTGTGAGCCAGGGAACAAGCAGTCCAGTGCCGAGTATTTGGGGAAGCAAGAAAAGGTGGAGGTGGAGCAGCTGGCTTTGGCTCTGGATGCAGTGGGAGGGGTGTGTGTGGAGTAACCAGGCAGGAGGGCCAAGCTGCCTCTCTCCAGACTTCATTCACCTACCTCCCATCCATGAAATAAGATTCAGTGAGCTTGAAGAAATACACGAAATATACTTTATTTAAATAGCATTAAACATAGCTGGCTCTATGCCAATTGGTCTAGTGTTGGGGTAAAGGAGTACTGCAGGTAAAATCGGTGACACAGATTCCAGCCTTCAGTATCTTAGCTCAGAAATTCCAGCAATCCCTGTAGCTCCTTGCAACCCCTCACGACCTCTGGGATGGACAGCAGAGTCTGGGGAGAGATACAGAAAAGGCAGCTCAGGGTCACAGGCCGAAGGCCCAAGGCTCCTAGCCCTTAGAAGCACCCACCGAGTTAGAGGGGAGAAAATGGAAGCCACAGAGAAGCCTGCAACAGTGAGTCAGGGCCAGCTGTCAGCACAGGCTGGGAACCAGAGCTTTGCTCATCAGTACCTCTGAGGCCAGGCCTATACCAAGAGCCTTAGTTGCATCAACTCCTTCCCTCCCCTTTACCTCATAAATATGCTGAACAATGTCATCTAGTTTCTTTAACTCTTTGTCAGAGCGCCGCAGATTCTCTTCCAGGATGTTTCTCTAAGAAGCAAATAGGGTGCATAAGTGCTATACTTAAAAGAACATAGCTTGTGGGGGAAGGAAAATATGGCAGGGCACTTGCTAGTGGTGACGGGAAATGGCCCTGGAATGGCATGGAAATTCTTACATGGCTCTGGAACTTGACCATCAGTTTTGCCTTCTCATTTTTCATCTCCAGGAACATTACCCTCAGCTTGTCCACCTATAGATATGTCCAGATCAGTAGGGACATAGCATGGGGTTCCCTCTAGCTGCCCAGCTCTTCTGTTAACTCTGAGTCACCTCCTGGGAGAGCCACACTTTCTCCTGGATCCAGTTAGTCGCCATGGGCTGACAGTCAGGGTTCAGCTGGCCTGCCAGTGTCTCTTGAAGCACCTTAGTCTCTGTCTCAGCACGCCGAAGTGAGCGGGTGAGCTGGGTCACCTCTTCTCTAAGGCTCTGGGGATGAGAATGGAGAGGTATTCAACAGCCCTCAGAGGTCCTCTCTATCCTTATCCCATATGCTGAGTAAGGGTAGACCAGAGGACCCAATTCCCACATCTGGGATTCTGGCTACTAGTGACATAGAAGGTGAATGCTGGGCATCATGATGCACATACTATGAGCTCGCCACTCTTGTCTATCTGCTCTAGGATCTTCTCGTTCTGCTGCTGTATCACTTCCTGGAGCTCCTTTTCATTCTGTGAGGGAAAGGGAGGTAAGAAGGCAGCAGAAAAGCTGGTTTCTTTGCAGCCCTTGCCAGAAGACAGGATTTAGTGTCTGACCCATGCTCTGCCCAGGGGATACCACTTGATGACACTCCAGTTCTTCCGCTAGGGCTATGTCAGGCCTGGCACATTTCAGTGTTGAGAGTTCTGCGGGAGTTCCTGACTTCTAGGTCAGCCTAGGAGATCGATCAGCCTGTAGCTGATTCCCTAACATGTGAAATGTCTGACCCCAGAAAGGACAAAACTAGGGCAATGGTTGGAAAATCCCCACCACCCAGATTCCTGGAGAGACAACGGCTCCCAGTGGGCCTGCATAGCTGCCCCAGTTCTTCATCGCCTCACTTCCAGGCCCCTCCTTCACCTTGTAGCGCAAGCACAAGGCCTGGTTCAGCTTCTCTATGTCCGCTTCCTTTGCCTTCTGGGCTTCCTGATGCTGTTCTTCCTGGGCCTGCAGCTGAGCCTGCAGATCACAACTAGGGGAGGGAAGAATTTAGCATTATTCCTCTGCCCCTGAGGGCTGGCTGGGCCCTTGACATAAGGGGCTGCTCACCTGACCCGCCCCCCTCACAAGACTGCCCTCCACTCACATCTTCCGCTGCAGAGTCCTGACAGCTTCTTCTCTGGACTCCTGCAGCAGGGAACACAGGCTCCGGAGCTCCAGAGTCTTAGTACTCATTTCTTCCAGGCTCTTCTCAATGCCTGGGGTTTCTAAAAGAGAAAGTACTAGATAGAGGTAGAGCCCTTTAGCTCTAAAAGGAAGGAGTATGTAGCCATCACTTCCACAACTCTTTTCCATGTTCCCCACCCACCAGATTTGACCGTCCGGAACATTACAGATCCCAAAAGGCAGGAATGAAATGAGCCCAGGTAGAATTGAGGTTTTTAGAGCAAAGCGCTTCTCACTGCTTTAGTCTTTATCATCACTACCAGATCTAGAAATGAGGCAGGATCCCTGGAGCCCATCCTAACCTGTAGGCTGAAGGGAAACCGTTGATGCTACTCTGGTGAAAGCACTCTTGTCACTTCCAAGCAAGGGTGCAGGAGCTGATTCTGGCTCTAAAACAAAAACCGACCATGATTGAGGGCCCCTATGATAACCCAGTAAAGGATCCATCATAACGGAAACCAGGGAGACATAGGTCTGTTGGTGGGCATCTTCAACAACTGCAGATATCAGGAGCAGGGTCACAACTTCCCCACCCCTCAATTCCAGGGCCTTTAACCTTCATCTGCCACTGCTGTCAAGATGCTGCCCAGGAAGGCGCTGTCGGTGAGCAGAGGGTGTTCCTGGGAAGGAGCACAGGCTATGCTTATCGGGAGGGTCTCTGGTTCAGCCTAAGGGCAAAGAAGAAAAAAAGGTCAGCTTCTTTTCAGGGTTAGTGATTTCCCTGAATTTCCAGGTACTCACCAGCCATCTCGTCTAGAATGCTGCTCTATTACCTCTTCTCTATCCTGAACATCTCCATTAGCTCCTTTCCCTGAACTTAATTCTCTTCCACTAAAACAACAATTAAAAAAAAAATCTTCTTCTTACCTTAAATACCCTTTTAGCTATTACCATTTCTCTTTCTCTTCAATTTAAAAACAAAAAAAAAAGAAAAAAACCCCACATTTCTTGCCTAAAATTCTCACCATCTATTGATTCCCTGGCCCACTACACTCAGGTTTCTGCTCCATCATTCCACCAAAGCTTTCATTATTTGGTAAACTAATGGCACCCTTACTTTCAAATGCAATGGACACTTTTCAGCTCTTATTTTACCTGACCTATTTGATGACCGATGACCATGTTGTTTTAGAAACTTCATTTTCTTAGCATCTGGGACATGGCTGTCTCTCCAGAGGTAGGACTCATATCTTTCTGGTTATTTCTTCTCTCTAGCCACAGGTCTTTCTTTAATTCCTTTTGGTTCATCCTTAGCCCCTTTTACACTAATCCATACCTCAAGTGGTCCCACCTCGGGAGCTCCATAAAAACATCCACTTCTACATGGATGACCCTTCAGTCTGTCTCTCTCAATTGGATTCTATCCTTTTCAACATTGTAGGGAAAGTTCTAGCTTATGCAGTAAGACAAGAAAAGGAAATAAAAGGTATATAGATTGGGAAGGAAGAGATAAAACCGTCTTTATTCAAAGATACAACTGGAAGGGAAGAGATGGAAGCCCCAGATCCTACCTCCTCCTTTAGTTTTGTCTGTAGGAAGAGGATTAGACTATGCAGTTGCTTAGTCAGCACCCCCAGCTCTTGGGAATACTGGCGCGTCTTCTTCAGGTCCTGCTGCTGCTTCTCTTTTATGGTGCTGGCCAGTTTATCCCTGAGATAAGGAAGGAACAGAAAAGACGGCCAAAGACCAGATGACCTTCTCTGTACGTCTCTCCAAATCCCAACTCAGAGTTACATTCAAAGAAGGAAACAAGAGGCTCTCGGACCCTTTCACAATTCCCTTCTTGAAGACTTTAGCTTCTAGAAGTGGCCCTCGGAAAGAAAAGCCCTAAGGGGGAAGCACAGAAAGGTAGAGATCTTACTTTAGGTTCTCCACAGTGTCCTTGAGGTCCTCACACTGCAGGCTGCGCTCCCGGAGCACTTCCAAAGTGCTTTTCAACTGACACTCAACTTGGCCCAGCTCCAGGTGAGCAACCTGATTCTCTTGTTCTGCAAACTGGGGAGACAGGAGAAGGAAGGAGGATGGGGGGTGGGGGGTGGGATGTGTCTAAGTGGGAAGATTTTAGAGTCTTGGGAACAGAATGTTTTCCAGTCCACAGTCTCAAACTTCACTTCAATACCATCAGAAAAGAGTCACACTCCTGCCAGATCCCTTGCTCCAAGCCATCTTCCTTACCTCCAGGGTCTCCTTCAGGTCCTGAGCTTCCTTGGCCAGGACAGCCTGTTGTTGCTGCAGCTCTGCCTGCATGTGTTTTAGGGCCATCTCTTCCTTTTGCCATCTGCCAGAAACCTCATGTTAGATCCCACTGGTCCTACATCCTGGGCGCCTACTGCCACAATAACCTGAGAGGAACTCACTGAGCAGCCCGCTCCTCACTGCTCTGGGTAAGCTGGCAGAGCAACTCATCCTTCATGGCCAGGTCCTGGGTACAAAGGGCATGCTGACTCTGTAGGTCTTTTAGCTGACTCTCCATGCTGGCCAGAATCTGCAGCTGAGCCTGGAGATCTAGACCAAAAGCATCCTAATGACACCACGTGGTCAACAGGCCCAAACCTCCCCACACTTCTGCTCCAAAACAAGTGCTCTAGAGCACCTTCTTGCTCTACTGCCAAACCTCAGTCTTATCAGGGTATACATGCTTGCACACATGCGCACACACACACACACACCTGTTGCCAGGCGACTGTTTTCCAACTCTAGTTGTTCTATTTGGCCTTTGCAGTCTTTTAAACATGAAGAGACTTGTTCTAGCTCTCTGGAAACCTAGAGAAAAAAGACATTTTCCTCACACATTTCTTCTTGAATCAAGAGTCCCAAGACTTAGTCCAGATTCTCTTTCTGAACAGGACAGTAAACCACCTTATTCTGGGGTAACAACACTGCAGCAAATAAGGCTGATCCTCAGGAAAAAGTAGAAACAGGAGGAAAGTAGCTGAAAAGGTGCTGAAGGGCAAAGGAAACAACTGGGTCCAAGGCCGTGTCACAGCAAAGGGACTAGATGGTCTCAAAAAACACAGGTGGAAAGAAGACAGGTCCAGGGGAAGAGGCTAATGATACCACACATCAGAAAGGCCTTCTGTAGACAAGGAGGAAACCAGGCCTAAGCAGTACCCACTTCTGGTTTGTACCTGCTGCTTTCCCTCAATTGCAGCATCACGTTCCTGCAGGATCTGCCGGCTCTTGGCTGTGAATTTCTCTGTGAGTTGTTTAACCCGGCTCAGCAAAGCTGTCCATGTTACATACTAACAGGGAAAGCAAATAGGTCAGTAGAGCACACTTGAGACAGGCTCCTAACGGGACTGGCTATGATTTCAGGAGTAGTATAATGGCCCCAAATACTTACATCCAGTTGCATGGACACCCAGTCCTGTTGCAAGGCTGAAGTAAGACTCACTGTCTGCTGAGCCAATTCTTCTTGCTCAGTATGAAGCCCCACCTACACGAGAAGGATTGCTGATAGAGGGGCCCTTCCCGCTGGATACAGGGAAGAGGGGGTATGTGACCATCCTCCCCATGTATCAGCATGTATCTCGGGAGGGAAAATGATCTCAGTTACCAGTTGGGTCTGGGTCTCCTTCAAAAGGCCTCTGAATTCCCCCATGGATGCCAGGTCCTGTTCCAAATGGCTGATGCGCTGGCTGGCGTGTGCACAGAAAGCCTCTAACACTGTCTCTGCCTGTTTAGAGAAGAGGTTGTGAGGACATCCTTGGCAAAGGAAGGAAACAACACAAAAAGCCACAACTATCCATCACATCAGGAGTTTAGGTCATTATTCCCCAGGGCAGGCAGTTCTTCAGCCACCCATCTATGTCTCAAGTCAATTTGTATTCCCATAGGAACCCTTGGGAAGAAACCTCTCATATCTAGGAATGAAAGACTGACATCTTACCACATCCTTGCCTCTGAGAGCCATTTCCTCCCTGCACTTTGCCTCCTCCCTTTCTGCTTGGAGACTCTGGAGCCTTGCCCTCAACTTCTTCAACACATCAAAACAGCAGGAGACCAAGGTTTCTGCACGCAGAGACTACAAGATAAGAATCAGATGCTGTGTCTGGTTCCTTTATTTGACTGAACTTCAGTCCCAACAGAGGCCTCTTTCTTCATCATGCTGCTTACCTCCTGACTCAGAGTAGTTCTATCTTCATCTAAGTGTAACAGAGAGAGGTGAAGCAAGGATATCAGCTCTTTAGAGACCAGCACACATGACTGCTGTAGAGGGAAAGATGGTTGGGCTAGATCAGATAAAGTCATTAAGCAGGAAGTAAGTAGGGACACTGGGGAGGAAAGCCATGCACCCAACTTCAAGCTTCCAATAAGGAAGAGATGTTCTTAACAAAAGGAAATCTCCCTTCTGCTTCTCCCAGAGAAGCAGACTGCCACAGCTGAGTACCACCATCTGCTAACCACCCTCGAGTCTCCATTCTTGATCTTCCCAGGAGACCTAGCAATGGTATAAGGTCAATCAACACTTACCATGACACTCCTGGCCTGTTGCAGAGCCTGTCCAATCTCCTGGCGCTCCTGAAGATGCTGGGGTTTCTTACTCACCTAGCCGGAGAAAGAGAATTGTTCCTTTTGCATAGGCTACATGCACTACCAGCAGCTCACTCCCCCTCCCACTCACTGAGACACAGAAGCCAAGTCAGAAAAAAAAAAAATCCAGAGATAGGTAAAAAAAACTTCCTTTTTAAAGTAACATTTTTTTCTGATTATAAGGATAATGCATACTTATTTTAAAATTTTACAAATAGAAAAGTGAATAAAATAGAAAAAGAAATCATTAATAATTTCATCATCTAGAAGCAGTAGTTTTTAACCAACATTATAGCACCCACCCTAAAAGATTTTAATACACTTCCACACCAGATTTCCTTGCTATTGGGATTTGCTATTAATTGATGAGTATGTTACTTTACTCAAGTGTCAGGGGAAAAAAAAAGTTGTAGACTACTGATTTAGAAAGAAATGACCATATTCAGTAAATTCTAAGATGATTATCTTTTTATATTTTAAATGAGTATGCATCTTAATAGTGATAATGTCTTAGATTTGATGAAAGACAGTAATGCTTAAGAAAAACCACAAATGAGATTATAATATATAAATAAATTTGAGGTCCTGCTTTTATTACTCAATTTTATTATACTAATGTTATTTAGCCCTGAGTTTATATTCACTCTCCTTATTGGAGCAGCCATGTGCTTTAGGGGGAAATATCAAAGTGGAGTACCACCCATTTTTAACTTCAGCTTATATTTTACCTTACACCAAAGCCTCTCAGCGATTATGTGAATTCGGATTTCCTTTCTTTAAAAATCATGAACTTACATTAAACTTATCCATCTTTATCCATCTTTTTAAAAACTCTTCATAAATCTTTTAAATGACTGTAGAATATCCCATCATATGGGTGCACCATTTTTTTTTCATTATTTAAAAAAAGTTATCTTTGTACAGAATTTTTTTTCCCTTAGGATACATCCCTAGAAGTGGAGTTACTGGGTCAAAAAGTCTGGACTGCTTTAAGGGTCCTATAACGCCTTCAAAAAAGATTAAACCAATTTATACCCTACTGACAATAGGACAATGCTTATCACCATTATCTATTTTATTCTTTCCTATTTTGTTAGAAGAAAATAGCATCTTATTGTTGCAATTTGCATTTCTCTGGTTACCAATAATGGTAACATTCTCTAACATTTCTTATTCATTTTTATTACTTCACTCTCTAGTTCACTTCCACTTACTAGTTCATTATCTTGGGTCAGATGAAAGCTTAGTGTGATATGTAGTATAGATAAGTATAATCTCAAAGGCAGCAGAACCACAGAAAGACTCTGAAGTTCTGAGAGAAAAGTGGGAAGCTTTTGTTACTGCTGCAAGGCAGCCATCATCTATGAAAAAGCCTAGCGCTGGAGCAGCAGTGCTGAGTCACGATGTTGCGGCAGTCTGGATTTAAGGGGGCAGAGCTCTTGGAGTTCACTGCTCCTTTCCTCAGCAAAGCAGTCATCAGTTCCTGCTGTGTTGTGCAAAGAGTGCCCCCTGAGCCCTGGACAGGGCACACATACTGCTCAGAGCTGGGCAGTCAGGCAGGTGATGAGATTAGTGTGAATGAGGCAGCCAAGCAGCAAGGACCTGGCTCTGTGATGGGGAATGGCTGAAGGTTCTGTCATTTCCTCTCTTTGGTTCTGCTTCAGTGGTCTCCAAAAGGATTTGGCAAGCTTCAAGGAAAGAGGATATAAGGCCAACACAGGGATGGCGAAAAAGTCAAGGACAAGAGGAAAGGATACAAAAATTAGATAACACAGGAAAGAAACTGAGCAGCCAGAAGAATGATGAGCCTATGGCTTCCACGATTTTGGCAAAAGGTAAAGTCATTATTTTGAGGATATTTTCAATCCAAAGGAGGTCTTGGGTTTTGGGAGACCATCTCTTCTTAGTAGCAGCCACCTATTACCTCAACAGCCAGAACACTCAGGCTCTCAATTCCTTCCTGACACGTTCCCTTACTTCCATGGCCTGTGTCATCAAAGCCAGAGTCCTCTAGAAAAAGTCTTTAAACTGGTTCCCTCTCATATCTCCTACAGTAATTTTGAAAGAGTGAGTATCCTTAAGTTTAAATTGTTACAAAGGCCATAATTTCCACCATATTATAAATATTGATAGTTTGAAATAGAACTGTTAAATCACTCATAAATATACACTATGGTATAAATATACCCAATGGTATAAATATGACATATACCATAATGACTGAAAACTATTTGATACCTTTAAAAATTACATGAACAAGCTCTTCTTTAACAGTCAGAAATTTTATATCATCCCCTCTTCCCCTTGAACCTCTAATTTTAATCCTCTCAGAATTTTAGCCTAATGTAATATATTTTTACATTTTGAAGTCTATTATTAATTAATATCTCTACAACAAGGATATATTGTACAACACGGAGAATACAGCCAATATTTTATAGTAACTATAAATGGACTATAACCTTTAAAAATTATATCACTGTTCTGTACATCTGTAACTTATATAACATTGTACATCAACTATACTTCGATAAAAAATCAGAAAAAAAAGAAAAGAAATTTTTAAAAGTTCATCTAAATTTAAATTAAAATTCTTTTTAAGTTTCCCTGACCATAAGACATTAAGTAAAAAATTTTCTTTTGAATGAAGAAATATTTCCATCAGTTGTATACTAATCACTGTAATAATATAATTTTTAATAAAATCATAAAAATATTCAGTAAAATTTTATTGGGAATCACCTATTAATGAAATGGATGGAGCTTCCTTCCACTTACTAGTTCATGTGTCTGTGGATTACTATAATTCCTACAGTAAGATGTGGTTCAGCAACAATTCTATGCCTATTGTCCATTTTTATAGATGTAAAATTTTGTGAGAAAACTTCTTCACATAAATAATGGTAATAAGTAGGAATGAAAGAAGGCATGCCACCCAATTCTAGGTGCTCCTTTGGAGATATATGCCAAAAATCTTGTAGTGAACTCCATCAAAAAATTTTAATGATCCACTGACATAATTAAAGTCAACTCCTTCAATTTTGTTGAAAGCATGCAAAAATGCCATGTTACATAATCATTGCAGTCAATTGCTTTCTCAGCATGTGTACAAATATTTTCTCTTGTCCTTTGAATGCTATCCCTTCACAACGTAAGATTAAGGACAGGTAGAAATATGCTCCTTTTTTAGTAAAGTCAGTAAAGTGGGCAAGGGCAACTGAGAAAAGGGAAGTAGGAAAGAAAAAAATTAGTAAAGAGTGCATTTGGAAGACAAAGATCTAGAAACTGATTCCTCTGAAACTTTCCTTGCTTGCATTCCTTGGAAAGTTTTGATGTACCCCAGGGGTACAGTGAGTACCCACAGCTCTAAGGGATTTTCCAGACCCTTAACTTTAATATATATTCTAAGAGTGTTCACTGGGATCCTCCACACTTTGGAAGGAACCTTCTTACCCCACTGGGAGGGGTGTCAGTCTGTGCACTGCTGTCCTGAACTTCTGGGCGAGGGCTAGTCAGCTGGCTCTTCCAGTCCCGCAGCTGGCGGGAGAGAATCTCCAGAATGATAAGAGAGTTCAGCAGGTTATCTTCCAGGTCATGTCGAGACAGGGCAGTCAGATCTGGAGGACGGCTGCAGCAGGAAGAGAAGAACATGAGAAGAAGAACGAAAGGGATGGGAGAGGCAGGTCAAGGTGAATGAAGCCCTGGAGCACAAAGATACAGGGACACTTACCCCCACAGGAGGTGCTCTGTCTCAGAAGTACTGTCCTTGGTGCCCACCAAGCCTGTCTGGGATGTGTTTGTACTCTTCTCCTGTTGTGTTGGGGGAGTAAACCAAGTCCCCACCGAGCAAACAGAGAAAGGGGTAGTGCCAATCGCAGCATCCCGAAACGCAGAGGGAAGTGATAAGCTCTGGCGGAGATTTTCCAGCATGACAGAGGTATTTACACCCTTTTCCAGCCAGGCCAGGGGGGACATCCAAGGCCCTGTATCAGAGATGGGAATCCTACCAGCATCTTCCATGGCAGGCTCTGGAGCTGCCTGAGATTCCATTTCTCCTGGATTTGGGGTCAGGCATGTGGATGGAATATCTTCCATATTTGAGATAGGTGCTTGATCTCCCAATTCAGCCTCCTCGGGGAGTGTGGGAAAGCTCATTTCTCTCTCCTCTACAGCTCTGTGCTCTACAAATTCCTCCTCTGGGTCCACATGACTGACAGGAAAATCTGTTGCTAAGGCAGTTGAAGGGGAAAGCCAGAGCACAGAAGAAGGCAAGAAAGCATTACTTTCAGAAGGGACTACGTCCTCAGGTACAGCCTCAGTGCTACTGTCCTTCAGGCTTTCCTTGGAGCAGTGTAGCTGTTGCTCAGAACAGGGATTTGGTGGGTACTCTAAGAGATGAGATGGAGGATCCTGAAATATAGGTTTCTCACGCAGAGCAGGAACAATTTCTGAAAAGTTGTCTTCCTTGCAGGGTGCCACCTCCTTTCTCAGCAGGTCTCCTGGCCTCAAGGGCTCATCTAGAGAGAAGCTGTATGTCTCTGCCACGGCATCTAAATGGGCCTCAAGTATAATGTCTTGCTGCTGCCCCCCTGGAGACGGCACAAGGACCATGGTTTTATCCACATTGTCATCCAGTGGGTCTACAGCTTCCTCAGATGTTTTGGGAGTAGAGTTGGTTTGGGGCATCAGATTTAGGGGCTGCTCATCTGATTCATGTTGACAAGCTTCAAGCCACTTTGAGGAATGGCTGAACTGTTCTGAAGAGGAGTCTATCTTCTTAGCATTGACAAAATCCAGTGGAGATAAGTTGTTGCTGTCTTCCTGCAAACAGAAACAAAAGTAGTTGACTAAGACAGTCAATTCTGGTTCTCAAAGTACAATTATGGGTGCAGGATACTGTCTGAACTCAAAAAAGGAAAGAGTTCTCATTACCTTTGCTTAGGTAAAAAGTTGGCTAAGACTTGCTACGTACTACAGAGACCTAGTACAAAAGCTGGGAAGCCCTTTGGGGTCCTTCCAAGTGAACAGGTCACAGTATAAACAAGGCTAAAATAATCTATCCATAACATGGGGAGATGGTAGCTTGAAAGTGACCCCACTCTTCTCCAATCCTAACTCAAATTCACTTCTATGGGACTAGGTAGGAAGGGTCCCTGGGTCAAGTTCTGCCAAAATCTAGAGTTGGTATATGATTTTCTTCCTTTTGGAGCAGATGAGAAACTGGGGACTAGAGTTAGAGAGCACTTGGCCCACAGAGATCCATGGACCCTAGGGAGAAAGGGCAGCATCAACCTGTGCCAGTGACCTAGTTAGTCTCCTTCGCCCTGAAAGCTGAGGGTGTCCTGAACACATGGCTTGAAGCAATTCAACTCTTGGGAGTTGAAGAGTTCTAGCCTTTTTAGCAGAGGATAATGAAGAGCAGAAAGACCTCTTCCTGGTGTGCCCAGATAAGGGACTGACAAGCTCCCTGCTGCTGGTTCACAGGGACAAAGACCACTGCACTCTCTACCATTTGTAGGGTTGCTAGTCCTGAGACTCAATGAACATGAAGGAAAATAGGAATGTACTTAAGTGGACCTAGTAGCCAGAGAAAGGACAAACCTAAGATAGTTAGGAAAGGTAGACCCTACCAAAACACAGCTGATGGAAGAAACACATGTCTATTTGAACCAAAAACTATATGAATATGTAAGAAGATCTGAGTACAACTCATATACACAAAGATGTTCTGGAAATAATAAATATAATTTTTAAACAAAAAATTTCAGTAATATGAATTGAAAGAGGATGATCAGAGTTGAGACTGGAATTACTGGGCTGGACAATCAAGTGGGAGAAATATCTTAAAAACAAAAATAAAAAGAAATGTAAATCTGAGAGAAAAGCTAAAAGAATTGGAAGCTAAATCCAGCAAACCTAACATGTGAATAAAAGAAGTTCCAGGAGAAAAGAGAACATGTACAGGTGAGGCACTGATTAACAAGTATTAGAAGAAAATTTCTCTAAGGTAAAGAAAGAGCTGAGTTTGCATTATGAAATGTCTCACCAAGTTCCAAGCAGGATTGACAAGAAACAATAAAATTTCTGAATTATCAGGAAAACAAAACTATTTTAGAAGCTTTAGCTAAAAAGACCATTTACCAAAAAAAAAAGAAAGAAAGAAAAAAGAAAAAATTAGACTTACATGAGGTGATGTGGGGAAATGGAAATCCTCATATAATGCTGGAGAAAATATGAATTCTAATAGCTATTTTAGATAGCGATCTGGCAAAATTTATTAAAATTAAAAATATCTTTTCTTCAAACCAATAATCCAACTCCTGAAAATGTATCTCATTGAAATAAAAGTATCAGTACAAAGATATTTATGTTAGCATTGTTTGCAGAAGCAAAAAAAGTGGAAAAATAAATGACCATTTATGAATAAATTATGATCCATGCATACTATAGTATCTTATGAATTATTTCTACGCCAGTTGACATGGAAGAATTTAAACCACATTACTAATGAGAAAAGCAGCATGCAGAGAAATATATAGTCAATCCTCATTTCTCTCAAGACCTTTCACAAAAGTACAAATTAGTGAGGGCAATTCTAAAAGGGGAACTAACTATGGTGGCCCGTGTCCTGCCTTCCAGTGGTGTAACTTGACCCCTGAGGAGTTTTGACTACCTCTCATTCTTGCAGCTGACTTCTCCATAAGTGAATCCCTATTAGAGAGAGACCACGAGTCAAAGTGATAGTACTTCTATCACTTTGATAGACTGAAGTAGGGAGGAGGTGATAAAAACTCACAGCTAAATAGAGGTGCCGGTTCTCAGTGGATTTCTTCTAACCACCCCAGGGCATCTCTCTGTTGGCCTGAATAGCTGTAAATGGATGTCACCGAGGTAGAAAACATCATTACCGTTATTAATTACGTTCAAGCCCTGGCCCTCTGTTCCTCTGAGCTCTCGGCCTCGGCAAGGAGCCCAGTCGAGAAGCTAGCTGGGCAGGCGAATCTCACCTGCAACCCCAGTTTGCACAGTGGTGGGGTTGGCGAGGATCCCCCAATAGGGGGCCCTTTTCCAGAGCTGGTGAGGGCACCAGGCTGCAGGATAAGTTCTCGGAGAGGTGTTCTCATAGCTGGTTTTCCCTAAGAAAGATAAAATGTGATAAAGCCTGAGCTCTGCCAGCCTGCCCTAAGAAGCTCTCCTCCCTCCCTAAGAAGCTCACGAGCAATAAGCAGAGTACGCTCCAACCCCAGTCCTCCGAACATCAGGACCAGAAAGACTCCACACGCCCCCCGCCCTCCGCCCCAGGCTGGACCCAACTTTTCACCACGCTCGGCACTGCCAGCGCCTCCGCCCCGAAACCCCAGCCCAGCTCTCTCTCTCTCTCTCTCCATGAGGCCCTTCCACTCACCGGTTGGGGCGAAGGCGACAGGATAAGATTTAGTTTTTTCACCCGCCACATCTTCAACGCATAACGCTAGGCGATCACCTCCCGGACCCTAGAGGTGACGCCATGCTCACCCGCCGTCTTTATTTGAACCTGCTCCGCGCTTCCCGATTGGCTGTGAGGCCTCAGTGCGTCCAGCGGGCGCGGGGCGGGGCCTGCGTTGGCCCCGCCCTGGCCAAGGTGCGCTCGCTGGCGGCTGATTCCCCCACCATCTACGCGGGCGGCAGTTGGGACGCGCCCCAGGCCCAAGGCGCCGGGTATTCCTGCCTCACCTCGGCGAGGGCTCCCAGGTAGCTGGACAGTAGAGGAGTCCATCCCTAGTGCTTCCAGTAAGCCACCCTAACACTATCGGGAAAGCTGCCTTCGCCGGCTGGCCTTAGGAAGTCTCTCCTCAGGTTTCCCTGAGGAAAACCAGTTACCTCAGCCCTGACCAAGGAGCCGGCCTGAGGTCTAGAAGGGAAGGTGAGTGGGAAGTTTTTCACGTAGGCTGGTTGGTCCGCGCATAGGTCCTGCGTCTGCGTTGGCCTGAGGTGTGGTTCTCAAGCTGCGCTGTAATTTAGCCTTTTCAGGATTTCCGGTGTTTTCTTGGGACTTCCCTCAGAACCGGCTACAAGTTTAACAGTAATAGGTCACAAGCACTGAGCACTTATTAGGCACCTGGCACTCTGCCAAAAGGCTTTAATCCTTTTTGTTTGTTTTGGTTTATTGGGCTGGGTAACTAGGTTTTATTTACTTATTTTTAACGGACGTACTGGGGATTGAACCCAGACTAAGCATGAGCTCTACCACTTTAGCTATCCTCAAAAGCCTTTTATACGTAAACTTCCTTTAATCCCCACAAGGGCCTATGAAGTAGGTACCGGAAATATCCCCATTTTACAGATGAAGGAACTGAGTCACAAATAATGTCTTTTGCCCAATGCCCCACAGGTAGCAAATGGTCGAGTCAAGCGAGCAACCCACACTAACAACATACTAAGGATTCTACTGTCGCTTGAATCCCCTCAGTGCGGGAAATTAGCTACCGTAGATGGAGCTGATTTTTGGCAACAGCCTAAAGGTAAGTATTTAGAGTTATAGTTTATGATAAATTATGTTCCTTTTAACACTCCCAGCACCTTATTTACACTCTGAGGTCTTAATGAATTTGGAAAAGGCAATAATCCAAACAGGAAAAACTGTATTATTAACTACAAGGCTCTCAGGGGAGGGGCTCCTCTAGAACTGTGTTGTCCAGTACCGTAGCCAGTAGCCACATGTGGCTATTGAGCACTTCAAATGTGGCTAGTCCAAATTGAGATGTGTTATAGGTGTAAAATACAAACTGAATTTCGATGACTTTGTATGAAAAAAAAGGATGTAAAATATCTTATTTTTAAATATTGATTACATGTTGAAACATTTTAGATAGATCAGGTTAAATTACATTAAAATTAATTTCATCTTTCTTTCTACCTAATTTTTAATGTGACTACTAGCAAATTTTAAATTATTTATGAGACTTATATTATTTCTATTGGACAACACCACTCTAAAAACATAATGGCCCCAGCCTAAAGGCAGTAAAGATAACAGTTGTTTGAATGGAAAACTGGGAGAAAAACAACATAAGAACACAAACTTGAGCCTGGGATTCCCCAAGACTCAGCAGAGGGAATCCCAAGGTATATGTACTTCTAGTCAATCCAAAAGATCCAGCAAATAAAATAAGGGTGAAGGGGCAGAAAAACCAAGACAGAAAACTCTTTAAGTGCCGGTAGTGAAAGCTTATTATAGAAAGTGTGACTTGGAATGAATGGTTAGTCCTTGCTGCAGTTGGTATGTCAGATGTCAGGTGAGTAGCCAAAGGGATATGTTGCTTCCAGCAGCAAATTAGGAGGTATGTGGAGAGGTAGAGGAAGGGAAAATACTATTGTAAATAGGCAACATAAGCAGAATTAATTTGTTGGTGTTTTGTATGATTTTTTTTAATTTGGTGTTTTTCAAATGATAAAAAATAGATGCTTGTAGCAAATGAAACAATACAATGCAAAGACATATTAAAGGCAAAGCCTCCTCCATCCATTATACCCACTTGAGATAAACAATAGTGTGTATACATTTACAAAAACATATGTGTGCACACACATATACACACATTTTGTTTTTATTTTTTTCCCCCAAATTAATTGATGTGCAAACTGGGGTCTATGGGGTTGAGGCCTAGTGCCTTTTTTTCCCCTTTTCTTTACACTTGCATTACTCCTCTCTCCCTTCCAGGTTTTCTTTTTCACATTGTCTCCCTCTTTCTGTCTCTGTCTCTGTCTCTATCTCTCTCTCACTCTCTCTCTCTCACACACACACGAGGAAGAAAGCATTGAGTCCTCTACAGAAATGGCATCATTTCTTACACTTTCTGCATTTTTTCCCCCACTCAGTATCTTATACAGAGCCTTCTGAGCTTAACACTATTACAGATCTAATTAATTGATTCATTACGTCATCTTCCTTGCCCTTCTTTAAAAAAGTTTATTTTTCTTTTCTAATTTGTAAGAGTTCTGTGTTACAGACATTGTCATCACATTGCAAATATTTTTCTTTAGATCTATTTTTTGTCCTTTGACTTTATTAATGATATCTTTGGCCACACAAAGATAAAACTTTTATGGTCAAGGTGTTTCTTTCCTTTCAGAACATCTGGATTTCTTATCCTGTTGATTCATTCATCAAGTTTTTTATGTAAATATTTTTTTCTTTTATAGTGTTTTCATTTTCTGTCTTGGTTTAAGTTATCTCCTCCATCTGTTTGTAGGCCTAGTCTCCCAGATGTTCTAAGATTTTTAATGTTTTGATGATCACATTTAATTGCTAGATGTAGCTAAAATTAAGTTTTGTATATGATGTGAAGTAAGAGTCCAACTTTTAGAAACAATGTAGTTTTTAAATTTTAGGATTAGAGAGTGTTTAATTTGCAAAAATATAATTACATAGCCCAGACAGCACCTCTAAGTATCCACTAGGCAATTCTGAGTGAACTCAAGGATAAAACTGGAATTATTAGCCCTGCTACTGTGTATGATGAGGTACTGAACAAAGGAGGCAGTATGACAGCTGCTAATCAGTGGGGCTCCATAAACCAGTAAAACTCATGGAGAGGCCAATGAAATCTGAAATAATGATGTCTCATAATATAAACAAAACCAACCTATAGGGAAGAAGGTAGCATGCTTTTTTGTAAGTAAAATAGTCATTCCTGATTAATCTTATCACAATTCTCCATTGTTTGCTTGGGCTGTTATAACAAAGTACCACAGACTGGGTGGCTTAAACAACAGAAATATATTTTCTCACAATTCTGGAGGCTAGAAGTCTGATATCGAGGTGTCTGCAGGGTTGGTTTCTTCTGAGACCTCTTTCACTGGCTTGTAGTTGGCTGTCTTCTCCCTATATGTTCACATGGTTTTCCCTGTGTGTTTGTCTGTTTCCTAATTTCCTCTTCTTTATAAGGACACCAGTCATATAGGATTAGGGCCCACCCATAAGACCTTATTTTAACTTAATTATGCCTGTAAAGACCCTATCTCCAAATACAGTCACATTCTGAAGTACTGGGGATTAGGATTTCAATATATGAATAGGGAGGCAGCACAGTTCAGCCCATTACAGGGGCCAATAACACAGTGAATATGATTTTATTTAATTAAAAAATTTTTCAAGCTTTGACAAGATTTTTACATTGAAGACTATTTAAAGAAGTAAATCAAGAAATTGAGGTTACCAGTTTATTAAATCAATGAACAAGTGAACAAATAAACAGATCAATATATGATAAAATAACTTAGGTTAGGCATAAAAAACACTAAGCAGAACTGTAAGGACACTTTTCTCAAAAGAAGAATATGAGAACTGGTGTTAAGACTAACCTTAAATTCTTAGAAAAGACAGAAAGGAGTAGAATAAAATATCCATACTTAAAGGTATATCTGATTTCTTCTAGGTAATGAAAAATCAAAATATAGGACTACTAAAAGATCATTTCAGGTTGTATATAAAAATTTTTTTCAAACTGAATTTCATGTGAATAAGTAGAAGGTATCATATTTAAAGGTCAGTGATTCTGAATGAGGATGGAGGGTGGCAAGAAAGACTGCCTTCCAGGGATAAGCATATCAAAACTAGGGGTAGGGCGAGGAGTGGAAGCAGTGCTATTTCAAGTTATATTTTCTGAAACTTTGATTTTCTATCACTACCTCCATTCTACTCTGAGAATCACTGCTGTAATGCACCACTGATTGAAGAGAGTATGTTAAAAAATGTCCTCATATGATAAGAAATGATTCAAACTACACTTACATGATCACAGTCTCTAAGCTATCTAACATGACCTAGGAAAGGGACCCTAGTGACATTATGTTAACCATGTCCAAAAGAACTTAACCCAATATGCTGCTGTGATCAGAGAGGCTATATAATGTTGGGTTACCTAAACATTAACACTGGGCCAAACACACAGTGTCATAAAATCATCTGCATCTGCCCTTTGAAACAACATCACAGAAATCTGAAACTCATCCCCCACAATTAAGAACCAGTGGTTATAATCCCCTCATTTATACATTAGTTGAAACTAAAATCCAGAGTTAAAATGACTTGTATAAAGACACTGAGATATTTATTGGTGGATCAAGGCACCAGGTCTCCTAAATTCCAATCTAATACTCTTAACTACTATTTTAGAAGCCATTAATTCCTATTCTTAGTATTCAGAGTTTTTATCCAATGTGAAGTTCTGGTTATTAAAACTTTTAAAATATATAATAAAGCTAAAAAAGTATCTAAAGAGAAACAAATGAGATAATCAAAAGGATTAAGGATACATTCTTTTATTTATTTATACCCTAACCTCATTCTAAAAGGCTTACAAAGATGCAGATAATCTAATAAAATTTTTAAAAAAAGATTAAAACAGAAAAATGAGAATGAGGAAAGTAAACGTAGAAAAGGAAGATGGAACCAAGAACGTGGCTGGCATACAAAACACATAACATGAGGTCCTCAACACTTTCTGAAGGTGGGCCACAAACTGGGCTCTAAGTGGTCTAGCATCAGTATGGAAAGAAAAATAGAGTCAGTTGAATATATAGTGTCTTGAAGATAAAAACCAAACAGCAATTCAGGAAAAGCATAACTGAGTTCAAAGGAAATTCTCCCAAGTATCCTAAATAGAACATTATGAGTTATGAATTATAATGATAAACAACCCTTTACGGTATCTACAACAATTAAATTTCATAGGGATTTTCATATGGATTGCCAAAGTGCAATCCAGAAAAAGCAGTTCTGCAGAGGCCAAAAAAATGCCAGCTATGTACAGGGAAAAATCTGGCTTAATCCAGCAACAAAATGACTATAAATACTACACAGAGTACTTCCCAGACTCTTTGGTCTGAAAAGAGAGATCAGATATAACTAAAAAATAATGAAAATGAAGCTTTTCAGAAGTTAGTTTAAGAAAAATGAAAAGAAGTCATAAAGGCCAGAAATATATACAAATTTAAGGTCAAGATAATTTCCCTTACTAAAGGAAAACATTCCTGAGTTACATCTCTAACCTTAAATCTCAAGGTTGATGTCATAACCCCCTTGGCTTGCCCATCACAAACTGAATCCTGGGCCACCTAGGAAAATGATCAGTTTAAGAATCCTTATCTCAGAGGGGAGGGTATAGTTCAAGTGGTAGAGCACATGCTTAGCATGCGCAAGGTCCTAGGTTCAATCCATCCTGGGGATTGAAATTAATTAATTAATTAATTAAAATAAAATAAAATAACTACCTCCTCCCGCCACCCAAAATTAATAAAATAAATAAATTTTTTAAAAAAGAATCCTTATGTCTTTCAAAGAGGTTTTGTTTTGGGGAAAAAGTGGATAGCTATGTTAATTACCCCTAGAAGGGACATTTAACCCACCCATGTTTCATTTCTTATTCTCTTCCTCACAGTAGGCTATCAGACTTTTTAAATTTTTAAAAATTAGACTGCCTTTGAGCCCCTAGATCATATGTTTTACCTGCATATTTAGGGATTGAAATGCTAGCTTTTGAGACCTCTGAAAAACATTCATACTGCTTCTGACAGGACTATTCAACACAAAATAGCACCTTTGGAACCCATGAAGTGTTATTTTTGCTCACAAAAGGAAACATGGCAGAGAAACAAGGAGAAGGAAAAGTGGAATAAGCTTCTGGCTAAAAGCTTCAGGGTATAAGCACTGGAGAAATGAAACAATGGAAAAGGTCAACATTGTGATCTGAGATGTTAAATTGAGAGATGGGCTGTATGATGGGGTAAGGACTAGGACACCATAGCTGCCAATAGCAGAATGCCCAAGATCTGAACTCTGGTCCAGCACCTACATTAACAGAATGATAAGAGGCTGCAAAGTAAAAACAAACTGGATTATGTAGGTGGTCATACTGAGTTGACACTGGAAGAGGTCCTCAGGTTCCTAGATGGCCCCCATCTACAGTAGAGGAGCTCATGCAAGGCTGAGGTGGACCAGGTAGGACTCCAGGTTACAGTCAAAGTCCTTGAAGAACATAGACTCCGATGATGGACTGGGCTGGGTAGCTTGTGTTTCCATGACAAAGTTCACTGGATGCTTCTGTAGGAGCTCTGGGTCAAAGGCCACACCCCGAAAGAAAGGGTGGACCTGGAAGTGATGCAAATAACGTAGACGGTGGAGGGGATTCTGGCATAAGAGCTGAAGGGAAATAAAGCATGAAGGATGAGGGACTGGGATAGGAAAAGGACTGAACGGAGAAGCTGGAAAAGGAGAAAGAAATTATAAGTTCATGGATCTGGGGAGGGCAGGGAGAAGAACCCGAAAGAGTAGAGAATGTGGAAAAGTGGGAGAAACAGGCTAATTTGGGGGCAAAGGTAGGATATAAAGGAGCTGTGGCCCACTCTCTCAGAAGTGACCTGTTACGGATGGGGAGGAGCTTTGGAGGACGAGTAAAATTTGAAGTGCTGCTTAGAGGGCAAGTAGTGAGGTTAGTACTTGATCAAGTTGAAGCTCCCCCTGCCACCGCCTCCCACCAACAATAATTAATCAGAGGAATGAGGAAATATCACTTCAATGATAGGGAAAAAAGTGAACAGTTTGTAGTCAAGAAGGAAAGTAAAGCTCACCCTTACCTCATGGAGCAGGAGTGAAAGCCCCTGGTTAAGAGAAGCTGGGATCTCAGAGTCATAGTGGGTCACACTTGCCAACATGGCCACATGATCTCTCTCTGCGGGCACTGGGAACTGAGTTAAGGATGGGAGGGTGTCATTGCTTTGTAAGAATAAAGCAAGATTTCCTAAGGTCTTCCTTCTTCCCACCACAGGGCAACTCCTCTCTTCTCTGCCAAACATCACTACCATTCTCTCACCTTTCCAGTTGCCAGAGAGAAAAGCAAGATACCCAGGGACCACCAATCAGCAGCATGGTTGTAAGGCCCTCCACTCAGGACCTCTGGGGCTACAGATTTGAAAAATACTTGTCATTGACATCTGTTGGCTATCCTCCTTCCCAATGCTTACCCATCAGCTTCAGCCTCTCTCTCACCCATGTACTGAAGAGTGCCACAGATAGTATACGCTCGGGCTCCCTGGGGCAGGTGGCGGGACAGACCGAAGTCTGTCAATTTCAGATGGCCTGTGAAAAATAAGGCATCAGCACCACTCTATTCCATGTCTCTTCAGCTGTGACTTAATCCCAGTCTGAGGTACCTCTCATTCTGGGACTAGGAAAAGAAAAGGACTTACCTCGCTCATCCAGAAGGATATTCTCCATCTGAAAAATCACAGGTGAGAAGTTATTATTCATCCTCTTCCTTTCAACCCTCTTTCATCCTGTACACCTCCCAGCTGAAGACACTTTACTCCGCATTCAACTATACTTGGAGGGCCCTTGTCCAAATTCCTCAACACCCATGAAGGCCCCAAGGTCAACTGTTCTCAGCAGATTTCTTGGACCTGTTGCAACTTCTTACTGAAATCCCTCCTCAGACAAAAAGAAAAAGTATTTAACTACCTTCACATCTCGATGGATGATGCCCAAGTCATGGAGATAACCTGTGGATGACAGCAAGCATGGTGTGTGCTGAAGGTCTCCTGTCCTTTTCAGTTTCCCTGGTAGCTCCCACCCCATTCCTATCCCTGTTCTTTGACATCTAAAGTTAGTATCAGTTCTCCTCTCTCTGCTTCCCTCCCCCCTTAATTCTTCCCTTACTTCCATTACCACTTCTGTTTCACTTACACAGCACCAGGACCAGCTCAGCAGCAAAGAGGCGGATGGAAGCCTCAGCAAAGCAGCCAACAGTGGACCACAGGGAGTGCAGGTCTGTGCTGCAGTAGCTGCACACTGCAAAGCACCAGAAGTCTAGGCAATATTTGGAGGCTACTAGGCCTGGGCTCAAGGCATTGTATGCCTCCTGCCCAAGCTGATGCCACCTGCTATTCTCTCTTCCCTCTGGGAGAAAGTACTATGAGAAGGGGAACAGAGCAAAGGTAGAACAGACCAAAGGGATGGGTAATCTCAGGTGCGGAGTACAGTAGAAGGACCCCTGGGAATGAGGAGAGAAGCCAGTCACTCACTAATGAAGAGGTGCCGTTTTCCCTGCCAGCTGTCCCCCAGACTGTGTATGAAGGGATGGTTGATCTTTCGCTATGAATGAAGAAGACAGGAAGTTAGGAACAGGGTCACTGAGGATCAAGGCAACCAACAAGTCAGGATTTACCTAGTTGTGCAGAAAGGAAACAGATGCTTCCATCTCTCACTTCAGGTGAACTAAATAGTTGGGCATGCCTGCCTGGTAATCTCAGTACTATAGAACACACTGGGACATGCTGGAGAGATTTTCCTGGCAGGACCCAGAATTACTCTGCCTGTAGCTTCTTTTCCTGGGATCTGCTCTGGTTGAAGCACAGGGAGGGATCAGAACCAGGAAGAACAAGACAGTTGGACAAGAAAGGTGCTTTCTCCACCTAGGTTTAGTCCTTCATAGGATCTTTTCCAGGGCTCTGTGCATACCTGGATGCTAACCTCCTCTTTACACTGCCTCAGGATGTCCCTCTGTAGGACCTTTACCTTGGGCACCACCTATAAAAGGAGAGGCGTGATGACCCCTAGAAGGAAATAGTACTATTGAATTCCTCCCAACCTTTCTGGAATCAAGATTGGAGGCAGGGACCAGAAAATAATGTGAAATTGTACCTAGGTCCCTACCTTCACTGCAAATACTGCTTTCTGGCCACAGTCTAGCACCTTGAGGACAGTTCCAAAGGAGCCTTTAGCCACAAGGCCTAAAATCTGTACAGAGAAATGGAGAACAGGGCAACTGAGACTCTGGTTGTTTCTAGATTTCTCCCCAAGACTGAGACTCTTTCCAAGGATTCCATTGACCTACCTTCAGCTGCTGATGCCCCCTAAGGGGCCTAATGGGAAACTCCGGCAGAAAGAGGTTGATGAACTGAGGCACTGGCCATTCAGGCAGAGGCTTCTCTACTAGCAGTGGGGCTGGCTCCAGAGATTCCTGGTGCAGGCACTGATGCCTCTGAAGTCCCCACAGCTCATCCAGACCTGATCTGGTTGTCCCCATGCCTGACCAGAGGCTCCTCCAGCCTCGGACCCAGGGGCCCCGGTTGTTGCCACCCTGCTGAGAACCAAGGGAGCCACTAAAGCTTCTGCCCCTGAGGCATTACAAGTTCTGCCTATCTTAGCAGGCACTCCTTCAAATCTCAACCCTAGAGATGTATTTTTAAGCCCCAGGCAAAAGTGTCACTACCCTTGCTTTGGGCCAAGGCCTACCTAGGTTTCTTGGACCTAATTAAAATCCTCTAGGAAAGCAGTATTTAGACATTTTCCCCACCAGAGATTCAGCCTGTACCTCTCATTATAAGGCTGGGATACTTTCATGGTAAAACCTCCCCGCCCCACCCGTATAATGGACAACTAACATCACCAGTCAGTTCCCATGCCTCCTTCACCTCCCCTAAACAGGCTGCCAGACCCCATAGCCTACCTTACGAGGAGCAGCCATCTGGACATGTTGCCCCTGCCGACAGCTCACTGCTCCCATCCCCAGCCTCTGCCTCCTCTCCTGCTAAATCTGCTGTCCCAGTTACATAAGCAGTTCCTCCCTCCCCCACCCCATGCTGCATTACACATGAGCCCTGCATTTTCTTTGCAGTTCATGACTAGAGATGCAAATAATGCAGCCAAACTTCACCCTTATCTCCAAATTCTATGCCCCCTAGTTAAGAATAGGCTTAGAGCCAGGACTAAAATGTGCACTGGTCTCAAGAGCTGTTATCAGCATGGGACCAGTGTTACCTCAGAACTGGGAGGTATCTGTGACAGAGCTTTGGGCAGGAGGGAAGAGGCCACCCTCATTAGAGTTGCAGCTAGAAGGTGTATCTTGGGTTGATGGGGAGGGAAGGATACAGGTTGAAACCATGCACTCAATACAATCCAAAAAAAAAAAAAACCAGCATCAAATTTAAAATATATTTTTTTCTCTTTAAATCATTTTTTACCACTCTTCAGGGGATATCCCAGGGGGAGGGACCCATGGCCAGCCCTGTCTCCTACTGCCATTCTCTCAAGTGAGTTTGGCACAGATTAGGGAGGGGCTGATTTCCCTCAGAACACTAATACCTCTTTCATAGAAGGCAGTGTAATGAGGGATAGACGATAAACCCCCTCCACTTTCTGGCACAGAGGGAAAGCAGTTAACACGTAGAAATATATATGTATATTTATATATATATATATATATATATATATGTCTATTTATAAAAATTTATCACACTTGATCAGAACTGTCCCCCCACCCTTTCAACTGACCCCAAGGTAAGCAGATTCTAGCCCTGGGGCATTCTCTTGATCTTGCTCTCTTGATACCTCTGGCCCTGGGCCTGCTGATCAGTGTGAGGTAGAACTCAGCATTATCCACCATGTTCTGCAGGGAACAGGCCAGCTGCTAAAGAGCAAGGCGTCTCTCCACAGTACCCTGTAGGCTCCTAACCCCCACATATCCTGAAGGATGAAGGGAAGCACCTCCCATCCCCCAAGTCCCTGGGGCCTGAGCCAGAGTCAAATCCTGTACTGCAGCCTCTCTCGGATTGCCGGATCACTTGCGCCTGCCAAAGATGGACTTCTTGCCAGGATTCTTGTTGCCCACACTTAAACCGATGAGGAGCCGGGCTTTCTCCTCCTCTTCCTGCTGTTGCATGTTGAGGTCCGATTTAGCTTCTAGCTTTCCCCGGACCTCAGACCCTGTTGCAGGCTTCAGCCTTAGCTTCTCTTTGATTACCTGATAGGTTAGAGAGGAGTAAAAGGGAAGGTAAATATTAATGGGACAGGCAGAATAAATCAAGTGGACCAAGTCAATAAAGATTTATTAAACTTACATGAAGGCACAATGGGGCAATTAAAATTATAAAATGATCTCTGCTTTCAAGAAGCTTACAGTCTATTAGAACCCATTCTAAACATCAAGTTGTCATACCTGTTTCCTAAAAATCAACAGTAGTTAACATATATAAAACACTAAACGTTCAATTTAATTATCTGAGCAAAGTCATGGAGACGGCAGGGACAAAAGTCACTTCATTCACCTGCCCCTTCCCAAGGCTCTTTGTTAATACATCTTACAATGAAATGCTCATGAGCAGAGGATCTGCTTGCCAGCCCCTGCTAACCAAACAGCCATGAACTCTGCCGGGATACCTGGGCAACCAGGGCTTTGCGGCTATCCCTCTTGACAGCCATGGCAAAGTCTAGCCACGTCCATGTGTTGTTGTGGTACTCCAGACAGGGCAGCACTAGGTTAAGGTCACCCCAGTCCACACTATTCTTCTCACCCTGCAAGAAAAAGGGGAAGAGGGAAGAAGAGGGAAAAAAATATATCTGCTGCGATTTTTAGTCTAAGCCAGCTTAGTACTAGAGTCCAAACCTAGTATCTGCCTGCAGCAGCAACCTATAGATACTGATTTCCCCTGCTCTCAGTCTGATAATGGTACTGATTCCTGAGGGCAGCAGAGGGAACAACAGATTTATCACCCACAGACCAGCTTCACAAGTTGACTATCTCCCGGTTTTTAATCTCTGATCTTATCTGGAACCCTTCCCACACTGTTCTAGAAAGCACTGGAGAAGGGCAGACCTTGTAGCTAACGCAGAGTGGAACCTGTGGGATCTTTATGTAGATGAAGGAGTTGTTCATGGCAGCTCGCTCTTTCATCTTGTCAATATCATCCACAGGGTGCTAGGAAAGGCAGGAAAGAAGTGTGAGCCCCTTAAACCATCGCAAAAACTCAGGACCTCAAACATCTCTTGTCTCCTTTCACCCCTGGAGTAGATTCAAAGGAAACAGAAGAAATCCCCAGACAGGCGAGAGTACCCCAGGACTCTCCCATTTTTCTATCATCAGGGGCATGTCTGGTACCTCAGGTGCTTTGCGAAATGATCTTCTGACCCCAGAACTCCGATTCAAGCCCTGTGCCACACCCTTCCCAGGGCCCAGTGGTGCTGCATCTTCTGTTGCAATCAGCTGCCGAGGCTTCACCACTGGTATTCCTATGAAAAATCAAGCACACCAGCTGTTGTCTTCTTTCTGAAGTTTCAGCTTCTCTGGGGCTGCTACCCCAGTCTTCTGGAGCTCCACCATTAAAGTTCTCACCAGTAGTCACCAGTTTGGACTTATCTTCTTCATCACCAACCTCATCATCTTCCACACTTCGACCAGGAAAGAAAAAGCCCATTATTCTATGGAAGAACTGGTGTGTCAGCTGGATGGTGAGAGGCACCACATTTACCTAAAGAGGAAAAAAGCTGAAGAAGCAATTAAGCTCAGACATCATCCCTCAGTTTACCTACCCCTAACATTAAGAACGCACAGGTAGCTTTAACTGCCTTTTGTTCCTGAGTCCCCAAAGGACTCTTTACTAACCTCAAAGTGCTCCTTAACAGAAATACCCCCAACAGGGGGCCGGACTTTGCTAAAGAGGCGAAGAGCTAGCTGTCGCCCAGACTGGCAGGAGCTCTGGGGTCGCAGGACTACCTGTAGGATAAAGAGTGATAAATCAACCCACAAATCCTCTGCAGACTGAGAGAAGAAGCAATGGTCTTGCTAAGCTGAGCAAGCTTTCACCAGCTCAGATAACCACATTGTTTCCCATAGTGGGTTTATGTGGAAGGGTCACTGCAAATGGCCTGTGTTAGGAAGCATGTGAATGGGCAAGGAATAGGGAAATAAGACTTGCCTTGTAGACAGCATTGGGGAGGAGGTTGTTCATAGTGAACCAGCCCAACTCCAGAAGATGTTCTGCTGTGTCATCAGACTTATTCACCTATAAAGACAGATTACCCCCACCCCCAACCCACTATAAGCTTTTCTCAGGAGCTTGCTAGAGAATTGCTATGTATACTGTTTGTTTTTAGTTTCTACATATGCCTTTGCTATCTCTTTCAATCTCATGGTCAATGCACCCTCTAACCCAGTATTTCTCATGGGCACTAGATGCCAGCAGTACTTTCCAATCACTGTGACATTCAAAAATGGTCTCAATTCATTTCCAAACATCCCTGGGGGACTAGAAGAATGATGAATAATGTCCTCTCCTCCGTGCCATGGGTAACTACAGGAAAGCTGAATGCCAGTGTAGAATTAATGATTCTATTCTCAGCTGGACTTGGAAGATTACTTCCCTCTGGGTCACATTTCTAGGGATAATCTTGTTCAATGAGGGAAACATTTGATCAAGCTCATCTATATCTATATTATTTAATATTACAAACAAATGTGTCCAAGTGGCACTCTCTCTGTTCATTGTTTCTATCATTAATAATCATTAATCATTAATGCCATCATTAATAATCATATAATCAGTCCCTTTCTGTTTATCTTTCTGTGAGTGAGACTCCTGAGAAAGGTCAATGTTTCTCAACACAGCTGCCTTTGTGTGATTGTATACACTTGATACCTTGCTGTAGAGGAACCGCTGCAGCTCCAGTTCAGCAATTCCTAGCTGTCCATCTTCCTCTGTCAAGCGCCATCGTGCCTGAGCAAAGTAGAATTCAGTGCGGCGGACCACACTCACATCTTCTTGCTGCTTTCGCAGCTCCATCTTGTTAGCCTGCTGCAATTGGAAATCCTTAAAACACCTACAAATGGACAGGAGGGTCAAAGACAATTAAGGGCAACAGTATTAGGGTTGGGGGTGGGGTGGAATGCCCTAGAACAATGCAGGAGGTAAGTCCGAGATGCATCTATTCTAGAACAGCTAATACCTAATTTTTTTCCGTTAGATTTGTTGCTCCTCACACCCTGGGCCATGAGAACACGTATCCCATCTTTCAGTTCCACAGCTTTTTGATAAAGTGGTCTGTTCCTACTTTCAACCCCTATGATTATATCTGCAGTTGTGTTCCTTACTGATCAACTTCAAGACACTTTATTTTTAATTCAGTTGCACAGTATCAAGGGCACAAAAATGTTTCCAAACTACCTGTTTTTCTCCTTTCCCAGGAGATAACTCAAATAAGAATCCTAAGAAAGGGCTCTCCTGTACTCAGCCTGTTGGCCAAGTCCAGCAAGGCTCACTCAAGAAGAGGTGCCTGAGTCTACAGCATCAGCCTTTGATAATATACGCTAGACCTAGAGACTATCAGAACATGGGCAAAAGGAACTGACTTCAGCTGGGGCACAGGAAAAGGGCACGGAAAGAATGCTGTGGCACCTGATAAGGATATTAAGCTCTTCACTTTCCAGCTGTAGGTTGGCCTTCTCCTGGTTTAGCTGCAACTGAAGCTTTTGGTTCAGGTCAAGCAGGTTCTCATTCTTGCTGTCATCCTGCAAAGACTAGGGAGCCAGAACAGGAGAAACTGAGAGATCTCCCTCATCCTAGGAGATTTCCCTGTCCTCAGATGGGCGAGGTGACTACCTTCATGATAGAATACATCTGCTTCTCCAGCTGCCGTATCTGGGCCACATGCTGCCGCACAGCCTCCTGTAGATGCAATATGCTGCTGCGCTGCTCTTCAGGATTGCTAGAGATCTCAAGCTGGAACCTGACCCGCTGCTTCTTCTCACTATGTTCCTAAAGGAATGGAAAAGGAAATGAACAGATTTTTAAATACACAAGTCTTGTAGTAAAGTAAAATAGAGACATGGACAAGAAATGGTGATTTCCTCTGGAAAACTCACCTTTATCTGTCACCATCAGTAGCAAGAGTAAGAGACAGGCTAATGCAGAAGATCTGGCAATGTGGATTTCACAATAAGCAAGTCCCACAGGGTAGGGATGGAGGTGGAAGTGAGGAATAGTTTATTGTTTTTAGAGGTATTTAGGTGACTGAGTAAAGAACTGACCCATAAAAACAAGTAAATAACTGCAGTCTCAGACACTCAGACCTTTCCTAGATAAGTCAAATTTCAACTGCTGCTGCTGACTAAAAGAGGATGTACCAACGACACCCTTTTTCAGTTTGAAGCATGGCTTTTCTTACTGGATCCTAAATAAAGCACAAGGTCTGGGGCTTCTTGTGAGGCTAACAGGCATTCTATAAGAGCCCATACTCACCTTCCGCTTAGGTTCTACATGGAGCAGCAGGTTGTTGACAATGTCCAGGATCATGGCATACTGAGCTGGGTTGGTAGAGATTTCCAGTTCATGATGGATGAGGGTAAAGGTATCCACAGCCCCTAGGTAATTGTTAACAGTTAAATAAGAGACTCAGTTTCTCCCTAAATAGCCACCCCATCTCCTAATCTGTATTAATTTGGTTAATTCTGTTAATTAACCCCATAGAAAGGGCTTAGTGAGAGATGCTCATGGGGAAAAACGTCTGCTTATTTAGAATCAAACAATACCCATTCATTCCAGTTCTATCCTCTCATAGCAGAACTTAAACAAAATGTAAAGCAAAGTGAAATGTTAATGCCCTGTGCACATTGGGACTCTTAATAACACTACTGCCTCAAAACCACTAAGAAAATAACTACTTTAGAAGTTTCCTAGCACCCTCCTAAAAGCCTTTCAAGCCCGAAATACCTTCCTGCTTCTTTAGGAGATCTTCCTTTTCCTGGTTCTCATGAACCTCAGGTGGCTTAATCTGAGTTGCCAGTTCAGGATCAATGTCATGGCTGTAACTAATATAGTACATTCGGCAGTTGCAGCGTGAAATGATCCGCTGGATTTGCTGGGCTTGTTGTGCCTCAGCTGGCTGGTTCCAATCTGGGAAGAGGTAGGAAAGAGATAAGAGAAAGATATTCTCAAAAGAGGTATTGTGACAGCCTCCCAACTATGCATGATGTCTAGGGAACTCCAGACACTTGCTTTCAACCTAGCTTAACACAAAGTAGTCCTACTCCGCATATACTGATCTTAAGAGCAGGTAAGGAAGTGAGGCCCCTTCAGAATACACATGATGGGGAAGAGGTGAGCTGACCTGTGGTGGTGGTAACCATGCCTCCCACTGCCTGCCCGCTCTCCATCAGCTCCTGCACAGAGTCCAGACTACGCTGCCGGTGCTCCTCAATATTCTTTACCTGAAGACAGAGATGCAGGCATCTTTAACTCCTCGGGGACCAGTAGCTTGTCCTGCCCAACTGGGTCACAGATCTCCATAATGCAAGTATAACACTTCCTATCTGGGCTTGCACTGGGGTAGAGGAAGTATGTCTCTCTCTTCTGGCCCAAACCACCCAAATTCTCCAACTGAGTTACATACCCATTTTGCCAGGCCTCAGGACAGAAAATACAAGCTAGGTTAAAACCAAATCATGTCCCATCTCATACCCCTCAGGATGGCTACTATCCAAAATATAGGAAATAACAAGTGTTGGCAAGGATGTGCAGAAATTAGAACCCTGTGCACTACTGATGGGAATGTATTTGTTCTGGGGTTTTTTTTTGGGGGGGGGTAATTAGGTTTATTTATGTACTTTTTTTTTTTTTTTAAGTGGAGGTACTGGGGATTGAACCCAGGAACTTACACTCTACCACTGGGCTATACCCTCCTCGACTGGGAATGTAAAATGGTTTATCTACTGTGGAAAACAGTACAGCAGTTCCTCAAAGCTTAGAAACAGGATGACCCAGCAATTCCACTTTTGTACATACACCCAAAAGAATTGAAGGCAAGGTCTCAAAAAGTAATTTGTACTCCCAAATTCATTAACAGCATTATTAACAATAGTTTAAGTATGGAAGCAACCCAAGTGTCCATCGATGGATGAATGGATAAGCAAAATGTGGTACATACAATCCAATTCAGGTTTAAAATGCAAATTCTCATAACATGGTAAATCAACTATACTTCAAAAAAAAAAAAACAGGAAAAGGAAGGAAATTCTAACACATGCTACAACCTCATGAACCTTGTAGACATTACACTAAGTGAAATAAGCCAATCACAAAGAAACCCAAATATATATGATTCCACTTACATAAGTAAAGTATCTCACTTATATGAGATAAGCCGAAGTATATACGTATATGTACGATATTTAAGACTAGTTAAAATCATACCAGAGAAAGAAAATTTATAGCCTAGTCCCAGCCAACTGCTCACAATCTCACTATCTAACAAAAAACATTATCTTGACATACACTTAGACCTCCCCATACTAACTAAAGAAATGAGAAGACAACTTTCCATCTGAATGAAGCTTTGTATTTTCCAAAGTACTTTCTCATTTGATTCTTTCACCAATCTTGTGAGGGGGAAGTATTAACTCAATTTTACAAAGGAGGGTGTCTGGCCCAAGGGCTCATGGCTACTAAATATGGCAAAGTTGAAATCACGACTCACATAACCTGCCTCCTAGACAAGCAGTCTTTCTATTCAACCTTTCTGCTTTGCTGAAACAACCAATCAATAATCTGCATAAGAAATCAGAGAAAAGGCAGATAGAGAGCTTAACTAAAATTCTCAGACTCACTGCCTGTTTTCTTGGCTGCTTGCTGATTAGTGTGATCTTATTAATAGGGGTCAGCAGTCTTCTGAAAAGTAAAAAAATTTCCAACCCATTTTATTCTCATGCCAGGAAATGAGAATTTCCCTTGCAATTAAATAGAACACCATGAGATTTAAAAAAAAAACAGGAAAAAAAAAAGCACTGTGTGTTCACAGATCACAGGCCAGAGATTGCGTACAGTTTCTACATTCGAGACATCAGCCTCATTATTCTGCCAAACTGGTAACAACAGGTACTGCCAAGGATCTTGCAAGCTATTTTGGTAAAAGGGGCCAACTATGGGAAACTGGGTATATTAGGCCTTCACCGTCCTGCTGACTAACCTCTAACCAGAGCTGTCGGCCATCCTGCTCGGTGGGGCTGCTTTCAGTTGTAGCAAAGTACTGCATGCCATCCAGTAGGCAAGTCCAGGATGTCTTTTGCTTCAGTGTGTCACCATACCAGGCTGGATGGTGTTGGCACTGCAGCAGCTGGGCTTTGGCAGCGGACACAATGACACAGCCTTCTGTCTCTGCTCCACGAAGAACCATCTGTGCCAGAGACAGAAGCAGAGTCACAGTACTAGAGCCACCAAGAAGATGGGAAGGTTAGTGAAAGCACTGTACCAATGACTGCAGCTTACAGAGTCTAATTCTGGCCTAACAGAGTGAGCTCCACTGGCTTTTAGTTAAATAAGTGATTATCCATGATACTTGTTAGAAGGGATAATTCTAACAATATACACCTAGTTTTATTGAGAAGTATGGAAAGTAAACACATGATTATGACCTAGCCCAATGTTGGGGTGCTCTGGTAAAGAGAAGGTACCTGGCAGTTGACCAGCTCAATAAGGCAGTTTCGGTTATATATGTCATCCGTCTGGCAGGCAGCAATGCCACACAACTGATCACTCACACCTGACTCCTCTTCCGTGAACACTACAAACCTATCTGTTTCTTCAATCAGCTTCTGCAACATGTAGGCACCTGACAAAGAAATAGGAAGTGGGGAAAAGTCAGCATCAAAGGGACAGAGAACACATCCAGGGCCAAAGTGATTGTCCTTCAGTTTCTCTAGAATGTATTCTCCCCAGTCTGCAACTTCAGCCCACTCCACTCTACTCCTTGACCCCTGGTAAGCACTGTCATTTCATTTTCCTTTAATTTTAATAAAAGTAACAGATTCCCAAGAGAAACTTAGAAATACTATATAAGTGGTAGCATTTTTTTTCTCTTATGTATATCTACCTCTAAATTACTCTAGGATCTTTTTTCCTTCTGTTTTTCATTTCATATCATTTTAAATGCCATTTGTTTACCGCTCCTTTCCACCTGAAACTATTCTCTTGCCATCAGTGCCACTGTGTTCTACTAGCTCTACTGCTCCCTCTGCTTATGCCTCTAGATCCTATCCTCCTCCTCCTCCCAGGTTTTAAAAATAAGTATCTCCTAAGGTCTGTCCTTGGCCTGTTCCCTCTTCTTTCTTACTTTCTTCTAATGAGTTTGTCTAACAGTGTTATGTTTAAGAGCACAGTCGGCCTGTGTTTAAGACCCCATTCTCTGTCAGTAACTTGACTGTGACCTTCAATAGCCTGCTTTAACCTCTCTGTCTCAGTTTCCTTGTGTGTAAAGTAACAGTATCTGATAAAGTTGTTGAGAGAATTTAATGGAATAATTTATAAAATATTCCACAAAGTTCCTGCCCAACAGTAAGCAACTGTTATCTCCTTAGCATTAACTCTTAGCTCTATGCTGAAACCCCCTAGTCTCTATTTTTAGCCCTAAGCTTTTAGACCCTCATATTCCACCTGTTTGTTAGACATTACCTAAATGTACTAATTGCACCACAAACTCAGCATGTCCGTATCTGAACTTAACAACCCTATACCTCCCCAAACCTTTCTAAGCCTCTGGCGCTCCTATTTCTGATATTACTTTTGCCATCATGCCCATTCACCAGGCTTAAAGCCTCAATCATTATCACTTTTTCCCTGTTTTAACACCTTCTTCCAACCAGTTGCCACATCTCCCATTTACACAATAACATTTCTATCCATCCCTTCATCTCGATTCCCATTGCCTCTACCTTCCTAGTTCAGGCCCTCCTTGCCTCTTATTGAGATGCCAAAATAGTTTCCTAATTTCTCTCCTCACCTCCAGTTTCTTCTTCTCCAGTCCTCCACACCACTGCCAGATTTATCTTCCTAAAAGTAAAATTCTAATGATGACACACCCCCATTCAAAGACCTTCAATAGTTCACCACTGTTTACGGAATAAGGAAGATGCTTTAGCCTTGTAGGAAAGACCTTTCATGGTCTACCTGCAGCTTTCCTTTCCAGCATCTTCTCTCACTCCTCCTTTTAGCTACACTTTATGCCAAACAAAACACACTGTTCACTCGCCTTTCAACATACTGAGCTTTACTAATGCCATTCCTATTCAGCATGTTGCCTTTGCCTTTAATGCCTTTTCCCATTTCCGTATGTTCAAACCACTAAGACTTCAAGGTCCAGTTCAAATGCTACTTCCTCAATAAACCCTTCCCTGATCAAAGTCCCTCCTTCACTCCAGTGAAGAACAGTTCATGTATTCTTTAATTTCTCTCTTGTGGCATATACCACTTTTCACTTTGTTCTTAAACCCACCATGAATTTGCATTCCTCTGTACTTGTTATTCCTTCTCCGTTTCTCTTTCTTTGCCTGTTAAACTCTTACTTAACTTTTAAGACCCATCTCAATTATATTCTCTTCTCTCTGAAGCCTTTCCAGACTTCCCTATGCTGATTTAAATACTTTCTTCTTGTAAGAATACTCAGTATTCTTAATTGAGTGTTTTCATAATGAAATAATAATTTACATGACTCTCTACTAGCTTCTGAGCTTACCCTCATCTTTATATCCCTAATGGTTAAGGGTCATGCCTGGTATGTTATAAACCCACAATAAAGCTAAAAAGTGACTATGTGAATGAAGGACCTAATCTTAGCTCATCCAGAGATGATAAACCTGTTGAGACAAGTAGAATGTCATACATTCTATACTTCTCACTAAACCCAGCAAAGTGCTTTGTGCCTATTAAGTACTCAGTAAGTATTTGCTGACTGAACAAATTAATTCATCAAAACATAAAACAACTCTCTAATACTCTGTTTCTCTCCTTACTTACCCTGTTTTGGCCCCATCACTCCTCCTTGATCCTTTTCTGGCCAAAGGACCATACCCTTCAGTGCCTCCATATCATTGCTATGTAAGACTCAGGTAGCCTAATATGGACAGTTTCCCACTAAAGACTCCTAGCCTATTCTTTGTCCTCTTTCTCTTTTTCAGTTCCCTTCTTCTCCTTCTGTCCCAACAGTTTCATCTCTACACATAGGTAGGACCAGCCACAATTCAGTCCTTTTCAAACTCCTGTTCAAACCCACACACAGATTCTAAACCTAACCCTATGGAGTCTCATCACCCCCAGCTTACCTCCTGAAGACCCCTTATCAGGCTGTCCACTAAAGCTGGGAGTGGTGACAGGAGGTGGGGTTGGGGCACTGGTCAGGACACTCTGCTTTGGCTTTTTGGCTGGCATCTGGGGATCAATCTTTAACCCCTTCAGGGCCTCAGTAGAGAGATTACGTTTGAGTACAGCTGCCTTTTTGTAGCCATCGTATAAACCAAAGGCGATGTCCCGATTGGTGGTTGTCCAGGAAGCCCGTAAATCTACCAAGTGCAGCTGATGTGTGTGAAAGGCAGGGTCCCCAACTCTAGCAGAGAGCTCCTAAGAAATAGGAAAAGAACCTCAGGGTAGAATGAAATTCCCACCATTCCTCCTGGACCACAAATGCAGAGATATAAAACAAGCTTGTTGAATAATAAACCTGTTCTGAGGGAGACAAGACAACCCTGGAGGAAGAAAAACTACTCGATCTTAGTGCGTGCATTGGATTACACCCTGACTACATCCTCTGTATTTTAAATGACTCAAAGAATTTCAACTTAAAATCCTTCCTTTACTGGGGTGGGGGGGGGCAATATCAAATAAGGTGCTAGGGAAAAGTTTTAGTCTATTTCCTGAAGAACAAGAAACTATCTTAGAAGAAGAGGGAAAACAGGAATTTTCAAAAAGAGGGATGCTGATACTGGTGAGTGCATCATAAAGTAACGACATACATAGCTGGAACATAGCTAGAAACATTACCAGGGATTTGGCCTGAAACCAATTGCTACAGACTGAATTGTGTCCCTCCACCAAATTCATATGTTGAGGCCATAATCCCCAGCGTGATGGTATTTGGAGATGGGGCCTTTAGGAGGTAATGTTTAGATGAGGTCATGAGGGTGGGGCCCTCATGATAGGATAGTGTCCTTATAAGAAGAGACACCACAGAGCTTGCTTCTTTTCCTGCCAGGTGAGAACACAGTGAGAAGGCAGCTGTCTACAAGCCGGAAAGAAAGCCCTCAGTAGAACCTGACCATGCTGGCTAATTTGGACTTTCCAGCCTCCAGAATGGTGAGCAGTAAGTTTCTGTTGTTTAAGTCACCCAGTCTATGGTATTTTGTTATGTTAGCCTGAGCTGACTAAGACATCTACTGATACAAATAAGGTAGTAAAGACAATATGTCAGGCAATACCTCCTCAGCCGTGCGATTACTGTGCCGTTGGTAGGTAAGGGAGGACAGGCTCAGTAGGTGGGTCTTCGTTACCAAAGGATCAAGGCAGTGGTCAGCATTCTCTTCAGTGGGCGAGGCCATCAGGTAAACAGTCACCTGACTTAAGTCACTAACCATCTGGGTCACACTCCAGTCAGAGATGAGGCGCCGCATTACTGTGCCCGCTGAGGAAAGGAGGCATAGAGAGCCCATGCAGACCAGTACAGAAGAACAGTGTGGGACAGAAAGAGAGGAAGAGAACTGAAAAAGAGAAAGAGGACAAGGAACAGGCTAGGAGTCTTTAGTGGGAGTCTTTGACATTACCTTGAGGTATAAGTCGCTGAGTTCCCCGAGTGAAGACATGGCCCTGACTGCACTCAATCTGGATGCCACGCTGCTGGGCAAATGAGGCCCAATAATGCACCTGACAACAAGAGAGCATAACAGTGAACAAAGGATGGCATAAGAGATGATTAAGAGACCAGATAAGAGAAAACAAGAAAACTACGGAAGGGGAATAGAACTGAAGACATCAGCAGGGATGTCAGAGCTGACCTGCAGCTGGGGAAAGAGTGCAGTGTAGGAAAGCTGCTTATAGTGCTGGCCGAGTTTCTTCTTGCTGGGTTTCAGGTTATTGAAGAGCTTTCCCCTGCAGATAGGCCTTGTGACACTAGTCCAAGTAGCCCAGAAGTTTTGCATCCAACGCAGAGTGCTACTATATAGCAGAATTCGGGGCTGGGATATTGCTGCAAAGAAAAGGACAGGCAGTTCCCAGCTGTAGAGATGAAACCAAATCCTTTCCTAGCTTCAGGTTTTAAGGGTTTAAAAACCCAAACAGCACTCAAGTCTCACACTCAATATCTCCAACCCCTTCTCCCTTCAAAGACCCAACCTTTCTACTTTCACCAACACTTTCCCAAAACATCCTAACCCAAACCCTTCCTTGTTCTTTCTCTATCCCCTCCCTAGAGGGTCAAGGTGAAGTCCTCAGTGTCTAAGTTCATCCTTTCAGCCCTTCCTCCCAGTTGCCCCAGACCCAAGCCTCACTTCCACTGTGCCGAGTCAGATCCATCTTGATGGAGAGATTGAGGTTCTCAGAGCGAAAGGCTCGGTAGGAGTCATGGAGCTGGCCCAAGGACACCTCAGGCAGGAACTCTGGGGCCCGAAGAGTGACACCATGGTGATCATGGGGGTTCCCATGGCATAACCACTGCAGGTCCAGTGTCATGCAGAGGTCAGGCAGGTGAAGGAAGCAGCAGTCGTCATACCTGCCTCACAACAAAGCCCCAGCTCTCAGTGCCCTGGTCACCTGCAGCCCCTTGGCTCTTTCCCTCTCCCTCCACCATGAGTCCCACACCCTACTGAGGCCCACACTCCACTCACTTAGAGGCTGTTCTCACGTTGACATCCAAGTCACCCTTGAACACAAACTGACCAGGTTTCCAATGAAAAGACAGGTGGTTCCACTCCCAGTGCATATTTTCAGTTGTGTTGTATGGATCCTATAACCACCCCAAGAATTTGATGAGATATGAATAAGAGTATCACCTTCACCTCCCAAATCAGTCCTTTTCACTGTTCCCCCATATGCAGCACAAGCCCCAAATAGTACCTCTGTTTCTAGTGAGAAACAGCTCCTCTGTACCCTCACCTCAGTAGCAAGCTGGTGCAGGTTAGCCTGTTCAATGTCCATGTGCCAATCACCATGGAACAGAAGACGACTCTTGTCCCACCAAGGCAAGGGTGGGCTGGGGTCAGCTGAGGGCTTGGTCAAGAGATCCACAGATTGGCCAATCAATGTCCAGGCTGGATCCCAGCACGGGCCCCATACCACTGTGTACTGGAAGATTTCCGCTGGGGCAGAGGAGCAAAAGGCACACCTTGTTACACAACTTCATCCCTCTCTTTTGCCTTCACTCCAGAAGGGCCTCAGCTCATTTCCCACCCAAGCCATCACCAACATCTCAGTCAAACCATTTGCCCTCCTCTACTCACAGCGAAAGTCATGGTAGAACTTGAGAGGAGGCATGTTCCTCTCTACTGCCACGTTACCCCAAGGAAGCCCCAAGTGCAGGATTTGACGCCGACGAGAGCAAGGCTGACCACTCTGCTCAGTCCCTACAAGTCGACCCGTCAGCCGCCAGTCACGGATCTCAAACAGGTACCGAGGATAGTCTCTTATCCGAACTATTATTATAGGGAAGATACACACCAGCTAGTCAGAAAGTGTCTCAGCACTCTTAAGCACTTTTTCCCCTCCAACTACTTTTACCCATCTATTTTATAGTTATCTGAGAGAATAAGAGCTGGCCAATGGCAGCAAAGCTAAAAAAAGGGCATGGAGACCTTGAGTAGATACTGAGAAGAGTAACACTGAGATCCAAGAGCCATACTAACCCTGAAGATGACTATGTTAGTCTTACCCTTATGTTAGTCAAGCAGTTTCAGGATGAAATCCAGGAACAAAGAAAAGGAAGAGGAGTCCACCCATCCCACTCCACTCATCCAAAAACAGCCACAGTTCCCAATATAGCTGACTCCTCTGTAATCACTCAAAGTGCTCCCCGGAGCTCCAAGGGCAAACACTAGGCTCTGCAAATAAGCAAGCGCTACTTACCCAGAAACGTCTTGACATTGCACTTGAGCATACGACACCACTGAATGACAAGATCTATTCCCTCAGCAGGGAAAGGGCTGCCTGGATCAAGCTCTCGAACTTGCTCTACCACACGCTCAGGCCCGTGGAAGGAAGCATCTGCCAGAGCCACCAGCTCTAGCCCTGCTAGACTCCAAGTGAGCAGTGCCCGGCGCATGGGTGTGTTGCCATAGAGACGACGGGAGCGTTGGATATAGATTTCAATGTTTTTATGTTCCAAAGCAGCATAGAGCTCCTCAATTTTGCGGGCAGGCAATAACTCCCCATGCTGCTTCCGAAGGGCAGCCACTTTGGCATCCAGCAACTGCAGCCTTTTGGCACTCTCCTTACTTTCATCCTTCATCAGTTCATAGTTATCACGAAGTTTCACCTCAAAAATGTCATCCAGGAAAACCCATGAGAAGTGCTGAACCTTCAAGAGTAGATCAGGAGGTAGTGGGGCAGGGCTTGCAGAAGCCTGAGCACGAGTTCCTCGATGCAGTCCCTTCAGCCATTTCTGAACTCCCACGGCCTCATCCAGAGTTCGAGAGAAATCATACTGATAAGGAAACTCCACTGAGACTGAACCCAAAGAGAGGAGCCAAACACGGTTCCGGAGGGTCTGCAGCGCAGGGAAGGGGTTCCGGTGGAGGATCATCTCCTCCAGCTCAGGTAGCAGCTGCATCTCCACCTCCTTGAAGTTGAAGATGCTATTGCCATCAAAGCCAGCAGCCAGCTCTGGGCAGTAAGCCTGCAGAGAACCCCCATGCCGGCTCAGAGACACACTCTCTGCAGCCAGGGTAATGAACTTGTCCTCAGCTACAAAAGCTGTCAGCTTGGCTGTGCTCACCTCAAGTGTCAGGTTTAGCAGCCGCTTTGGAGGAGATGGCTCAGGGGGACAGCCTTCTGACCCACAGGCGGTCCCTGGAGTCTCTAGTGCAAGGAGTGCAACAGTCTCAGGAAACAGAGTGGCTCTTAGTAGGTCTCGGCACTGCAGGGTGGCCAGGACATGTTGGTACAGGTACATGTGATCTGGGGGGCTCCAGAGTAAGGTCAGCCCTGTACCACACTGAACCTTTAGAAAGCAAGAGAAAAGGATCTGTCAATTACAACGTCCCAGAGCAGAAGAGATGCAGAAACTATTATATATGCACACCTGGCTCAAGAACCATCTCTACTCAGAATCTTTCCTGAGTAACCACATTAATTACTCCCTTGCTTTGTTCCCTTTTGCACTAATATGCTGAACTAACAGTTTTTACCTATCTTATAAGAGCACTTACACTTTTTAAGTTCTCCTCAACTGGATTCTAAATTGTCTGAGAGTAGAAGCCATGAATTTTAATTCTCCATTATCTACCATAGTACATCCAGGATACAGAGCATGTACTCAATCAATCACTTGGCTTTATGTGTCTGCTCGAGCTATTTTCCTAAAACAACCACACTCTGTATAATAACCATTACACCAATCAACTGGAATATGTTTCATACATTGAATGCACGTTGACTTAATTCTTAAGAAGTATAAAAAGTACTGGCCATACAAGTCAATACAGCAATTGACTTATAGGAAAGTGTGTTTCAAAGAAGGTAGGAGGGTCCTTGTCAGCTTACAAAACAAAGTCAATTATGAATAGTTAGGCAGAGAAAATTTAAATTCCAGGGCAGAAAAATTCCTTTGAGTTCCAATTTCTGAAAAAGAAACTCTTCAGTTTCCAAAGGAAGTAGAAGTCTGACAAAAAGGAAAATATTCCATTCTCTTCCTAAGAGGGCCCCATGCCCATCTGACACTCTGAGGAGAAAGATATTGGGAATCCTCTGGAAACTTTCCACATCCATCTTCAGATCCCTCCAGTGTTTTGATGAGCCAAGTGCTTCAATAAAATGACACCAGATCATAACTTTTAAAAAGCCCCTTATTTTTCAGAGATGTTAACCGAAATATTTACAATTTGAAGCTGTATGTCTGGGATCTGCTTCAAAATAATCCCAGAGCAAAGGCAGGGCAACCGCTTGAAGTTTACCTAAATGAAGTTGGTCATAAATTGGTAATTATTGAAGCTGGGTATGGATACATGAAAGTCCACATATTCTCTCTACTTTATATATATTTTAAGTTACATATTAAGAGTTTAAAATGTGCAGAATGAGCAAGGAAAAAAACCACCACCACCAGGTGTTGTATTTCTCATAGGTGAGTTTCCCAACATGACTCAAGACTGGGAAATGCTCTAAGCCAAGGAAAAAGTCAACCTAACTCCACCTCCCCATAGAAGTATTACCTCTAGAGAGCGGATGCTGCTGTGATATGTGATGGAGAGCATGGAGAGGCTGAGTACTGGAGAGGGGATGTCAGGAGCCTTGCAACAAGGCTGCATCTTCTCTGTGACTGACTTCACCAGCGCAAGTACAAGTCCTTGAATACCCACAGTGGAGGTTTCAGCACTTCCTAGGACAGTCAGTGTGTCCAGTCGGATCTCTGAAGCACCTAACATCAAGAAACCCTGTCAGGCTTGGTTCTCAGCTCTCAAATGGCAACTTCAGTCTTCACTATCCTTCCTTCCTTATTCCCTCCACTCTAGCTATCTTTATTCCCCACACTTTCCTAACTTCATTCCTCATGTTTTAGGGAAGTTTTTCCTTTCCCATCTTAACCTAACTAGATCTGGCAGAGCCAAAGAAGTTCCCAAACTCCTACCAATTCCCCAGAGGATATATCACTCTCTAGAACTAAATACATTAAAAAAATTAAAAACTATCTGCATCTCATTCTCTTGATCAGATATCAAGGTTGTCTTTTTCTTATACATCTTGCTATTTATAAGCCCTTAAGAAATATCAAGAAGCCAGATAGTTATGCAGGAACTTCCAGCATTTCATACCTCTAATTTAGAAAAATATCAAATAATTAGCTTCATTAAATGAGAAGGAACAGCGTAATCTTACATATACATATTATATATATATATATAAAATATATATTATATATTATAATATATATAATATAGACTTCCCATCCCACTTACCAACCAGGGCAGAAAGGGTGAACAGGTTCATGTCTTCCACCTTCAAGTCTACCTTCCACAGTAATGACACAGATTCTCCAAATGAAGATTCCCTAGAGACAGCTGACTTCTCAGATTGTGGGCCCATCAAGGACAAGATCCGAGAAAGACACTGAGCACAGGTATCTGATGCTTCTACCTGCAGTCCTCGGATGGTACAATCGAGAAAGAGGGTATCTGACTGGGTGCTAGACAGACCCAGAGGCTGGTTATAGCTACCCTAGAAAAGAAGCAGAGGGACTCTTATCAGGAGTGTGTCAACAAAAAGGTGCTCTAAAGCATGCCAGGATGGGGAAACTGTACGGGTTACTATTCACCAAAGTCCCACCTACCTGCAGTGTGAAGGAGTCCAGGACAAGTGCCTCACCCCAAACATGCATATTGGGTGGGTGGGGTGCCCGCTGAATGTGGGAGTCACTGCCTACCCGCCAGCAGAGGTGGTCCACAGTTAGGACGCCTCGCTGATGGATACTCTGTGGCCTCAGGTGCTGGTAATCTGAACAAAGAAGGTGGGAGAGAGGAGTCCTATGGAGCCACATAGGCCATTAATTGGGCCTAGTTCCACTAATGAAGAGGTTCTTTTTTTTTTATTTTTATTTTTTGGTGCTAAATATAAAATGCTATTTTAATATTTATTAAATTTTGTAAAAGTCAGTTGCCTAAATTAATACTAACAAGAGATTGCTGGATTTATAGCATACACACACATGTATTTTTGGTGAACATTAAAACAATAGCACCGAGACAGAAGGAAATGTAAATGAAATTAGTGATTCTTAATAAAATGTATAAATGCATACATACAATATGGCATATATAATATGTATCGTGTCAAGGTTCTTTTTTTTTTTTTGCATTTATGAACAGGTTCTTATTCCTTTTCCATCACAGAGTCTTACCCAGAGAGATGGAATTGAAGCCCAAGGCAAAGGGCGGTGTATCTCCAAGCTGAATGGAAACGTTGACATTGGTGATGGAGGTGCTAAAGATGATGGGAGCCAGGATCTGAGGGAAGACTCTGCACAGAGACAAGACATCACTGTTTGATAAGGAAAGAACTGCAACTTCCTATCATGGAACAGATTCCTGAAGCTCTCAAAAGGCAGAGTGAGTTTTGTTGTGATCTGTAGGGCGAGATCAACTAGGAAAAAAAGAAGACTGAACTCATCAGTTCACTGCTACTCTCAATGATAATCTGCAGGAATGTGAGAAACATAATAGGTTGAACCATGTGAAACTGCCATTTTCATAGATCAAATATGATGAACAACAGCATATCTTATGATTCAACCTAATACAACTAAGGAGCATCATTTCCAAACTACCGACCTTAAGTTCTCTATGCAACACGATGCAAGCACTACACAGAGACATGGCACTACTGACATGACCTGTCACCTAAAGCAGACAAGATAGTTTATCACTTAAGTTCATTTCAACAAATGTTTACTTTGTATAATATGGCACTGTGCTCAGCACTGAGAACCTAAAAACAAAGAAGACATCATCCTACTGCCAAAGAGTCTAATATAATGGGAAAGATATGTGAAACAGGATTGCTGTTGAGTCTGGGCTACTGAGGCTAAAATTTAAAAAGAACAAACAATCAAATATATATTTAACAAAAGATACTACTTTAGACCAAAAGAATACAAAAATTCACCTGATAAGACAATGGCTGAAAAAGTTACACTGACCTTTTTCTCCTTTGCTTAAGAACAGATGAACTAGACTCTTCGGTCTCCAGTGCTAGCATGTTCAGCCAGTGAGAGAATTCTTGGTGCCGGTAATGAATAATACAAGTGTTCAGAACCAGGGAGGCTGAGAGGTCAATGGTGGTCACCTGGAAATGAGAACACCAAAACTGTGGGCTTGGGTTTTATTTCATTAGCTCATGATGCAATGACTTAGGGAAGGAGCAGAGAAAGAATTCTTGGTACCACAGCCCCTAACACACCTGTACACTAGCCTTGAGGGAGTTGAGGCAAACAATGCGCTGGCGGCTCTGGGATAGCAACAATCCATCTGTAAGGGCAAAGGGTAGATTAGAAGGGAACACTGGGAGAGCAAAAGGCAAGACTAGGAGAGGGTCAGAGGCAGGAAAGGAGATGAAGAGAATGTCACCAATACTCATGAACTACGGCCATTTTCTCACAGTAGGTTCTCATCTGCCTCTCCCCAATTACACTGATGTTAGGTTAACCAGACCAAGTAGGGCATAGAGGAACAGTGTGTCTGGTCCTCCCGTTCTCTCTCAGTACCACTATCCCCTCCCATGAACCTTTCAGAAGGAGTTCAGTGCTCATCTGTGCCATATCAGAGTCTGTCGTGAAGCTTCGAAGGGGCAGTTGATCCTCATCACGGTGGTATAGGAAATGCAGCAGCTTCAGTGTCCAATTCAGGTGCCTGGACCGGAGACAGACTGCCTCAGAAATATGTGGAATGCTATTCCTATTCCCCTTCTCCTCTCAGACAGGTTCAGTACAGCTACTAGGCTGGTTATGGAGACCCCAGCATATAACTCCAACTATCACTCTCCATACTTCTGTGTCAAGAGAGATCTCACCTCTTTTGACTATTCATGGACAGGACCACACTTGTGATCTCCATCTTCACCTTGACCTGGTCTGGCAGCTGCTGAAGGAGGTATAGGCCAGGCAGAGTCGGCTCAGCCAAGTTCTCTGTCACCTCTGAAAACATGAAAGAATAATACAAGAGCTGTCAATCTTTAACCCTCGTAAGTCTCACAACGTGCCATGCCCTCTTTGGCCAAATTCTCACACATAAAGTAGGCTAAGCAGATGCCAAATCTTAGGCCACAGGACAGCTATCCTAGAGATCCAGGCACCTGCTATACTTCCTTCCCCAGGGTCTAATAAATAGTATGGAGAGCAGGCTAGTGTAATGAAAAGGATATGAACTTTAGGATAAATAATTTAAACCTCATTTTTACTACTGATTAACTGTGTGCTCTCAATCAAGTTTCCCATCTAACCTTCCTAGACTTCAGTTTTCTTATCTGTGAAACACTGAGGATTTAGTAGGGGAACACACATAAACCCACAGTACAGGTCTAATTCACGAAAATTACCCACTAAATGTCAGTTCTTTCACCCACCACAAACAAATGCCTTATTTCCTCTAGCTATCCTAAAAGGCCAGGGTCAAAGGCCATGGCAACTAACAAATCATACCTAAATGAGTAGTGAGACCACAATTTTTTCCTACTTTCAAAATAACCCAAGAATAGGGACACCAAGAAGCTCACTGACTACAGCTTTACCTGAACAGGGAACAGGCTTGGGTGCCAGGCCTGGGCCCTGGCGCAGCAGCTGACTATGGAAGAGGCCCTCATGAAGTTCAGCATGGAGTGTCCACACAATCACAGTGACTGCCTTCAGCTGCCGGCTGCTGATGCCCACCTCTAGACACAGCTTTAGGGCAAGTGAGAGCTCCGCCAGGCAGGTGTCCTCCTACAGGGAAGACAGCCCTCTAAGGTGTGAATGTGTAGAGAGTTTGGGGGCAAATGCAGTGATCTGGAACACAGCCTTAAGGGAACCCCATAAGACACAGAATCTAAAATGTAAGCCCTCAGCTCTTTCATATCTTATGCCCAGAAACAAGGCATCTGAATGACCATGGAATACTCACCAACTGGCCACTCTTTAGAACTTTGCTGTTGATCTGACTCAGGCTCACCTCACACTTCAGCCTGGGAAAGGAAAAAAATTAAGAGCACTTGGCCCCTTTCCTCACCATTTACCTTCAATCAAGCTTTGTTTGCTGGAAGGCACAAGGCAAAGAGAACTGCCTAATCTTAATCTTTTCTCAATTACACAGAATGAGAACCTGACACTTTGATATGAAAGCCCTGACATCCACCCACCCTGAAACAACTATAAGGCAAGAATGGGACTATGAACCTTCTTCTACGCAGTGCTTACCTTTTCCCATCACTATCCAAAAGAAAGCTACTTTCTCTGATCTGAATATGCCACAAGGATTCAGAAGTAGCCACCTTGAGAACCATGATGTTTATAGAATCTACATGGATGGAGAACAGCTGGAAGGAAAATGCAAAGATGAACCATAATTAACTTCAAGGCAATGTCCTTCATTTCCAGAGGAAAAAGAGTAAGAGGCAGATCTCAGTATTGTGCCTCAAATACAGTAGGAAAATTCACCCATAACTCCAAAGCCAGCCATTCCTACTTCAGTCCAGGAAAGTGGGAAAGTAGTCTCACCTGGCAGAAAATCTTCAATAAGGATGGGCTGAAGGACAGCTCCTTTTGATGCACCCCAGTACTCTGGGAGAATGGGGCAAACAGGCCAGAAACCTTCTGTAGATCTGTTCTGATACGTACTTCTCCAAAGCACAAAGCCACATAGTGTCTGTCCAGAAGAGAAACCTCACTGCCATCAAATCCATTCCTTCCATAGCAGTCTCTTCCCCTCCCTCACATCCACTTTCTCATCCTTCCTAAAAATGTAACTCAAATCATGGACAATAGTTTCGTGATAGTCATCAATATCTGTCTCACAAAACATTAGCTGTCAGGCCAACCCAGAGACATAAGAAAGAACCCACTTCTCTCCTGGGGCTGTGAGGCCTCTGTAAAAGAATCTCATTCTATAAACTGCAATCCCAATATATTCCCCAAGAGAAGAGTGAGGTGAGAGGGTACTCACGGCAGATCATGGCTAAGGAGTTTGCTGGAAATCCACAGGCTATCAATTTCCTAAAACAGTGTGGGAGAAAGCTTCGTACACTAGCTGCTAGGTAAGCCAAGAGCAGCTTGACGAGACAAGAAAGGTTCTAAGAAAAGGAGGAAGTGCTATAGCCCCTCCACTAAATATTCTCCAATTTCCACCAGCTTCTCTCCTCAGTGCTATATCCTGTTCCTCACAATGATGTTTAATTTGTTTAGTATTTTTCTTTTATGGATACATTGCCTTGTTTCCCCTCTTAAATTAGAACAGTAAGCTGTTCTACTTCCCATTATCTTTGTTTTGTGCTTTACTTCTGCATCTTTCTCATGTGCCCTGGACATTCTGTGCCTTACAAGCGTTTTTAACAGAACAACTTGCTTCAATTCTAGTGTTCCCAAACTAACTCTTAAACTATCTTGGCAAAGAGGTGGCAAGGCTGGGTTAACTAGGAAAGCCACCGGAATTTTTTAAAAAATGAAAAGTTCCCAAAATTCAACTAGATCAACCTCACATACATACCCAGGGAGTTTCCCAGGACTCACCACGGTTTGCTGGTGCTGCTGAAACTTAAGACTGACATTCTGAATCCAAAAAAAGGAGCCAATCTTTAGTTCCGCCTGCAGCTTCCGCTGACACCACTTGGTGGCCAACCGGACCACAAACCACCTGCAGAAAAATCCCTGCGTTCATAAGGACCCTCTCCCAATTACGGCCTCACTCACCCCCTGCTGGTCCTAGAAGGCCTTGCAAAGGGTCATGACCTGGAGCAGAATCCTCTGGGCAACTCTCCTGTCTCCTGAAACACCCACTCTGTCATATACACTCAGCCACGCTGATCAGAACCCTAGCTCTGAAGTGTCCCCTCCATCCAGATGAACTCAGACGAACTAAACTCCACCTCTAAGTTGGAAACAAAGAAAGCAATCCTTCAAATTCTTAGAAATCCGAGAAAAAAGAAGCCCCAACAGGAGTCTAAGTACAGGTATCCGTGCCAGATGTGCCATCACACAACCCCTCAAAGGGTCTCCTTCTCCGCCCTCCAGTCAGATGTCCGCGGAAAGGCGCTGTGGGGTCACCCCGGCCAGCTCAAATGCCGCGCTCTCTGGGCAGCCAGACCTGTTCCGGCTCCCCAGGGCGAGGCTGCAGGTGCCCTTCGCGCTCGAGGAAGGGGACGTTCAGGGGCGTGTGGCTGGTGAAAGAAAAACCACCGAGCCGGGCCACCTCCTCACTCACAAACCTCTTCGCTTCCCAAGCTCAGCATCTCCAGAGGCCTCGCCCGATCGCTCAGTCTCCCCCTATTCCCCGTACCTCCACTCCAGCTCCGGTCCTAAGCCCCCGCTCGACCCCTCCCCTCGTCGAGTGCCCCCTCCTCGGCCCCTCCCCCTCCGCCGCCGGCGCACCGTCCCCTCCACTCCCCTCCCCCTCCCCCGCGCCTCTTTCCAGCGCGTGCCCCCTCCTCAATTTCTCTTCCGTCCCTTCCCACCCACCCCCTGCCATAGCTGGGATCCCCTCACCGGCCTAGGAAGACGGCGCCGAGCGCAACCAACAGCAAGGCCACCAGCGCGAAGAACAGGGGCATTCCGGCCCCGGCCCGGCCCGGCCCGCTCTGGCCCCCGCCCTGCCGGGGCGCCCCCCCGCCGCCTCTGAGCTGCGCCGCCGCGGGCCGACCAGCTGCACGCGCAGGGACAGCACTGGGCAAGGAAGCGTTGGCGCGCGTGAGCCCCGCCCCTCGCAGCCAGCCACCCAGCCAGCCAGCTGTCTCCATGCCCCGCCCCGCCCCGCCCGGCGCCCGCGATCCCGCAGGGCCGACCGGCTGCTTGCGCGAAGTAAAGGCGTGGCTCCGGAAGGAGTGAGAGAGGAGGCGGCCTTTGAGCGGACTGACACAGATGCCCCGCCCTCGGGCGCACCCTTCAGAGCCCGGAAATGCAGAACCCTGAGCCAGAGTCTGAGCCGGCTTCCTTAGCTGACTGTGGACCTGGCTGTCGCCTTTGTGCCGTGGAGAGTTCTGTTTCCAAAGCAGTTTCCCGGGGTAGTTATAGAGTCAGCTTGGCCACTTAGGGCCCGGACGGAAGCCACTGTGGATGTTATACCCCTGGGTCATACGAAGTATGTTATTCTATCTTATTCGAGAGCCTTGTGTGAAAATCATTAAGGAGGAAACTAAGGGCCAACCAATTAAACCAATTAAAAGGCCTCAAAATCCCATCTCATTCCATCCACAAAGGAATGAGTTTTTAGCTTATTCACTGAATATTGTTCTAGTCAGTATGTGTTGAGCTGCTGTGTGGCCAACACCATTCTGGGCCTTTCATTGCAGTTTTCAGCGTCTACCGTGAATAGCAGTCTAGGCACTGGGCTAGAGGGATACTACAGAAGTAGAAGATATTGTTCTTGCCCTTCAACAACAATTTATCTGGGAAGCAAACATAATTGTGTAAAATAGAGAATTCAAGGTTAGCTTTATTTTGCTTGTTTCCTTCTCTGTGACATGAAGGAATTGGACAAAGATTCCTTCCAACTTTAGTACAGTGATTCTAACACAGTACAAGCTAAAGACATTGTGAGGATTTCAAAATAAGTACTTCATATCCCTTTGCTCTGACATCCTAATCTCCATAAACATCCTTCAGATTCACTTCACCTGAAGACCATCTTTTCCATCCCTTCAGATTTCACCATTTCAATTTTCACCTAGGTTGCCCAAAGTTGCTTTTACCCATCCATTGGTTCCTCCTTATCCAGTTGTCTCATCAGTCATTTCACATCTCCCCAAGGGATCCACCACTGTTTTTTTCAAGTTCATGCTTACCTCTCAAATACCATAGTTCCACCATCCCCATTATCTGCAGCCTCAACAAGTTCTGTCTATGAACCTTCAGGGAAAGCTCAACAGCTTAGTGAAAATGATGACCAAGCCACTAAGTGGCACCTTGCAGCACATCTTTACTTTCATTTATTTTGTACAAGCTGTTCCCTTTACTCAGCTGTTCCTTATCACTTCCTTTCTTCCTATTCTACTCCCAACTATCTCAATAGTATGAAATGATTTTATCATTTGTCTACTTCTTTCTGGAGAGACCTCAAGGGATCAATGCAACTGAAGTGGAATAAGGGAGGAGGCAGAGATGGAGCTCCACTAGATGTGGCCTCAGCTTACTGAGACAAATCTTTGTAAAAGAGATCAAGTCTTTTAATATTATGGGCCATGTCTGGCACAAACCTGGTATCCCTAAATGTTCAACATTAACTCCCTAAAGCAAATGAGGAAAAAATCCAGAAGTTTCTAAAAATAAAAAGGCCTGCTAATCACTGAAATTCCAGCAGATGGCAGACACTTCTGTTCATCACTACCATGCTTGAAGGACATAGAAGCAAACTTCCTGGAACTGACAAGCAAGAGTAAAGGAAGAAATGAAGTAAGCAGAGGACAAAAGCTTTTTAACCCTCTTTTTAGAGGAAGTCATCCCTACATCTCTCCAAAAAGTAGAGTTATCTCCTAAGAGCTAAACGCAGTTGTAATGCTAGTAAAAGGAACAGGTGCGAAAAAAAGCTGGATTCCTATCCTCAAATTATTTACTAGCTTTAAGAATTCAGGCAGCTACTAAACTTTTCTGTTCTGCACTGGTAAAACTATATTTACCTGGTAATACACCTGTGAAGATTAAATGAGGTAAGATCTATAACATGGCACCTAGGGGGGGAAGGTATAGCTCAGTGGTAGAGTGTGCTTACCACTGGGTCCTGGGTTCAATCCCCACTACCTCCATTATTAATTAATTAAACAAACAAACCTAATTACCCCCCCAAAAATTTAAAAAATAAATATTATAATATGGTGCCTACTATTTAGCAGACAGTAAATAAATGTTGGTTCCTCTTTCTACATCTACCTCTTTTTATCAAGTGCAGTAACAGATCCAAAGTAAAACATCTCACTGGCTATTTATTAAGGGTCTTTAGTCATAATTTGTCAAAAAACAAAGATGAGATGCTGAGAGAAAGGTGAAAGTAGAGACAGAAAAAGTTTGAATGTAAGTAAGGCTCTCAAAAGTGCCTACACTAAAGGTTTCCAGCATCTCAAGAGTGTTTGTAATGACTTTTAGGACTCAAGGATTAATCAGATTATGAAATAGCACATCTAATAAATGACAACACAGTAACAATGAAATTTTTTTCAATTTGGAGAAAGAAAGTAGAAGAAAAGTCACAAACATTAATAATCCATGATGCCAAGATTCTAAGGAATAAAAATTTCCCAGCTAGGAGGGATGTCTCCCTCAGTTTGTTTTATTAGTATGAATAAAAAGCATCTGTTCCTTCACAAACAAGTCCTGTACTCAGAAAGAACTGACCCAAGTCTGGGAGAACCACCAATTCAAGTATGAAGGAATGAAGCTTCCAAATATAGCCTCTGTCTTCTGTCACGCATCTTCATCTTAGTGGTGACATGGCCACTGCCCAGGGAGCCTGTGGCAGAAATCCAAAGGGGGAAGGAGCAGCAGATGTCTATGAACACTGTGCAGTAACAGTGGCTCACATCCTCCAGACTCACAGCTCTGTGTGGTGGGCTTCTGCCTTCAATAGTTCACTGGGCTTCATGAAGATGCCTTCCATGGCTTTCCAGTAGTTGTTCTGGCTTGGCTGGGCCATGCCATGCACCTCTTTTTGCCCACTGATGGGTCGACCATATTGTTCTCCTGTGACAGACAGCAGAACCTCGGTGGAAGAATGCTTGAACCGCACCTCACCATCCCTTACCCAGTAGGGCCCATTACAGAGCACTGTCCAGTCATCCAGATAATCGCCTTCACCTTCCTCACCAAAAGCACTCACCTCCTAGAAGACAGAGATAGGTAAGCAACATTAGTATGGCTGACACACAGGCTTGAAAAGAAGAGGGAGGCAATGGGAAGAAAAATAAGGCTATCTAAAAGTGAAAAATAAGAGGTTTTCCAATGCTGCTTAAAAATAAATAAAATAGGGAGGAGGGTATAGCTCAGTGGTAGAGCACGTGCTTAGCATGCACGAGGTCCTGGGCTCAATCCCTAGTACCTCCATTAAAAATAAGTAAAAACCTAATTACCTCCCCCCAACAAAACAAACAAATAAATAAAATAAACTGTGGAAAAAAGATAAAAAGACACAAAAGACATGAAATCAATTGCCATAAGATTATGGCCCAAACATTTATTTTACAAGTAATCCTCTATTTGCCTTTTATTTTCTATTATAGTCTTAAAAATATTTTACCTCATTATTTGACTTTTAACTATTCCTGCCTCATTCCCTCAACTAGATTTTAAGTGACCTGGTGAGAAACACAAGTTGGAAAGGGGATGGGCTCTGGAAACAGGCAAACCTTAAATCTCAGTTTTGTCCCTTCCTGTGTGACTCCTTTGGGCTTTCATCTTCTCCTCTATAAAATGATGACAATAATATCTTACAAAATAATTATGAGAATTAAATGAAATAATATATATTAACCGAGCAAAGTATAGCAGGTTCTATCTTCTACTCGTATTCTAATCTCATTCCCCTTAAGGCCAAGAATTCAGAGTATGTATGATAATAAAAAGCTACTAAGGGGTGGGGGTATTGCTCTGTGGTAAAGTGTGTGCTTAACAAGTGCAAGGTCCCAGGATCAATTCCTGGTATCTCTGTTAAAAATTTTTTTTTAACTAATTTAAAAAATAAGTTACTGATTATTTCAGACATACAGATATTTTTTAATTGAAGTATAGTTAACCTACAACACTGTTAGTTCCAAGTGCACAACACAGTGATTCAATTTTCTATACTTTACATAATGACCACTACAAAACATATATAATTTAAATATACACTAACAGCCATAAAATTTTAGATGGTAAGAAGGCAGTCATTTGGAAATATAGTCTCTAAGACTAAAGGCATAAGGAACTGCACATAATTAACAATTCTATTACTATGCTGGAACTGAACAAGTAAGTAAGTGGACAACAGTGGTAGGAGCCAGGTATCTCACTGTTAAGAGTGGGAATTTACAAATAAGCAAAGGGAGGAGGCTAAAATGATCTATGAGACAATGGATTAGAGCTGGAGACATCAGTAAGAACTCTTGTTTCATTTAATATAGACACAGATGGTTACACATATGAACATTTATGGTTATGTGTATATGCATTCACATGCAGATATTTCTTAGCTCTGTCAGGTGAGAGGGCCTAAAAGAAACAATATCCCAGTAGCAACAAGCTCATGTAGGGCCTACATCTAAGAATACCATTCTCCAATAAATGGAAGCAGGACTCCTTAGGGAAATAGCTCATTCTAGGACTGGACAAGAAATATACAAGATGAGCCTAGAATATCTCATAGTGCCAGAAAGTAAGGAAGTGTTAAAACACACCCACACAATATATACAATGATGGAAATATGTCACATGGATACAGGAAACAACTGAAAGGGCTCCCAATAGCCAAAGTTGGAACAACTGAGCAACATAATAAAGACAGTACTATTGGCTTATAACTTAAAGTATAAAATAAATATCCAGGAGTCCATACCAATGTAAATAAATGATTAAGTAAATAGAGAAAAGACAAATCACACATGCAGAAGAATTCCAAATAAATTATGCAGCTTTTCTACCCTAAAGGTAGCATAACTCTTTAAGTGTGGGCTGTGCATAGTGACTTCTTTCCAAAGATTACAGTATGTAAAAGGGAAAAATGGAAAGACTGACTTTACAAGAGAAATCTGAAAAACACTACCTCAGCCAGGTAATCAATATCAACAGTCATTAATCATGCAGATACTATGTATCCTTGATAAAGATGATGAAAATTACACTTTACCTCTGCGGTCTTCCTCGCCCAAACCTTCATAAATCCAGTCTAATCATAAGATCAGACAAATTCCAATAGATGAGCACCCTATAATATACCTAACTAGCCCCTTTCAAAACTGTCAAGGTCAACAAAAAGAAGAAAAATCTGAGAAACTGTCACAGTCAAGAGGGACATAGGGGGTGGGGGGTGGGAAGGGATAGACTGGAAGTTCAAAATTTGTAGATACTGACAGGCATATGTAGAATAGACAGACAGGATTATACTGTATAGCACAGGGAAATATATACAAGATCTTGTGTAACTCACAGTGAAAAAAATGTGACAATATATGTATGTTCATGTATAACTGAAAAATTGTGCTCTACACTGGAATTTGACACAACGTTGTAAAATGACTATAATTCAATAAAAAAAAAGTTTAAAAAAAAGAGGGACATAAAGAAGCATGACAACTAAATGTGACGTGCATGGGATCCTGGAACAGAAAAGAGAAGAGACAGTAGGTAAAAACTAAGGAAACCAAAATGAACTATGGACTCTGGTTGATAACAATGTATCAATATTGCTTTATTAACTGTGGCAAATTTACCAAACTAATGTTAAGATGTTAACAGGGAAAACTATGTACAAAGTAGGGGTGGGAGGGAATCAGTCATTAAGGTGTCCACATCATCCGGAAATTCAAGGCTTAAAAAAATGGCACAATACATAATTTATTTTCCTAGTGCGGTTAGTTAGCATCATTAAAAAAATCATAATGGTAATAATTTCTCTTGCAATTTGGAAAACATAGGGTTTCTTTATAGTAGGATTTATCAAGATACCTTATGATATGCTAACATATACCTAGTCTCTCTTCCCTCATCATTTCTTGATTTGATCTAGACGTAGAGTCTCCATTTTGACCAGAAACAATTTCCTTCACACATATGGGACAGAAGCATATTCTCCAGGTCTGCACAAAAGAGAACACCTACATCTGGAAAAGAAAGGGTTAAGAACCAAGGTATCAAACAACTCAACTGAGTACTCCTCGGTAGAGCAGCAGTGATCCACGGGATGCCACCTCACCTGGTTTCCAGAAAGAGGTGAGGTGAAATGGTGACTATGGAGATTTCGGCCAGTGTTGACATGTGTTAGTCGGATGGGCTGACCACATCTGATGGGGGTTCCCCTTTCACACACGGTGGCGGTCTTCCCCCGTATCCTCCAGTAACTATTGCTGTCATCCACGGAGGTTACACCTGTCACCGACTGCTGCCCACTACCTGCAGTCAAAAAAAAGAAAGAAAAGGAAGAGGGTGAGCTCAACCTGACCCTTCTCTTTCTTGTGTTACATAATAGGTTTGGAGGGGTTGGAAGGAAACCCTATGCTTCGTAATATTTTTTCCCTACAACATTAAAGTATGCATGAGAAATACTAAATGTATTTATACAGTATTAGTTACTGTATGATGAACTATATTTAGGAGTATATTACATCAGAAAATTCCAAGAATTTGCATCCAAGAGCACTAAATAAGTGAACACATGTGGTTTTTTTGAAGCACAGGCAGCATTTACCTATATATACTAGCCTGGATGGCCCCTAATATATGTCAGGTGTCTAATCATATATTAACATGTTTGTAATGTTATTCAATGTTTACTATGTATTACAATAAAAAATTTTTACCACATTTCACAGTTAAAGTGAGACCAGTTTTTCCTGTCAACTTTAATCCAACAAGCCATTACAGCTCCCCAATTCCTGTAAGTGATCTATCAACCTATTGTAAAAGTATTCTTAAATCATCTAAGTTTGGTTAACACTGCTTACAAATGGTGCAATTCTGCAGGTTAAAAGGTACTAGGTTAAATATGTAGCTACAGGCTTGGGGGAAAAAAAAGAAATATACAAACAATAATTGGCGGGTAGCTAATGTGTACTGAACCTAATTACCAATCCAAGCCTTTTGATTGATTATTCTTATTTGATACATGCATCTATTCTCTAAAGTAAGTATTATTATTTCCCCCATTTTACACTGGAGTGTTAGAAAGGCTTAATAATATGCCAAGGTCACACACAACCCCAAGAGGCAGTGCTGGAGTTTGAACCTAGGTGGCCTGACTCTACAACTCACATTCTTAACCACTCTACCACCTGGCCTCCCAGAAAGCTTTATTTTCTGTCAATTTCCTCCAAATAGGCCATTCATATAAATTCCAGAGATTTCCCTTCCTTAGGCCTCATTCATTAGTCAATTCTTGGAAGGCACTCCATATTTCCCAGACACTTTCCTCAGTTACTCTTGCCTATTTCTCTTAGCTTTGCCTTCAGTCCTCTGGCCCTGCCTGACCACAAGCTTTTGATAACACTTTCCTTTTTACCAGTTAACACATTACGCCTTGTACCACATTTATCTGTGTGAATGTTCACAACTAAACTACCAGCTTCTCACTCTTGCTGTTTCTACTCAACTCATAATGATTTTGTTTTATCTTATAAAAGGGGGGGGCAAACCAACTCTACCTTCTTACTTCTAGCTTTTGCCTTACAGTTCTCTTGGTTCTCACTGTCATGCTTCACTAAATCATGTTGTACATTTTCTGTCTCCTACTTTTTCACTGTCATTCAGCCTTCCACGTCCTCTCCCGTCCTTAAACTTTGGGATTACCCAGAGTTCTATCCCTGGCCCTTATGCACTCTTAAATACTTGTTGGAGATGAAGACAGAAGCATTTACAAGTACTTCAACAAGTTTTTCAACTGATTCAAATTGACACCAGATTGAGAACCACAGTTCATCCTGAGCAATCTCATCTACTCTCCCCACATCTTCAACCACCACCTGTACAATGATATTGTACTTAACTCTGTGTCTCAGGCTCAACACAGATCTCTCTCTTCTGAGCTTCAGAATGAGCCTGGTTCTCAAATGTGGCTGCCCATCAAGAACACCTGAAGAGCTTTTCAAACCTACAGATTCTTACTGGCAGGCCTCTCTTTACCCATGTTCTGATTTAGTAGATCCAAAATAGGAAACCAGATCAAATTAAAATATAAGTCTGACACATAGTAGTTATTCACTGAAAGGCCACTAAGATTATTAAACCCTCCTATAAAGAAACCCTGTGTTTTCCAAACTTGCTTCTGACCCCCTATAGCTTCTGTTCCCGGGGCCCCTGTGACAGCTGCTTTCCTGAACTGCTTCTGCCAACAATGAAAATTCAGCCCCTTTCCTAGCCTAACTGGTCAGACAGGTTTTGGGGATCATGAACCATACACCAGCCCCATCTAAGAGAACGCCTTCCTCTCTTAGCTAATAGCATCATCAGTTACCTAAGACAGACATCTAGCAGTCATCTTAGATGCCTCTCACATCTTACTAGCTGAACCTTACGCTCTTCTTTTTGTCTGTTTTTGTTTTCTTGTAACTTGCTGACTGGTTCACTACGGTGTCTCTTGTATCTAAAACAGTATTAGGCACACAGTAGGAACTCATTAAATCTATACTGAGTGAATGAGCCCACAAATAACTGCTACATTACAAATGAACCACAAACTAAGTATTTTATTTTCATATGTTAAAAAGCCCTCTGAACAGTTTCCCTTCCAATCCCACTGAGTGCTTCAGTTTTTCTTTACGAGGGTAAGGTTTGAGTGAAAAGAGGCCAAAGAAAAGAGATGAAGTTAAGTGTAAGATGCAAAAGAGTTAGACAAGAGTGTCGTAGTCAAAGAGTGAAGTCTTGGAAGACTTCAGAGATAACAAGACTTACTGTAATTTTCTACATGTCTGTCTCTCCCGCACTGAGTAGTGCCAGCCTGCAGTAACTGAACGCAGGCTTTTAACCTGGACAGATTTGGATCGAACCGTCTCTGTCATTCACTAGCTGCCAAGGATTTGAGCATGCGATTTATTTGAGTCTGTTTCCTCATCTGTAAAATGAGGATAATAATGGCCTATATCTCGTAAGAATAAGTCTTCAGAAGTAAATATGTAATGTGTCTGGAACGTAGCTCACCAGATACAAGTTGGTATTACGATTAAGATGCCTTAGGACCACTGAATTCTCCGACTCTCCGCCTCCAGACCTCAGGAACCTCCCCCCGGCTCCCCTAACTTTCCCAGACCACACCCCTCAGATTCTCTCTAGGCCCCACCCCCTCCGGAGCCTAGCAGGCCTTCCCAGCCCACCCGAACCCGGGTGGCAGTACCTGACCCGTAGCGCACGTCGTGTGAGTGCAGTCGGACGTTGTGGCGCGTATTGAGCAGCTTCACTACAGAACCGCATGTAACGACAGCCAGATTGGACGCTCCCACAGCACTCCACAAACCCCCAAACAACAGCAGCGACACCACAGCCATCCTGGCTGCAGTGCAGAGCCCCTAATCTTCGAAGAAAACTCGCCCCTCCCCGGAACCGGAAGCTGCGAGCGGAACCACAGAGAGGAGGAAAGGAAGAAGCCCAATCTGTTCTTTATGGTTCCTTTGGCTAGAGAGGCCTAAGGAACTAGCTAGGCCTGGTTGCTTCCGACTCCCTCGTGCCGTTCCCGGGGCCCTGTGACAGCTGCTTTTCTGAACCGCTTCTGCCAGTTTTCGCGCTCCTTCGACCAAGCCGGGAGAGCCAGGAGGGAGCCGAGAGGAAGAAATGGCCCACCCACTCCCAGTGACAGGGGGCCGGAAGTGACGTAGCACGTTGACGCAGCAGCGGCGGCGGTGGCGGCGGAGGGGCCGTGCGGTGGGTTCGTACTATCCTTTCCCAGTCTCGGTTCGGCGACTCCATTTTCCTCGGTGGGGGCTGAGGGCACTGGAGAAGTGACGGGCCTCAAGCAGGTAAAGTTTGGACTGGAAAGTGTGTTCCTCGAATGGGTCAGGTGGGGAGCTAGGCTCTTAGGGCCTGGTCCCGTAAGGGAAGAGGCACTGGGGAGCCGTTATGCGGGAAGAAGGGGGGCCTCCGACCTTCCCTTCTCTATGAGGGAGGAGGAGGAGGAAAGCAAGGTAGTTGCTTAGAGTCTTAAGTCTTTTCCCAATCCTGTGCCACCCCAGAACCCAGGAATTGGGCGGCCTGTTGTATCAACAGGCTTCCTGGGATGCCGTCCCTCTCTCGCAGCTTCTGAAAACTGGGCCACGCGATAGGGTTTGGAATGGAAGGGACCTAGGGCTTCTGAGTCAGGATCAGGTGATCGAATTGTTTGTTCTGGGGATGTGAAACCTACGGAGCTTTCAGCAACTCTGCTATCAGAGTAGGGGGTGATGCCAAATTCCTTCTTTTTCCATGTTGTTAAATGATATAATTAGAACTTTGTGTAGATGGCTACATCCATCAGACGTCTACCATACACGTACGAATGCGATATTAAGTTAAAACTTTATTTTCTTCCAGTTTGTGTCTCTCTGTCTCTCTGTCTAGGCACTCGTTTGAGCAGTTCATTTCCCTTGGTTGTTGCAAGTACTGATACTTGTTTTTCAGTTACAGGAGGCCTAAGCTCTCCGAAAATACTTAGACGTAGAAATTCACTGTAATATCAGAAGTAGCAAGGGAGTATTAAATTACATTGCTGCTATTAATGATCATGGAGAATGTAAAGAATTTTGAAATTAATTAATTTCTTTGGAAAAAAGTTTAGTTCGACTGTTTATCCAAAAGTTACTGATTTTTAAGTCTTCCATGTATTGATTACAGAAGTATGATTGCTCCCCCCATCAGATGTGAACTTACAGCCCTTTTCCATGACTTGTGTTCCTTCAACGAGGACAAGTCTGAATCATCTGAAAGCTTATTTAGTTGGTTTGGTTGGCTACAAGATTAGATTAGCATAGTAATACTACTCTAAGAGGTTTAAATCTCATCATGGGATTAATCACATCAAGAAGTGGTGTAGTCGCATTTTACAGTTCTCCCTCCCTCAGTAGACCTTCACAAGAAAGGAGGGCTCCCCAGTAGGGTGGAAACATATGGTTTTTGGAAGCAAATAAATTTGCTCCTGCTTCTCTGTTCTTAAGGCACCACAGTCAGATTATGCTGCAGTATAATACTTTGATTCTTCATTTCCACTATTCTCCAATAAAATCAATCACCAAATCTACCTCTCCATAAAAATCTGTTCCCATCAACATACAGATTATGTTCTGGCATTCCTCTCATCCCTATCTAGCTAGCATTCTACTTCTTAAAATTTCCTTTCATAGCCAGATTTCCAACTGTGTCAACTTTCTCAGTTTTTTTTTTTTTCGTTCTTCAGCCTACACCAGTCTGGCTTCTCTTCTGACCACTCCATTGATACTGCTTTTGTCAAGGTCACCAGTGACTTCTATTTTGTCAAATCCTGTGGATACTTTGTTCTCATCTTTCTCAGTGTGGAATACTCAGCACAGTTTATTCCTCTCTTTAAGTTCTCTCTTCTGTTAGCTTCATTGACACTTCACTCCTGGATTTTCTCCATTTTTATGGCTGCTCCTTCTCAGTCTCCTTTGCTAGCTACTTTTACTCTCTACCTAGTGTCTAAATGTTGAATTTCCTTCAGAGTTTAATCCTAGGTTTTCTGTGTGCTTCCTTTAGGTGATCCAGTCCTGTGGCTTTAATCAGCATCTGAAAGCTGGCAACTCCCAAGTTAAACTCTCTAGCCCAGCCTTCTTTCTTCTGTGTTTAAGACTCATACAAAATGCCTGCTTAATAGGTCCATTTGGTTGTCTCTTAGACATCCCAAACCTGGCATAACATTTTAGGTTCCCTATCATTCCAAACCCGATCTTCTCTGCCTTACTAAGTGATACTCTCATCCACATGGTTACCAAAGCCAGACCTCTGAGAATCATATTGGATTCTTCCTTACTATTCACCTCCCCAAGTCTTTTAGTTAGTCCTGTCACTTCTACTTCCAAAATATATTTCAAATTTTTCTTCTGTTCTCCATCTCTGCTGCTACCACCCTGTTGCAAGCCACCGTCTCTTTTTCCAGAGCTACTGAAATAGTGTTCTCAGTTTTCCCTGCTTCCACCCAGAATTTCTCCCAGTCCATTTTCCACATAGGAGGATCAGGTCAGGTCAGAACATGTCATTTCCCTGCTTAAAACTCTCCAGTGGCTTTCCATGACCTTCACAGACCTGCTTGAGCAGACCCCTCCCTTTCACATCCTGCTTCCTTCACCATTCTCTGGTCACACTAGCCTTAGGACATTGCCTACCATATGCCAAGTTCTTGCCCACCTTTTCTGCCGGGAACCTCTTCCCCTGGTTCTGCGTACCACATCCTACCCATTCTTGACATCTCAGTCTGAACTAACCCTCTCAGAGGTGAGGATGATTATTTCCTTCCTAGCACTTACAGCAAGCTTTATCTGTTTGTGGTTTGTCTCCTGCCCTAGAAAACAGGTATGCTAGGGGCAGGGATTTTGTCTTGTACATGCCTGGCATGTAGTAAGCACTCATTAAGTAAGTATTTATAGAATCAGAAAGTAAATTGCTGAGTCAGTTCTTGGTATAAAACCCTGTAGGGGCTTCTCAGCACCTTTCAGATAAAATCAAAAATCCTTAAGTTATCCTATCAAGATCCTTGTGACCTCACCTCCAACTCATTATGAACCCTTCTCCCTCTTCCCAAACTGGCCCTCATGGTTCCTGCCACAACATATCCTGGGCCTTGTGCTGGGAGCACTTGCCTCCAACATCACTCCTCCAACCACCTCCAAAGAAGCCATCTTCTTCACTTAGTTAATTCCTCCTCACTTTTAAGGTCCTTAAGTCACTTCCTCAAAATTGGGTTAGAGTCTTCTATTACAAGCTCCCATGGTACCTTTGCCATCAATCTTTAAAGACTTTCTGTACTTCTAGATCGAGGGTTACCAAACTAAGACTCCTGAGCCAAATTAGGCCACTCCCATTCATGTACGTATTTTCCATTTGCTTTTGTACTTTAACAGCAGATCTGGCCCTCTGTAGAGAAGGAACTAATATGCTCCCCATTGTGTTACATAAAGCTCAGTAACTGTTATTCCCTCTGTGTGTTGCAGGGATTCTGAATCTGGTTACTTATTTCAGTTGTTTCTCTTCCTCTTTTGCCCTTTCCTTGTCCCCAAAGGAAACATGGAAAGAAAAGGGATAACTAACAATTTTAAATTAGTTATTACATTAGCCATTATTAACAATAGTGTTTTTTATACCCTGATACTGAAAAGATTGTAAGACTGTTATTTCTTATAACTATGGTGAGCATATTAAAATGATTATAGGTAGAATTAACATTTGCTGTCTTCTGACATCTTGACTTGATGTGATTAGGGTTTTTCACACCAAAGAGTTCAAACTCTTAGATTTTTGGATTCTAAATTGGGTAGTCACTAGTGAACACCTTTGAAATAGGCTTAGGCCCTCATAAAATGCAGGATGTCTTGTAGTTTACACTCCTCACCAGACTTCTGGGGCTATTTTCCAGACTACTAGGCCCTTTCAGACCTAAGCCTTTGCTCGTGTTGCTTTTTTCCAGTCTGTCTTCTTAACTCCTCTCAACTCAGGCATCACCTCTTCTGAGGCATTCTCTGACCTCCCTCTTTCATATTGCTTTCATAGTCCTGTATATAACTACCATAAAACATTTATGCTTTGTCATAACTTTATTTACAAGTTTTTTGAAGTGAATTGTGTACACCAGGGTCAAAAGCATGTTTTACTCATTTTCATATATCCAAGTCCCAGCACAGAGCTTGACCCTTAAAAAAAAAAAAGTAAATGTTAATTAAAGCTGCCAGTGGAGGGAATTAACAGACATCTCTTTTTTGCTCTGGTCTCCTTTTAATTGCCTCCTACATCATCTTGTTCAAAGGGAGGGACTGCGGAGGGCCTCCCCTGTGGCAATCTGATCCCAGCACCATTCCTCTTCCCAAGAATGTCATGGTAACCGCCAGCCTCTCCCTTTGAGCCACATCTTGTACTGCAGCTGTGCTTCTGCCTGGAGAAACCTCCTTTCAGCACCCCATTCCCTTTCTAGACCTATTTCAGTAGCAAATGTAACTTACAGTCTGAATATGGGGAAAATTCAAGAGCATAAGTACTAAATACAAAACCCAAAAGACATCAGACTTATCTCAGATGTCAAATATTAATAACAACCATATACTAATAAGTAGTGTTTTTGTTCTGAAATAGTTGCTGCTTGCCAACCTCAGCCTGCAGTGCTGCTGCATTACCCTCTGTACATCTTGCTCCCATAAGTTGCAGCAAGTCAGGATTGCTTCTGGCACAGCCTCTTTTAACTGGAAGTCTTGCCAGTGGGCTAGATTGGAGGCATTCCCCAGCTGTAGCACATCATGTACTTTATTGCTGATCTAGAGAATGGGAGGAAAGCTGCATGCAGCACAGAGCACCAGCCACTCCCCAAACAGAAGAAAGCTGTTATTTTCATCAGGTAGGCTGTTTTTCTCTGCTGATAAGCTATAGGACATCTGGTCTGCAGGAGCTGGCATTTAGTGTGAAGATGTTGAGGCCTTATAAAACTGAGTCTGTGGGTCTGATAGCCTAATTAAAGCAAGCTATGTGTGGGGGCTGCTGTACCCAAATCTATTTTTAATGGCTCTGTTCAGGGCTGAGGGGGAGTGGTATTAAAATCAGAGCACCACATTTAATTGACAAGTTTTACATATTCATTTTTGGCTGTACTTAAGTTAAATGACCTTAAGGGTATAGATCTTGGGAGGAAAGGGGACATTCATCTAACCCAAGGCCTCCTATGTCACCATCCTGTGGGACCTATAGAAAGATACAGTGTAGAGGCTCTTAAACTTTTTGATCCGAGCACCCCTTAATGCTTTAAAGATAATTTAAAATTTCAGAGACATTTTGTTCACGTGAGTTATATCTATTGATATTTATGATATATATAGAGATGTTTACCAGATTAGAAATTAAAACTAATAGATATTACTTCATTTTAACATAATAATAAGCCTGTTTGCAACATACAGGTATATCAAATCAACACATTATACACCTTAACCTTACACAGTGTTATGCATCAATTACAGATGGCCCTTGAACAACACAAGGGTTAGGGTGCTGACTCCCTGCTCCTCCCACAGTCTGCATACTGCTATCTCTGCCTCAAAAACAAAGGAATTAATAAGTGACTCATCTAACAGCAGGAAGCTAAAACAGTTTGGATAGAATTAAGACTTAAACCCTAGTTCTTTGATTTCAAATATTGTGATCTCTAATTGAACACAAATTACCCACATTTAATTTAAAGATCTGTAAAATGAAAATACAGGTACTATATTTACTGAGAAAAAGATCCTCGCAGTTTAAACCCATGTTGTTCAAGGGTCAACTGTGTATCTCAATAAAGCTGAGAAAAAAAATAATCAGCCTGCTACATTTTAAAATAAATAACACATTTTATTAAAAAACAACTGTAAGCTTCAAAACAAAAAATAAAATGAAAAGAATGGCATTGTTTTTCTTTTTCTTTTCTTTTTTTTGCAAATCTATTTTAATGTCTGCTTTAACAGAGTACTGCTAGATTCTCATATCCTCTACTTTCAGTTTGTTGTGATAATGTCTTACGACCTCTGGAAAACTCCAGTGTATATTCATGAGAGAAAGGTGGGGGTTGATCCCTGGACCACACTCTGAGAACTACTGTATGATAGAAACAGTTGTGATTTTGGAGTCAGACAAGCCTTAACTCAGATTTCAGCTCTTGCAGTTAAGAGTTGTGTCGCATTGAGCAAGTGACTTCATCTCTGAGTCTATTTCCTCCTTTGCTGAGTAGAGAGGAGTGTGCTGTAACTCATAGGACAATGTAGGGGTTAATAAGATATTTGTTAAATGTCTCGAACTTGATGTGCAATAAATACTATTCCTCAGGGCACATTTTTCTATTTGTTTAAAATACCCAGGAAATGCCTGTATTAGTTTTGGTTGGGTTTTGTGGGTTTGTTTTCCAGTTATCTTCCTGTGTCTGCTCTACATATATGTCGTAATACATAAAATTACTTCATGGTCCTTATTTGGCCCTCTACTAGAAGTCAGCTCCTTGAAAACAAACCATCCTGTTTCTCTTCAGATCCCCAGCTCCTAGCAAGTGCTTGTACTGGGTAGGCATTCATATACTTTGAAAAGAATAGCATGATAATTCAGGACAGGATAAGGAGTGGTGCTGAGTTTATCAGCAGCCAGCTTCAGGACTCCAGAACAGAATCTTGATGTTATGATTCGTGTAATGTGTGTTGTGTTGTAAAGCCCAGGAAACTCCATATTATGGTTCTGTGGTTCTCCCCTGCCATGTCCAGGCTTTGGGTGCATCTGACAGCAGGGAAGTAGAAGACAAAGTTAGGATTGGTTGGTACAAAGTTACAGAATGCTAAGGAAATTTAGGCCCAGGATTCAAATTCAAACTCAGTTAACATTTATTGAAATAGTAAATAGTTCCCTTTCTCTATGTTATGTAATATTCTCAACTATCTTGCAAGTGCTGTTGCCATTTTCCAGGTGAAGAAACTGATGTTCAGGCACATTAAATAATTTCCTAGGGTTTATAGTAGATGGTGGGACCAGTATTTGATCTCTACTCTTAAGCCCAGCAGTCTTTGCATTTACCTTTGTTGCCTAATTTCTTTCTTCATCTACCCATTTCTGCCCCCAAGTGGAACATGAGGTAAAACTCTTTGGGCAAACAAGATAGTACATACAGAGCAGTCCAGTATAATTGCTTTTTTAAAGGTATACCTGAAAGGGCAACCGTGGGAAGTATGGATAATAGAAGAGATGGAGCCATCTGAGTCTTACTCTCTCCTCCCAGATGGAAATGGTTGGGCAGAGCAGTGGCACATAGCTGAAGGCTGTTTGTGGAAATGTTTAAGGGAACTCTGTCTCATTTTTTATCCCCATCTCCCTTCCTTCTCTAGTCTTCAGGCAAACGGTGAGAAGCTGCAGCAATGTCTGATTTTGTGGAAAGCGAGGCTGAGGAGTCAGAGGAAGAGTACAATGATGAAGGCGAGGTGGTACCCCGGGTCACCAAGAAATTTGTAGAAGAGGAGGATGATGGTGAGGAAGCCCCAGCCTCAAGCTTCTCCCCACTATTGCTAAGCTTTGGATAGTTGGATTCTTGCTGATGAGAGGCTCAGGCTGAGCACAGAAGTTATCACACATGAGGTACCAGCTTGAGAATTTTCAGTCATTCTTAGAAAATATTTGCTGAGCATCTGTATGCTGTATGCCAGGCACTGTGCCTAGAAGTAGGAATACAAAATAAAGACCCAGCTATCATGGAATTTACATTAGTGGGAGGGGACAGTCAGTATACCAATAAATAAATACATAAGTAGTGTTTCACTCTTTTAGAGACCTAACAGTGTTGGTATTTATGTACCCAGTTTCATATTTCTCTGTCTAAACCCAACCATTAGGACCATCAGCAAAGTAGAACCATCAAATGGCTTTAAAGATGGGAAGGAAAATATAAGCTTTATCAAAAGCATTATGGATAAGAGAAGGAATGTGGCTACTATGTTTATAAAGTGAGAGGGAAACAAAGGTTATTGGTAGCTGTGAAGCCTCTAGTAATGATTTTGAAGAGCCAAAGTAATTAGGAAGCTCGTGTTGGGTGAATGTGGAAAAGAGGTAGTCCTTTCTGGAAGCTGCTGCTCTAAGTGGTCATGTTTAGATGAGGCAAAAGAATTAACTTGGCATCCAGGTCTTTAGGTTCAGAGCAGATGGAGAATCACAGTTAAGCAGGTGGCCTTGCCCCAGCCCCAGCCTATTTCCCAGACTGCTTGCCTCAAACATGCATATTTTCCAGATGAGGAGGAGGAGGAGGAAAACCTAGATGATCAGGATGAACAAGGAAACCTGAAAGGCTTTATCAATGACGATGATGATGAAGACGAAGGGGAGGAGGACGAGGGCAGTGACTCCGGCGATTCAGAAGATGATGTTGGCCACAAGAAGAGAAAACGCAGTGAGTAGCCTCTCTGCAGGTCAGGTCAGGCTGGGGTGGAAGTCTCAGTGGAGGAGGGGCCTCCCCATCACCATGGGCTACACTTTGTCTTCTCTAGCATCTTTTGACGACCGCCTGGAGGATGATGATTTTGACCTCATTGAGGAGAATTTGGGTGTCAAAGTCAAAAGAGGAGTAAGTGTCTTTTTTTGTCTCTTACCTTGGGGGTGAGAGAAGAAGCGCTTGCAATTCAGTGACTCCAGGGGGAGGAGGCACCTCCAGAACAGTTTGGGGAACATCAGAGAAGAGAAAATGGCTCAGTATCACTGTGCTTTGGAGCCCAGTTCTGGGTGCCTGTTAAAAGCTTATCAAAGTTTCAAGGGTGGGCCTTGGGGCTGAAAGAGCATCATTTGATGTGTTCTCTCTGATGTCCCTTGTCAGAGTAACTGTGGTGGGAAAATGGGAATGAGACTGGAGAGCAAGCATCCTTATGCCAGTCTCCTCAGGCCCTGATGAGGCAGGTTTTCCACCCCTAGCAAAAATACCGGCGTGTCAAAAAAATGTCAGATGATGAAGACGATGATGAGGAGGAATATGGCAAGGAGGAACATGAAAAAGAAGCTATTGCAGAGGAGATCTTCCAGGATGGGGAAGGGGAAGAAGGGCAGGAGGCCGTGGAGGCCCCCATGGCTCCTCCCGAGGAGGAAGAGGAAGATGATGAAGAGTCAGGTATGTGGCATCAGGCAGGGAAGCCTGTTTTGGTACGGATGTTGGGTTTTCATACCCTGAGGAATAGAATGGGAAACCATTCTTCAGCTACACGGCCCAAACATTTGACACAAAGAAGTTCCAATCTACCCTCCTCACTGGCCACTCATATAGTAGGAACTAAAGCCATTCAGTCCTGGCTCATCCCCTGCCTCTGAGCACTGACCCCTCCCTTCCCTACCCAGATATTGATGACTTCATTGTGGATGACGATGGACAACCACTGAAAAAACCTAAGTGGCGGAAAAAGCTTCCTGGATACACAGATGCGTGAGTGGGGTCTGGTGGGAGGTGGTGATAAAGGCATCTGAATGGACCCAGTCAGGAAGGAGGAGGTCAGGGTTCTCTGCCAAAAATGGGACATTCTCAGCTCTCAGCCATTTTGCTTCCCTGCCTCTAATAACCTTTACCAAGCAGTGATGTCGGACTGCTCCTAGAAGCTCTGATAGCTCTCTTCCTGCATTCTAGGGTCTCTGTGGGCTTAGGGTGGAATCACACTTGGGCAAGGCTCCAGCCTCTCCCTTCCACTTGCAGCCCTATGTTCATTTGTTTATATATTAGTTTTCTAAATATAATTTTGTTGGAAGAAAGCTTTTGCCCTGAGGGAATACTGTAGTGCCTTAGCAGAAGATAGACCCACTGAACGTGATATGGACCCATCTGCCCTGTTGCTGTTTGATCCTTGTCACTTGCACATGCCAAAGATGGGCCTTTTAACCTCAGTAAGTCATAGTTTCCCCAGAAATATCCCTCGGCTAAGCCTTTACTCCGTGATGAATAGGCCTTTTTTATTTACCTTTCTGTTAACCTTAGTTCCCTTCGGGTAGATAAAGGATCTCTGCAGGGGTTGCATTCCTCTCCTCTCACCAGAACCTGGGCCAACTGCCTTTTGCTCTCACCCACAGGGCCTTGCAAGAAGCCCAGGAGATTTTCGGTGTGGACTTCGATTATGATGAATTTGAGAAATACAATGAGTATGATGAAGAATTAGAGGAAGAGTATGAGTATGAGGATGATGAGGCTGAGGGTGAGATCCGAGTGCGCCCCAAGAAGACCACCAAGAAACGTGTGAGCCGCAGGAGCATCTTCGAGATGTACGAGCCCAGCGAGCTAGAAAGCAGCCACCTCACAGATCAGGACAATGAAATCCGAGCCACTGACCTGCCTGAGAGGTTCCAGGTAAGGAAGCACCAGCCTCTGTCCTTCTGCCAACCTGTCATCACCTACCTTGAGTTATAGGAGAGAAACAATCTAGCAACAATCTGGTAACAGTTGGTATATAGGAAGTCAGCTTTGAGCCCCATTTGATGGCGGTATAGGGAGTCCAGCTCAGCATAGACTCATGCGGCTTATGGTTCCTGAAACTGCACTCTTTCTTTAGCAAATAGACGAAGTGTCTACTTGCCAGACACCCCTCTTTTGGGTACTAGAAATGTATGCCTGCAGAGCACGCATTTTTTTCCAGAAGCAGTACATGTTTTTCCTATGTGAGATACAAGATAAAGTCAGTCTCATGCTGTTGTTTTATCTCCTGCAGCTCCGTTCCATCCCAGTCAAGGGGGCTGAAGATGATGAATTGGAAGAAGAGGCTGACTGGATCTACAGGAACGCCTTTGCCACACCAACTATTTCTCTGCAGGTACCCCAAAAAACGATCCTTATGTTTTGACATGAACCAAAGCCGCTTTATCAGAAGCCCGCCGTCAGAATGGCCAAGTGGTCTAAGGTGCTGCGTTCAGCTCACAGTCTACCCTGGAGGCGTGGGTTTGAATCCCACTCCTGACTAAGCCACTTCATCAGGATGAGAAGCTGCTTCTCCCTTACCCCAAACATCTGTGTGCCTGGAACAGAACAGCATCTGTGTGTGCAGGGGTATGAGGGAGATTTTCCTAGGTTTCATCTGAGAAGGTCATCCTGTGACAAGAAGCAGTTTTGCGTGTGGTAAGGCAAAGCAAGTAATGGTGTCATTGCTGTTTCTTTTTTTTTCTTACTGTAGGAAAGCTGTGATTACCTAGACCGAGGGCAGCCAACCAGCAGCTTCAGTCGAAAAGGGCCCAGCACAATTCAGAAGATTAAAGAGGCCCTGGGCTTCATGCGAAATCAGCATTTTGAGGTAACACCTCAAGCCCTTGTGGCCTATTGGTTAAAAATTCAACTAGGGGTGAGTGAAAAAGTGGCTCCCTAACTCAGGTGGAAGTCGCCTTCTATCATCAGCAGTGGTCCCTTGACTCAAGAAGTGTAAGGACCATAGACTTTAGTGATCAAGAGAACAGTGCTACCCCAGTATTACCTAGAGGCAGTATTATCTTCCCTCTAGGGGGAGAGTGTGTGCCCTGGATGGGCATGTGAGGGAGGCCAGGCTTCCAACTGTTGAATTTCTTGGAGCTGTTTGTTTATACTTCTGGCAAAGGGAATCCTTGCAGATTTTTTCTCTCTGGCTGACTGCTATCTCCTTGCCACTCTAGGTGCCTTTCATTGCCTTTTACCGAAAAGAGTATGTGGAGCCTGAGTTGCATATCAATGACCTATGGAGGGTGTGGCAGTGGGATGAAAAGGTAATAGGAATATGCGCCCCCAAGGGGCTGAGGGCTGGATTGGGTACTACTGCTTCTGGGCCCAAAGTCCCCTTGTACATATCAGGTGGCAGCCAAACCCCGAAGCCTGCCAGACTTCCCCCAGGGTCTCCTGGTGATGAACAGCATGGCCTTGGGTCTCCAAGGCCGAACACCAGCCCTTACTCCTGCCCTGTCCTGCCCTAGTGGACCCAGCTGAGGATCCGTAAGGAGAACCTAACGCGGCTGTTTGAGAAGATGCAGGCTTATCAATACGAGCAAATCTCTGCTGACCCTGACAAGCCCCTTGCTGATGGTATCCGGGCTCTGGACACCACCGACATGGAGAGGTAGCATATGCAGGGTTTATTCCATTACAGGGAGCTCTCATACCAGAGACAGGTTCCCCCAAACCTCAGCCCCAGAGCAGGATAAGCTTGTAGAATTCTCAGCACAGGGCCCTTCCCTCAGAAACTCAATTTATCAACACGTCAGAAGTGATCTTTCTGACAGGCGAATTCCTGTTACTTCATGTTGGTATAAAAGGTTTAAGAGGATCAGATAGTCATGTTTGCTTTTTTGTATGTTCCCTGTATATAAAGCTACATAGGGAACCAAACTAAAGCCAGAAAGTAGTTTGGTGAGCCTGGAATCAGAGAAGGGTGTGGGAAGGGATCAGATGATTTTAGTGGCCAGTGGTATAAAGCTGGAGAGGAAGGACAAGGACTGTCTCGAGGACTCTGAGCTGTGGTGGAGATGTGCTGCCTCATCTGCCTCTCCCTTTTTGTTGCTGTTTCTGACAACCACCAGCCACCAATTGTTTGACATGTTACTATTTTAAGGTACTTTAGTTACAATTAAGTCATGGTCTGGGTCCATTGTATGTCTCTAATAATAAATAATACAGGTACCTATCCTAGTTGGGATCCTGCCTCGTGGGAATTGGACCTCTTGTAGCAAAACTGGGGTATACCCTTTTTCAGTGATAATTGAAGTCTTATGTCCCTTCCCTCCAGGCTCAAGGATGTACAGTCAATGGATGAGCTAAAAGATGTCTACAATCATTTCCTGCTTTATTATGGTCGTGACATCCCCAAGATGCAGAATGCCGCCAAGGCCAGCCGCAAGAAGCTAAAGCGTGTAAGGGAAGAGGGCGATGAGGAAGGTGAGTGCTGGAAAAGAAAACCCAGAGGCTCAGTGTCCGTGGCCTTTCTAAAGATGCCCTTGGCTGAGTACACCTTGGGGCTTTTCTATGTGTGTCAGATCCTTGGGAGTGACTGGAAACTACAGCACTAACTCATGTTTTCCTTCCAGGTGATGGTGAGGAGGGAGAAGATGAGGAGCAGAGGGGGCCAGAGCTCAAGCAGGCTTCCCGCCGAGATATGTACACCATCTGCCAGAGTGCTGGGCTAGGTAAAAACTAACTGCATAAATTCCCCAATAGTCACTGGTAGGTAGAAGAACTTGAAGGACATCTGAGTGAATCACCAATAAAGTTGTAACACTTCTCCCATGACCCATGCCACAGGAATGGTTCAGCCTCTCCCATAATTCCTGAAGGAGCAGAAAACTCACAGAGAGAGGGAATTCATCCCATCTTTGGGAAATTCTTTTATTAAACTGTAGCTTCCACCTTAGTTCTGAGCGTAGTAGTCATATTTAAAATTTCTGTTTCTTCTGCTTCATAACAGCCTGTCAGCTGTTTAAAGTCACTGTTTTCACTGTTTGTTTTAAGACATCCTGGTCCTGTTCATTCGAGACCCCTTTAAAGCCTAATGCCCAGAATTGCGGCCCTAAACTAAAAGCTAAGAGGTTATTCGGCCCAGCTGTTGCCTCACCTTTCACTCTCCTGTTTGCTTTAGATGGCTTGGCCAAAAAGTTTGGGCTTACTCCTGAGCAATTTGGGGAAAACCTCCGGGACAGTTACCAGAGGCACGAGACAGAGCAGTTTCCTGCAGAGCCCTTGGAGCTGGCCAAGGATTATGTTTGCAGGTAGGCCTGCAGCACATACCTGGCAGGAGGAGGGACCTGAGGACAAAGATGCCCTCATCCTGCAGCTTCTCCGTTTTCCCTACAGCCAGTTCCCTACACCAGAAGCTGTACTGGAAGGTGCCCGCTACATGGTAGCCCTGCAGATTGCCCGAGAGCCACTTGTCCGGCAGGTGCTGAGGCAGACTTTCCAGGAGAGAGCCAAACTAAATATAACCCCCACCAAGAAAGGTAGAAAGGTAAGCCAGTTGGAGGGCTTTGATCCAGTATGTGGTTCAGCTCTGTTTGATTCAACTGAGTTTATTGCCTTCACTTAGCTGAGCTCTGCCTGAGAGCAGAGAGGCGGTCTTTTTCCCCAGGGTCAAGCCCAGCTATCCATAGGCTGATGATTCCCTCTTGATGTGTAGGATGTGGATGAGGCCCACTATGCTTACTCCTTCAAGTACTTAAAGAACAAGCCTGTTAAGGAACTGAGAGATGATCAGTTCCTCAAGATATGCCTGGCTGAAGATGAAGGACTGCTCACCATTGACATCAGCATAGATATGAAGGGGGTAGAAGGGTAAGCTACACTCTGGGCTGGAAGCTCTTTGGGGAGGGCTTGACGAGGAGTGTGTTGGAGGGAGGGGGCCTCAGGAATGTGAACCACACTTTCTCAATTGAGCAACCCACTGTCCGTGGTTTACTCACGGTGTTCGTGGGTATTTGGGCATCACCTTTTCTCAATCCCTGACACCACAGTGTTGTCTTTTCTCAGGTATGGCAATGACCAGACATATTTTGAAGAAATCAAACAATTTTACTACCGAGATGAGTTCAGCCACCAGGTGCAGGAGTGGAACCGACAGCGCACCATGGCCATTGAGCGAGCTTTGCAGCAGTTCCTCTATGTGCAGATGGCCAAAGAGCTCAAGAACAAGCTGCTGGCCGAAGCCAAAGAATATGTTATAAAGGTGAGGACAAGAACTCATGATCTTTAGTCGTAGGACTTTCCCAAACAAGAGTTCAGCGTGAAGGAACTCCTAATAACTATCCTGTACCTAAAGAGGAAGCACTGGGGGCAGGCAGAGCGTAACCTGAGAGTGAGTGCAGTCACAGGTCATTCCAAGACCTCCTCACTTAAAGGGCCTCTTCCCTCCCTCCTCGATTCCATACAGATATTCTTTGTTTATATGGCTGGCCTCTGTGTACTCTCCTATTTCTAAAAGCAAGATATGTCTTCAGGTCATAAGCCTGTCCAGGAGTGAGAAAATGTGTGCATATGAAAATGACCTTTGTGCATGTGTATCTGCATCTCTTTCCTTAACACAGTTGGTAAGCCTGATGGCCATAGTGTTGGGTATATCTCCTCCCCAGGCCTGCAGTCGAAAGCTCTACAACTGGTTGAGGGTGGCACCCTACCGGCCAGATCAACAGGTAGAGGAAGATGACGACTTTATGGATGAGAACCAAGGGAAGGGCATCCGAGTCCTAGGCATTGCTTTCTCCTCTGCCAGGTAACTGCCTGTTCCTGCCTGCCTGACATTAGCCCGTACCTGTCTTCCTGATCTCATTCTTCTCTTACTCATATCCTCATTTTGCTAATTATCACATGGTCCTTTTCTGCCTGGCTGGCAGAGATCACCCTGTGTTCTGCGCCTTGGTCAACGGTGAAGGAGAAGTGACAGACTTCCTCCGACTGCCTCATTTTACCAAACGGCGAACTGCGTGGAGAGAGGAAGAACGGGAAAAGAAGGCAAGTGTCTGGGATAGGTTACCACGTGTACATCTTGAATGCATCTTATAATTCAGTGGGGTTAAAAGCTAATGGTCTAAGCAACATCCCATGCAAGACCCTGATTATCTCTGACCTGGTCACTGACCTCTCAAGTCCTGGGATAAGTCTCACTTCCATAGGCAGTAGATGGCACTCAAGTTCTGGTGCAGAATTTACTTCTGGCATAAGGCCAGTTCCTAGGCGTTGTGTGCTTCTGGGAGCTGCCATAATTGCCTCTGTTCTTACCAGCATCTAGGTCAGCCTGTTCCAGGAGCTGAAAGCCACTGAGGCATTACGCCAACCTTTTCCCTGCTTTAGCCTTTCAGTGTTTCTTCCAAGGAAAGAGAAATTTGAATTCATCTTGTGTATATGCTGCTAATTTTTTTTAACCTAACAGTATCTTTCAGTTTTCTTGAGAGAGCCCCATTGTAAAAAGTACTTTTTAATAAGCAACTGTTTTAAAAAGGAAAGATCTTAAAGTGAGATCAAAATAGTCCTGACTGTTAGGCAGTGGTTTATGTAAAAAAAAAGACCCAAGTATGTTTAGTTAACCACAACTCAAGTCTAAGCTAGAATTAGAATAATCTTGGAAAACATTAACAGATGTGTATATTGTTCAAACTAGAGGTCCTCGTCCCCTTGTTTTGTGTTTCAGTTAAACAGAGTGTGATGCATCATTGTTCTGGTCTTGTAAGGCCTCAAGCTACTTACCGAGAGAGAAGTGCTTGAAATCTTTATATCCTCAGAGCCATTCAGCTCCAATTTTCTTTCAATCTAGGCTCAAGATATTGAAACTCTAAAGAAATTTCTTCTGAACAAAAAGCCTCATGTGGTGACAGTTGCAGGAGAGAACAGGTAGGGGCATCAGAGGATTGGGCCAGGCCTGGCTTGAAGTCACTCATCCTTTATTGTTGAATCTGCCACATGCCTACTACATAGTAGGCATGTGCCTGTGTAGAGCTTTTGTAATACCTTCATCCTCAGGGGATGTCCCTGGGGATATTGTACCTCTTTGTCTTCAAAACTCTCTCCTCCCCCATCCCAGCCATGAGATAGTTCATCCCTGAGAAACTATCCAGAAATAGCCCTGACCAGCACCCCTCATCCCTCCAGGGACGCCCAGATGTTGATTGAGGATGTAAAGCGCATTGTGCATGAGCTGGACCAGGGCCAACAGTTGTCCTCTATTGGGGTGGAGCTGATTGACAACGAGTTGGCCATTCTCTATATGAACAGCAAGAAATCAGAGGTAATGCTGGAGCCCCACCCTTAGGACCTACAGAGGCAAAAGTTATCAACCCCAGAGAGATAGGTAAACAAAAGTTATCAGGGGCACAGGACTGCACCTGTTTATTTACCTAAACAGAGACTCTCCATTGTGCCAGTCATGGTTTAGATTGGAAGCCCCAGAAATTAAATTGGTCCCAGGAAAAATGGTCCCAGAGAAGAGAAAGTGACTTAAAGCCGGATGGTTTAGATTTTCTCTTGCTATTTTTGCTGAGGGAACTTTATGGCCCCGCTGACCCTCGTTTGACTCTTAGGCAGAATTCCGGGATTACCCTCCAGTGCTGAGACAGGCCGTCTCCCTGGCCCGGCGCATCCAGGACCCTCTAATTGAATTTGCCCAGGTGTGCAGCTCTGATGAAGACATCCTGTGCCTCAAGTTTCACCCCTTGCAGGTGAGTAGGAGTTAACAGGTAGCCCCAGGTATGCAGAGTGGCACAGTAACCTTATCCCTACTTGCTGTGTGTTGACAGGAGCATGTGGTGAAAGAAGAGCTGCTCAATGCCTTGTACTGTGAATTTATCAACCGGGTCAACGAGGTTGGGGTCGATGTCAACCGTGCCATTGCCCACCCCTATAGCCAGGCCTTAATACAGTATGTCTGTGGCCTGGGACCTCGAAAAGGGACCCATCTCCTAAAGGTAGGATTGGGTTGACTCAGGGAAGAAAAGAAATTCCTATTCCATTGAGCCTTTACACTATGCCAGTATGCTTTGACAGAAAGACCAAGGTCAGAGGGGTAAAGGCACTTGTCCAGAGTCATCCAGCTCGTCAGAGTGAGAGTCAGACTTCAGACAGGGTGGGCACAGCCATGCTCTTCACGGCTGTGCTATGATGACTCAGGGAAAAGATAGCCTAAGCCATGATTCAAAACAGATGGAGGAAGGCAAGAGTGTACTAGACACAGACCTTAGGATAATTTTTTCCCAGTGGAAAGAAAAATTATTTCAATCACAGAGGGGATCATGTAGTGACCTTCAAGAGTATTGGTAGTATTCTTTTTCTTAAAATGAGTGATGGCAACTTGAGTGTATATTTTATCACGAATTTTGAAGCCATACATTAGCTATGTATTGTCTTTGGTCAGTATAATGAAGTTCTTTAAATAATTTTTTTAGTAGCAGTTAGTATGGTGTAATGCTCAAATATTGGGGTGTGGGGGCAAAGTTCCCATCAGGGAGGGTTTCCTAGAGACCTGAAAGCAGGCTGGGAGGTGGTACCTGCCTGCTGCTCCAGCTCACTCCAGGCCTCTCCCCTAGATCTTGAAGCAGAACAACACCAGGCTGGAGAGCCGGACCCAGCTCGTCACCATGTGCCACATGGGTCCCAAAGTTTTCATGAACTGTGCTGGCTTCCTCAAGATCGACACAGCCTCCCTGGGGGACAGGTGATGCCCTCTGCCTGGGTGGGCCAAGAGGAATTCCCTTGGGCTTTACTTTGGGGATACAAAGGAGAGGGCTGTCAAAGGGCCACAAGCTATTTAAATTAGCAAATGTTTTAAAGCAAAGTTGAGGAACCTTTATTTAGTCAAGAGCCTCTGACCTATGGAAAAGATCAGTTCAATTATGCGAAGGATTTTTGTGAGAGAAACATAAAAAGAACCAACTTAGTTTATAAATAAAGGACAGAAAACATAATACTTGGTTCAGTAAACACAAACTTGTTCTGTTGTTATGGTTAGTTATGGCTAGAGAAGGGTGGGGATAGCACGGGCAGTGGAAAGGAGTGTGGGGGTCTGAGGAGATAAGGAAGGGGGAGAGAGATCTGGTGTATTTTGAAATGATGTTATTGAGAGAAAGTTCTTTTCATTTGGACTTTGGACTTCACTATTGACCTCTTCCTCTCCAGAAGTTATCAACTCAGTCTTTGGAGGATCTTTTCCACGGGCACATAGCTCCTCATTCAGTAATGGAAATCAGTGGGGAAATAGGCTTCAAGTTCTAAAACTTCATTTTCCACCCAGCTTTGCTGTAACACTCCACGAATAACATAGGTCCATGTGAGTGCACGGGCAAGACCAGCCTGGGAAGGCTTTATGGGGGAAAGTAGCTGTCAGCAAATTCTCAAAGGTCTTCTTCCCCCTTCTTGTTTTATCTTAATGTAAGACTTATATAAGTTCATTATATAAAATTCAACATATAGAAACATTGTGCAGAAAGTTGAAGTCCCCCATAATCCCACCCCCCAGAGATAACTACCATAACAAGTTGATGTATACTACAACTTTCTTAAATTTTATTTTTTGCTATGCATTTACTAACTACCCATTTACTACAAAAATGGGATCATATGACTCATAGTGTTTTGCAGTGCATTATTCACGTATCAGTATATCGTGGCCATCTTTCCATGTCAGCACACATAGATCTACCTCATTCTTTTTAATGGCTGTATAGTATTCCATTGTATGGAGGTACCCTAATTTCTTTAACCAATTCCCCATTGGTGAACATTTGGGTTGTTACTAGAAACTTCTCGTTATGTATCCTTCCCCTTTTTCACCTTTTCTTCAGCACTGACTCATATATAGAAGTCCTTGATGGTTCCCGAGTCCACCCTGAAACCTATGAGTGGGCCAGGAAGATGGCGGTTGATGCTCTGGAATATGATGAATCAGCTGAGGATGCCAACCCTGCAGGAGCCCTTGAAGAGATCTTGGAAAACCCAGAGCGACTCAAGGACCTGGACCTTGATGCCTTTGCAGAAGAACTGGAGAGGCAGGTGCGTGACAGTGTAGAAAGCCTGTCACAGAAACCATCCCAAGTGGCCTAGTTGGAAAGAGACTCAGGCAGCAAGTCTCCAGAGAAACCACAGTAGTGTTAGTATAGGAGACTTAATGCTTTCTTCTCCCTCCCTGTGCTGTACTGTGTTTCTCAAGGAAGTTTTCAGTCTGCTTTAGGGAGTTGAAATCTCTACAGGGAGACTGCTATAGTCATTGTGGAGGGGCACATTGTGGGGAGCCGGGAGAGGGTGAGTCATACAGTTTCCTTCCAGGCCCTCTTTCCCCCTTTCCAACAGTGCGGCTTTGCATTTATCTGTTTTACACATGGGGGTTCTGTGAAGCATTTTTATTGTAGATGAGCTTTCCATGGCTAAGGAAAAGTTTGAATATCTCCTGTAGTAAATGCTGGGGGAAAAGAGACAATCCCTGACAGGAGCCAACTGCCCTAGTCCTTTCATTGGAACCCCTTGTGGCTTGGGGAGGTTGCAAGGTTCTTCTTGATGGGCTTCTTCCCCAGGGCTATGGTGACAAACACATCACTCTGTACGACATCCGGGCAGAGCTAAGCTGTCGGTATAAGGACCTCCGGACAGCCTACCGCTCGCCCAACACAGAGGAAATCTTCAATATGTTGACCAAAGAAACACCAGAGACCTTCTACATTGGTAAATTCTGTTTTTCAGTGGGAGGAGGACATAGAGGGGTGAGGGGATGCATTTATTGTACATTCAAACCAAGCAATAATTCCAACAGAATGAGGCAGGTTTGTACTCAAAGACCAGGGGAGCTTTTAAGAAGATTAGGAGTCCTGAACTGGAAGTCAAAGTTGAGTTCAAGGTCAGATATGCTTTTAACCTGCTGCTGTGGGATCTTCATGGGGTCAATCTATGGCCTCATTTCCCCCGCATCAAATGATCTCCCTTTTCCAAGGGTGTGACGAAAATCAGTAGAGATGCTCTAAGACACGTGTTCTGTGGGTTGGTGGGAAGGAATCACCTCTCCAGTTCTCTTAGCCTGCTCCCTGTTTTCTTCCCTTCTCCTCTCCCCTTCCTCCAGGAAAGCTTATCATCTGCAACGTCACTGGCATTGCCCACAGGCGTCCACAGGGTGAGAGCTATGACCAGGCAATCCGCAATGATGAGACAGGGCTATGGCAGTGCCCCTTCTGTCAACAGGACAATTTCCCTGAACTCAGCGAGGTATGTGCTGCCCTGTTATCATGGTCACTGAATTTCCTTGATTGAATTGTCTCAGTGCCCTAGAAAGGAATCAAGAATGGGGATATTTTAGATCATGCTTTACCAAATAAATACACAAAGAAGGAAGAAGGCTGGAATGCACATAGGTCTAACATGACGTCCCTCCGTATGCTACGCAGGATGATCTATATGCTTTCGTGGTTTAACCCTTGTTTCCCACTCTCTCGGGATCTAGCTCAACCAGATTAGAGACATGAGAACATGCATTTCTTACCTACAGAGTGGGTACAGAGTCCCTATGATAGTTAGAAGGTATCTTGTAGGCTCCCTTCAATTTTTTCTTTCTCCACACAATCTTAACAGTTTTTCCCACAATCTTCTAGACACCGTCTGTTTTTCTCATGGGCAGAACTCATAAAAACCACCCTGAAAGCTTTCTCTGGATCTTCAGATGTTGCTCAATTGTAAAATAGTTTCTCAGCTTTACCAAATAGAAGAAACTGGTGGGATTTTTCCAGGATATAAAAAAGCCAAGGGGTTCCTGGTTCACAGGAATGAGTTGTTCTAAGGAGACTGACATAGATATTTCTTAGGCCTGCTAGGTCAGAACAGAATGGGGAGGAATGGAGGAACATACAGCTGGAGGAGTTGCAGCTGGAGGAACATACAGATTAGATTAACATAAAGGATTGATCTCATGGCCAGTGGTGCCGAACATGAGTTATGAGTCAAGGAGCAGTGAGGATGTTTAAATTCTTTGTTGCTGGGTGGCTCAGTCATTGTGTTCTCAGATCATGATGCCAGTGTCAGTGGTAAAATGAATTACAACACCCCTGGCAGCTCTCTTTTGAATGTGTGATCTCCAGAATCTTAATGAGCAGTCTCCTCTCCTGATGCCCTCTTTAGGTCTGGAACCACTTTGACAGTGGTTCGTGCCCAGGCCAGGCCATCGGTGTCAAAACACGGCTAGACAATGGTGTCACGGGCTTCATCCCCACCAAATTCCTCAGTGACAAAGTGGTAAAGCGGCCAGAGGAACGAGTGAAGGTAGGTGAATGACTGGGTTGAGGTATCTAGTGCAGTTTTCAGCTGTTCAAGTCAGGCTCTCTAACTTTAGGCTGTCCTCATTGAGAGTTAGGCTCTGTTCCCAGTGGCTGCTGGTGGGGAGAGTTTCAGGAGGATTTATAACTAGTTGAGAGAAGCCAGGACCAGAAGCATCTGAATGAGTAGCTGCTTTTGTTCACTGCCTTTGTGGAATTTCATCAAGTTGCCAACCCTTTGGGAGAGGGCTCTTCCTGTGTGGGAAGCTGTGGTTTAGTCCAGCCGGCAGGAAGCAAGGCCCGCATTACATGCTGCGAAGCAGAAAGGCTGCACTCCCTTTCTGTTCTAGTATTCTCTTGGTGTTTATTATGCCAAGTTGACATTTATTATGTACATACTAGATACCAGCTATCAACATTTGCATACATTACGTCTAATCTCACAGCCTTACGGGGAAGAAAAATTACCTTGTCTTTTCAGAGGCATTCGAGTGCCTTTTCCAGGATCAGCAAGTTAGTAGCATGGCCGGTACCAGATCTGCCAAATTCTCTGGTTCTAGTTCTGAGTATTGTGAACCTCTGAGAACTGTGGACTTAGGAAGGCTAGGGAAAGACATTCCTAATATAGGCATATGTCATTTTGTTGTGCTTTGCAGATACTATATTTTTTACAAATTGAAGGTTTGTAGCAACCCTGCACCGATCATGTCTATCAGTGCCATTTTTCTGACAGCATTTGATCACTTCTTGTCTCTGTGTCACATGTATGTGTGGTAATTCTCACAATATTTCAGCCTTTTTCATTATATTTGTTATGGTGATCTTCAGTCAGTGGTCTTTGATGTTACTACTGCAAACAGATTAGGGCTTGCTGAAGGCTCAGGTGATGGTTAGCATTTTTTAGCAATGAAGTGATTTTTAGTTAATGTATGTACATGTTTCTTAAACATAATAGTATTGCACACTTAGTAGACTATAGTATAGTGTAAACATAACGTATATATCCACTGGGAAACCCAGAAATTCTTTTGACTCACTCTATTTCGATTTTTGCTCTATTGTGGTGATCTGAAACTGAACCTGTGATATCCCCAAGATATGCCTATAAATGAAGCTAAGAAGATTTTCAGAAGGAGAGTCATGCAGATTAACTGGTTTTTGTCACCCTTTAGACAGAAGGGCTCAAGTTAGGGATAAAGTACAGAAAATGGCTATTTGTTTTCCCTCCTAAAAGGGCAGCCAGACTTCGCTCACACTATAGGAGCAGTAATTAGGTGACATTATGGGAGGAGGGAATAGTGCCAGTGACAGGATAGATCCCAGTAGGCTCTAGTGGGTTTTCCTGCCTATATGGGAGGCATCAGTACAGGGCATAGGCTGTAGTCTGTAGGCCAGACTCAATCCTGAACTCCTAATCTGCCATTCCGTAGCTGGCTGGCTTTGGGCAGTCACTCCACCTTTCTGCCTGGACTTTGGTTTTCTCACATATAAATAGGGCATTGGGCTAGATCATCTTTGTCCCTTCCAGCTCAAATGTTCTGTGGATCTAGGTGGGAATGACTGTTCACTGCCGCATCATGAAGATCGACATTGAGAAGTTTAGTGCAGACCTGACCTGCCGTACTTCAGACCTCATGGACAGGAACAATGAGTGGAAACTGCCCAAGGACACCTACTATGACTTTGATGCTGAAGCAGCAGACCACAAGCAGGAGGAGGACATGAAACGGAAACAGCAGCGGACCAGTGAGTGTGCCCACAGCCATGCCCGTGCACCGCAGTCTTGGCAGCTCTCCCTTCGCAGGATGCACATGCTGACTGCTCAGATTCCTGATGGGAGTGACTCAGTGCTGAGGTGCTGAGGCCCATAGGCATCATGAAAGGGAGTCACTGGCAGGGTTGGAAGCGGGGGTCTTCCTGAGTCTAATTTTCTTTGCTGATGCACTGTGACTCTTAAAGCATCATTCTCTCAGCACCCTAGGAACCCAGGTTCACACATCCTTTTCCTCAGAAAATCCAGGCCCAGAGAGGGTGAAAGAGTTCCAGAATTCACTCGTGTGTCAGAAATTAAGCCATGGCTTGTCCTATTGCTGTTGGCTCCCAGTCCCATCACCTGATCTGTACTTCTTTCCTGCTCTCTTCAGCATACATCAAGCGAGTGATTGCACACCCATCCTTCCATAATATAAATTTTAAACAAGCAGAAAAGATGATGGAGACCATGGACCAGGGTGATGTGATCATCCGACCAAGCAGCAAGGGTGAAAATCACCTGACAGTGACCTGGAAAGTCAGTGATGGCATCTACCAGCACGTGGATGTGCGGGAAGAGGGCAAAGAAAATGCCTTCAGCCTGGGAGCCACCCTGTGGATCAACA